>NC_090928.1:1299164353-1299472520 GCF_040938575.1 Ambystoma mexicanum
GTGTGCTAGAATGAGAATGCTGGGTGTGGGTGAATGTTGAAGGGAGAGACTGGTGAGATGTATGAGGGTGGATGCCATGCATGGATGAGTGGAATGTATGGGCTTGAGTGTGTGCTAGAATGAGAATGCTGGGTGTTGGTGACTGTTGAAGGGAGAGACTGGTGAGATGCATGAGGCTGCATGGATGCCACGCGTAGATGAGTGGAATGTATGGGCTTGAGTGTGTGCTAGAATGAGAATGCTGGGTGTGGGTGAATGTTGAAGGGAGAGACTGGTGAGATGTATGAGGGTGGCTGCCATGCGTGGATGAGTGGAATGTATGGGCTTGAGTGTGTGCTAGAATGAGAATGCTGGGTGTTGGTGACTGTTGAAGGGAGAGACTGGTGAGATGCATGAGGCTGCATGGATGCCATGCATGGATGAGTGGAATGTATGGGCTTGAGTGTGTGCTAGAATGAGAATGCTGGGTGTTGGTGACTGTTGGAGGGAGGGAATGGTGGGATGTATGAGGCTGCATGGATGCCATGCGTGGAAGAGTGGAATGTATGGGTTTGAGTCTATGCTAGAATGAGAATGCTGGGTGTGGGTGTCTGTTGAAGGGAGAGACTGGTGAGATGCATGAGGCTGCATGGATGCCATGCGTGGATGAGTGGAATGTATGGGCTTGAGTGTGTGCTAGAATTAGAATGCTGGGTGTGGGTGTCTGTTGAAGGGAGAGACTGGTGAGATGCATGAGGCTGCATGGATGCCATGCGTGGATGAGTGGAATGTATGGGCTTGAGTGTGTGCTAGAATGAGAATGCTGGGTGTGGGTGAATGTTGAAGGGAGAGACTGGTGAGATGTATGAGGGTGGATGCCATGCATGGATGAGTGGAATGTATGGGCTTGAGTGTGTGCTAGAATGAGAATGCTGGGTGTTGGTGACTGTTGAAGGGAGAGACTGGTGAGATGCATGAGGCTGCATGGATGCCACGCGTAGATGAGTGGAATGTATGGGCTTGAGTGTGTGCTAGAATGAGAATGCTGGGTGTGGGTGAATGTTGAAGGGAGAGACTGGTGAGATGTATGAGGGTGGCTGCCATGCGTGGATGAGTGGAATGTATGGGCTTGAGTGTGTGCTAGAACGAGAATGCTGGGTGTTGGTGACTGTTGAAGGGAGAGACTGGTGAGATGCATGAGGCTGCATGGATGCCACGCGTGGATGAGTGAAATGTATGGGTTTGAGTCTATGCTAGAATGAGAATGCTGGGTGTGGGTGAATGTTGAAGGGAGAGACTGGTGAGATGCATGAGGCTGCATGGATGCCACGCGTGGATGAGTGGAATGTATGGGCTTGAGTGTGTGCTAGAATGAGAATGCTGGGTGTGGGTGAATGTTGAAGGGAGAGACTGGTGAGATGTATGAGGGTGGATGCCATGCATGGATGAGTGGAATGTATGGGCTTGAGTGTGTGCTAGAATGAGAATGCTGGGTGTTGGAGACTGTTGAAGGGAGAGACTGGTGAGATGCATGAGGCTGCATGGATGCCACGCGTGGATGAGTGGAATGTATGGGCTTGAGTGTGTGCTAGAATGAGAATGCTGGGTGTGGGTGAATGTTGAAGGGAGAGACTGGTGAGATGTATGAGGGTGGTTGCCATGCGTGGATGAGTGGAATGTATGGGCTTGAGTGTATGCTAGAATGAGAATGCTGGGTGTTGGTGACTGTTGAAGGGAGAGAATGGTGGGATGCATGAGGCTGCATGGATGCCATGCGTGGAAGAGTGGAATGTATGGGTTTGAGTCTATGCTAGAATGAGAATGCTGGGTGTGGGTGAATGTTGAAGGGAGAGACTGGTGAGATGCATGAGGCTGCATGGATGCCATGCATGGATGAGTGGAATGTATGGGCTTGAGTGTGTGCTAGAATGAGAATGCTGGGTGTTCGTGACTGTTGGAGGGAGAGAATGGTGGGATGTATGAGGCTGCATGGATGCCAGGCGTGGAAGAGTGGAATGTATGGGTTTGAGTCTATGCTAGAATAAGAATGCTGGGTGTGGGTGAATGTTGAAGGGAGAGACTGGTGAGATGCATGAGGTTGCAGGGATGCCACGCATGGATGAGTGGAATGTATGGGCTTGAGTGTGTGCTAGAATGAGAATGCTTGGTGTGGGTGACTGTTGGAGGGAGAGAATGGTGGGATGTATGAGGCTGCATGGATGCCATGCGTGGAAGAGTGGAATGTATGGGTTTGAGTCTATGCTAGAATGAGAATGCTGGGTGTGGGTGAATGTTGAAGGGAGAGACTCGTGAGATGCATGAGGTTGCATGGATGCCACGCATGGATGAGTGGAATGTATGGGCTTGAGAGTGTGCTAGAATGAGAATGCTGGGTGTGGGTGACTGTTGAAGGGAGAGACTGGTGAGATGCATGAGGCTGCATGGATGCCATGCATGGATGAGTGGAATGTATGGGCTTGAGTGTGTGCTAGAATGAGAATGCTGTGTGTGGGTGTCTGTTGGAGGGAGAGAATGGTGAGATGCATGAGGCTGCATGGATGCCATGCATGGAAGAGTGGAATGTATGGGCTTGAGTGTGTGCTAGAATGAGAATGCTGGGTGTTGGTGACTGTTGAAGGGAGAGAATGGTGGGATGTATGAGGCTGCATGGATGCCATACGTGCAAGAGTGGAATGTATGGGTTTGAGTCTATGCTAGAATGATAATGCTGGGTGTGGGTGAATGTTGAAGCGAGAGACTGGTGAGATGCATGAGGTTGCATGGATGCCACGCATGGATGAGTGGAATGTATGGGCTTGAGTGTGTGCTAGAATGAGAATGCTGGGTGTGGGTGAATGTTGAAGGGAGAGACTGGTGAGATGCATGAGGCTGCATGGATGCCACGCGTGGATGAGTGGAATTTATGGGCTTGAGTGTGTGCTAGAATGAGAATGCTGGGTGTGGGTGAATGTTGAAGGGAGAGACTGGTGAGATGTATGAGGGTGGATGCCATGCATGGATGAGTGTTATGTATGGGCTTGAGTGTGTTCTAGAATGAGAATGCTCGGCGTTGGTCACTGTTGGAGGGAGAGAATGGTGGGATGTATGAGGCTGCATGGATGCCATGCGTGGAAGAGTGGAATGTATGGGTTTGAGTCTATGCTAGAATGAGAATGCTGGGTGTGGGTGAATGTTGAAGGGAGAGACTGGTGAGATGCATGAGGTTGCATTGATGCCACGCATGGATGAGTGGAATGTATGGGCTTGAGTGTGTGCTAGAATGAGTATGCTGGGTGTGGGTGAATGTTGAAGGGAGAGACTGGTGAGATGCATGAGGCTGCATGGATGCCATGCATGGATGAGTGGAATGTATGGGCTTGAGTGTGTGCCAGAATGAGAATGCTCGGTGTGGGTGTCTGTTGGAGGGAGAGACTGGTGAGATGCATGAGGCTGCATGGATGCCATGCGTGGAAGAGTGGAATGTATGGGCTTGAGTGTGTGCTAGAATGAGAATGCTGGGTGTGGGTGTCTGTTGGAGGGAGAGACTGGTGAGATGCATGAGGCTGCATGGATGCCATGCGTGGAAGAGTGGAATGTATGGGCTTGAGTGTGTGCCAGAATGAGAATGCTCGGTGTGGGTGTCTGTTGGAGGGAGAGACTGGTGAGATGCATGAGGCTGCATGGATGCCATGCGTGGAAGAGTGGAATGTATGGGCTTGAGTGTGTGCTAGAATGAGAATGCTGGGTGTGGGTGAATGTTGAAGGGAGAGACTGGTGAGATGCATGAGGCTGCATGGATGCCATGCATGGATGAGTGGAATGTATGGGCTTGAGTGTGTGCTAGAATGAGATTGCTGGGTGAGGGTGACTGCTGAAGGGAGAGACTGGTGAGATGCATGAGGCTGCCATGCGTGGATGAGTGGAACGTATGGGCTTGAGTGTGTGCTAGAATGAGAATGCTGGTTCTTGGTGACTGTTGAAGGGAGAGACTGGTGGGATGCATGAGGCTGCATGGATGCCATGCGTGGAAGAGTGGAATGTATGGGCTTGAGTGTATGCTAGAATGAGAATGCTGGGTGTGGGTGACTGCTGAAGGGAGAGACTGGTGAGATGCATGAGGCTGCCATGCGTGGATGAGTGGAACGTATGGGCTTGAGTGTGTGCTAGAATGAGAATGCTGGTTCTTGGTGACTGTTGAAGGGAGAGACTGGTGAGATGCATGAGGCTGCATGGATGCCACGCGTCGACGAGTGGAATGTATGGGCTTGAGTGTATGCTAGAATGAGAATGCTGGGTGTGGGTGTCTGTTGAAGGGAGAGACTGGTGAGATGCATGAGGCTGCATGGATGCCACGCGTGGATGAGTGGAATGTATGGGCTTGAGTGTATTCTAGAATGAGATTGCTGGGTGTTGGTGAATGTTGAAGAGAGGACTGGTGAGATGCATGAGGCTGCATGGATGCCACGCGTGGATGAGTGGAATGTATGGGCTTGAGTGTATGCTAGAATGAGAATGCTGGGTGTTGGTGACGGTTGAAGGGAGAGAATAGTGGAATGCATGAGGCTGCATGGATGCCACGCGTGGATGAGTGGAATGTATGGGCTTGAGTGTGTGCTAGAATGAGAATGCTGGGTGTGGGTGAATGTTGAAGGGAGAGGCTGGTGGGATGCATGAGGCTGCATGGATGCCATGGGTGGAAGAGTGGAATGTATGGGTTTGAGTCTATGCTAGAATGAGAATGCTGGGTGTGGGTGAATGTTGAAGGGAGAGGCTGGTGGAATGCATGAGGCTGCATGGATGCCACGCGTGGATGAGTGGAATGTATGGGCTTGAGTGTGTGCTAGAATGAGAATGCTGGGTGTTGGTGACTGTTGAAGGGAGAGACTGGTGGGATGCATGAGGCTGCATGGATGCCATGCATGGATGAGTGGAATGTATGGGCTTGAGTGTGTGCTAGAATGAGAATGCTGGGTGTTGGTGACTGTTGGAGGGAGAGAATGGTGGGATGTATGAGGCTGCATGGATGCCATGCGTGGAAGAGTGGAATGTATGGGTTTGAGTCTATGCTAGAATGAGAATGCTGGGTGTGGGTGTCTGTTGAAGGGAGAGACTGGTGAGATGCATGAGGCTGCATGGATGCCATGCGTGGATGAGTGGAATGTATGGGCTTGAGTGTGTGCTAGAATTAGAATGCTGGGTGTGGGTGAATGTTGAAGGGAGAGACTGGTGAGATGCATGAGGCTGCATGGATGCCACGCGTGGATGAGTGGAATGTATGGGCTTGAGTGTGTGCTAGAATGAGAATGCTGGGTGTGGGTGAATGTTGAAGGGAGAGACTGGTGAGATGTATGAGGGTGGATGCCATGCATGGATGAGTGGAATGTATGGGCTTGAGTGTGTGCTAGAATGAGAATGCTGGGTGTGGGTGAATGTTGAAGGGAGAGACTGGTGAGATGCATGAGGCTGCATGGATGCCACGCGTGGATGAGTGGAATGTATGGGCTTGAGTGTGTGCTAGAATGAGAATGCTGGGTGTGGGTGAATGTTGAAGGGAGAGACTGGTGAGATGTATGAGGGTGGATGCCATGCATGGATGAGTGGAATGTATGGGCTTGAGTGTGTTCTAGAATGAGAATGCTCGGCGTTGGTCACTGTTGGAGGGAGAGAATGGTGGGATGTATGAGGCTGCATGGATGCCATGCGTGGAAGAGTGGAATGTATGGGTTTGAGTCTATGCTAGAATGAGAATGCTGGGTGTGGGTGAATGTTGAAGGGAGAGACTGGTGAGATGCATGAGGTTGCATGGATGCCACGCATGGATGAGTGGAATGTATGGGCTTGAGTGTGTGCTAGAATGAGTATGCTGGGTGTGGGTGAATGTTGAAGGGAGAGACTGTTGAGATGCATGAGGCTGCATGGATGCCATGCATGGATGAGTGGAATGTATGGGCTTGAGTGTGTGCCAGAATGAGAATGCTGGGTGTGGGTGAATGTTGAAGGGAGAGACTGGTGAGATGCATGAGGTTGCATGGATGCCACGCATGGATGAGTGGAATGTATGGGCTTGAGTGTGTGCTAGAATGTGTATGCTGGGTGTGGGTGAATGTTGAAGGGAGAGACTGGTGAGATGCAGGAGGCTGCATGGATGCCATGCATGGATGAGTGGAATGTATGGGCTTGAGTGTGTGCCAGAATGAGAATGCTCGGTGTGGGTGTCTGTTGGAGGGAGAGACTGGTGAGATGCATGAGGCTTTTTGGATGCCATGCGTGGAAGAGTGGAATGTATGGGCTTGAGTGTGTGCTAGAATGAGAATGCTGGGTGTGGGTGTCTGTTGGAGGGAGAGACTGGTGAGATGCATGAGGCTGTATGGATGCCATGCGTGGAAGAGTGGAATGTATGGGCTTGAGTGTGTGCCAGAATGAGAATGCTCGGTGTGGGTGTCTGTTGGAGGGAGAGACTGGTGAGATGCATGAGGCTGCATGGATGCCATGCGTGGAAGAGTGGAATGTATGGGTTTGAGTGTGTGCTAGAATGAGAATGCTGGGTGTGGGTGAATGTTGAAGGGAGAGACTGGTGAGATGCATGAGGCTGCATGGATGCCATGCATGGATGAGTGGAATGTATGGGCTTGAGTGTGTGCTAGAATGAGATTGCTGGGTGAGGGTGACTGTTGAAGGGAGAGACTGGTGAGATGCATGAGGCTGCCATGCGTGGATGAGTGGAACGTATGGGCTTGAGTGTGTGCTAGAATGAGAATGCTGGTTCTTGGTGACTGTTGAAGGGAGAGACTGGTGGGATGCATGAGGCTGCATGGATGCCATGCGTGGAAGAGTGGAATGTATGGGTTTGAGTGTGTGCTAGAATGAGAATGCTGGTTCTTGGTGACTGTTGAAGGGAGAGACTGGTGAGATGCATGAGGCTGCATGGATGCCACGCGTCGACGAGTGGAATGTATGGGCTTGAGTGTATGCTAGAATGAGAATGCTGGGTGTGGGTGTCTGTTGAAGGGAGAGACTGGTGAGATGCATGAGGCTGCATGGATGCCACGCGTGGATGAGTGGAATGTATGGGCTTGAGTGTATTCTAGAATGAGATTGCTGGGTGTTGGTGAATGTTGAAGAGAGGACTGGTGAGATGCATGAGGCTGCATGTATGCCACGCGTGGATGAGTGGAATATATGGGCTTGAGTGTATGCTAGAATGAGGATGCTGGGTGTTGGTGACGGTTGAAGGGAGAGAATAGTGGAATGCATGAGGCTGCATGGATGCCATGCGTGGAAGAATGGAATGTATGGGTTTGAGTCTATGCTAGAATGAGAATGCTGGGTGTGGGTGAATGTTGAAGGGAGAGACTGGTGAGATGCATGAGGCTGCATGGATGCCACGCGTGGATGAGTGGAATGTATGGGCTTGAGTGTGTGCTAGAATGAGAATGCTGGGTGTGGGTGAATGTTGAAGGGAGAGGCTGGTGGGATGCATGAGGCTGCATGGATGCCATGGCTGGAAGAGTGGAATGTATGGGTTTGAGTCTATGCTAGAATGAGAATGCTGGGTGTGGGTGAATGTTGAAGGGAGAGGCTGGTGGAATGCATGAGGCTGCATGGATGCCACGCGTGGATGAGTGGAATGTATGGGCTTGAGTGTGTGCTAGAATGAGAATGCTGGGTGTTGGTGACTGTTGAAGGGAGAGACTGGTGGGATGCATGAGGCTGCATGGATGCCATGCATGGATGAGTGGAATGTATGGGCTTCAGTGTGTGCTAGAATGAGAATGCTGGGTGTTGGTGACTGTTGGAGGGAGAGAATGGTGGGATGTATGAGGCTGCATGGATGCCATGCGTGGAAGAGTGGAATGTATGGGTGTGAGTCTATGCTAGAATGAGAATGCTGGGTGTGGGTGTCTGTTGAAGGGAGAGACTGGTGAGATGCATGAGGCTGCATGGATGCCATGCGTGGATGAGTGGAATGTATGGGCTTGAGTGTGTGCTAGAATTAGAATGCTGGGTGTGGGTGAATGTTGAAGGGAGAGACTGGTGAGATGCATGAGGCTGCATGGATGCCACGCGTGGATGAGTGGATGTATGGGCTTGAGTGTGTGCTAGAATGAGAATGCTGGGTGTGGGTGAATGTTGAAGGGAGAGACTGGTGAGATGTATGAGGGTGGATGCCATGCATGGATGAGTGGAATGTATGGGCTTGAGTGTGTGCTAGAATGAGAATGCTGGGTGTTGGTGACTGTTGAAGGGAGAGACTGGTGAGATGCATGAGGCTGCATGGATGCCACGCGTAGATGAGTGGAATGTATGGGCTTGAGTGTGTGCTAGAATGAGAATGCTGGGTGTGGGTGAATGTTGAAGGGAGAGACTGGTGAGATGTATGAGGGTGGCTGCCATGCGTGGATGAGTGGAATGTATGGGCTTGAGTGTGTGCTAGAATGAGAATGCTGGGTGTTGGTGACTGTTGAAGGGAGAGACTGGTGAGATGCATGAGGCTGCATGGATGCCATGCATGGATGAGTGGAATGTATGGGCTTGAGTGTGTGCTAGAATGAGAATGCTGGGTGTTGGTGACTGTTGGAGGGAGGGAATGGTGGGATGTATGAGGCTGCATGGATGCCATGCGTGGAAGAGTGGAATGTATGGGTTTGAGTCTATGCTAGAATGAGAATGCTGGGTGTGGGTGTCTGTTGAAGGGAGAGACTGGTGAGATGCATGAGGCTGCATGGATGCCATGCGTGGATGAGTGGAATGTATGGGCTTGAGTGTGTGCTAGAATTAGAATGCTGGGTGTGGGTGAATGTTGAAGGCAGAGACTGGTGAGATGCATGAGGCTGCATGGATGCCACGCGTGGATGAGTGGAATGTATGGGCTTGAGTGTGTGCTAGAATGAGAATGCTGGGTGTGGGTGAATGTTGAAGGGAGAGACTGGTGAGATGTATGAGGGTGGATGCCATGCATGGATGAGTGGAATGTATGGGCTTGAGTGTGTGCTAGAATGAGAATGCTGGGTGTGGGTGAATGTTGAAGGGAGAGACTGGTGAGATGCATGAGGCTGCATGGATGCCACGCGTGGATGAGTGGAATGTATGGGCTTGAGTGTGTGCTAGAATGAGAATGCTGGGTGTGGGTGAATGTTGAAGGGAGAGACTGGTGAGATGTATGAGGGTGGATGCCATGCATGGATGAGTGGAATGTATGGGCTTGAGTGTGTTCTAGAATGAGAATGCTCGGCGTTGGTCACTGTTGGAGGGAGAGAATGGTGGGATGTATGAGGCTGCATGGATGCCATGCGTGGAAGAGTGGAATGTATGGGTTTGAGTCTATGCTAGAATGAGAATGCTGGGTGTGGGTGAATGTTGAAGGGAGAGACTGGTGAGATGCATGAGGTTGCATGGATGCCACGCATGGATGAGTGGAATGTATGGGCTTGAGTGTGTGCTAGAATGAGTATGCTGGGTGTGGGTGAATGTTGAAGGGAGAGACTGTTGAGATGCATGAGGCTGCATGGATGCCATGCATGGATGAGTGGAATGTATGGGCTTGAGTGTGTGCCAGAATGAGAATGCTGGGTGTGGGTGAATGTTGAAGGGAGAGACTGGTGAGATGCATGAGGTTGCATGGATGCCACGCATGGATGAGTGGAATGTATGGGCTTGAGTGTGTGCTAGAATGAGTATGCTGGGTGTGGGTGAATGTTGAAGGGAGAGACTGGTGAGATGCATGAGGCTGCATGGATGCCATGCATGGATGAGTGGAATGTATGGGCTTGAGTGTGTGCCAGAATGAGAATGCTCGGTGTGGGTGTCTGTTGGAGGGAGAGACTGGTGAGATGCATGAGGCTGCATGGATGCCATGCGTGGAAGAGTGGAATGTATGGGCTTGAGTGTGTGCTAGAATGAGAATGCTGGGTGTGGGTGTCTGTTGGAGGGAGAGACTGGTGAGATGCATGAGGCTGCATGGATGCCATGCGTGGAAGAGTGGAATGTATGGGCTTGAGTGTGTGCCAGAATGAGAATGCTTGGTGTGGGTGTCTGTTGGAGGGAGAGACTGGTGAGATGCATGAGGCTGCATGGATGCCATGCGTGGAAGAGTGGAATGTATGGGTTTGAGTGTGTGCTAGAATGAGAATGCTGGGTGTGGGTGAATGTTGAAGGGAGAGACTGGTGAGATGCATGAGGCTGCATGGATGCCATGCATGGATGAGTGGAATGTATGGGCTTGAGTGTGTGCTAGAATGAGATTGCTGGGTGAGGGTGACTGTTGAAGGGAGAGACTGGTGAGATGCATGAGGCTGCCATGCGTGGATGAGTGGAACGTATGGGCTTGAGTGTGTGCTAGAATGAGAATGCTGGTTCTTGGTGACTGTTGAAGGGAGAGACTGGTGGGATGCATGAGGCTGCATGGATGCCATGCGTGGAAGAGTGGAATGTATGGGTTTGAGTGTGTGCTAGAATGAGAATGCTGGTTCTTGGTGACTGTTGAAGGGAGAGACTGGTGAGATGCATGAGGCTGCATGGATGCCACGCGTCGACGAGTGGAATGTATGGGCTTGAGTGTATGCTAGAATGAGAATGCTGGGTGTGGGTGTCTGTTGAAGGGAGAGACTGGTGAGATGCATGAGGCTGCATGGATGCCACGCGTGGATGAGTGGAATGTATGGGCTTGAGTGTATTCTAGAATGAGATTGCTGGGTGTTGGTGAATGTTGAAGAGAGGACTGGTGAGATGCATGAGGCTGCATGGATGCCACGCGTGGATGAGTGGAATATATGGGCTTGAGTGTATGCTAGAATGAGAATGCTGGGTGTTGGTGACGGTTGAAGGGAGAGAATAGTGGAATGCATGAGGCTGCATGGATGCCATGCGTGGAAGAATGGAATGTATGGGTTTGAGTCTATGCTAGAATGAGAATGCTGGGTGTGGGTGAATGTTGAAGGGAGAGACTGGTGAGATGCATGAGGCTGCATGGATGCCACGCGTGGATGAGTGGAATGTATGGGCTTGAGTGTGTGCTAGAATGAGAATGCTGGGTGTGGGTGAATGTTGAAGGGAGAGGCTGGTGGGATGCATGAGGCTGCATGGATGCCATGGCTGGAAGAGTGGAATGTATGGGTTTGAGTCTATGCTAGAATGAGAATGCTGGGTGTGGGTGAATGTTGAAGGGAGAGGCTGGTGGAATGCATGAGGCTGCATGGATACCACGCGTGGATGAGTGGAATGTATGGGCTTGAGTGTGTGCTAGAATGAGAATGCTGGGTGTTGGTGACTGTTGAAGGGAGAGACTGGTGGGATGCATGAGGCTGCATGGATGCCATGCATGGATGAGTGGAATGTATGGGCTTGAGTGTGTGCTAGAATGAGAATGCTGGGTGTTGGTGACTGTTGGAGGGAGAGAATGGTGGGATGTATGAGGCTGCATGGATGCCATGCGTGGAAGAGTGGAATGTATGGGTGTGAGTCTATGCTAGAATGAGAATGCTGGGTGTGGGTGTCTGTTGAAGGGAGAGACTGGTGAGATGCATGAGGCTGCATGGATGCCATGCGTGGATGAGTGGAATGTATGGGCTTGAGTGTGTGCTAGAATTAGAATGCTGGGTGTGGGTGAATGTTGAAGGGAGAGACTGGTGAGATGCATGAGGCTGCATGGATGCCACGCGTGGATGAGTGGAATGTATGGGCTTGAGTGTGTGCTAAAATGAGAATGCTGGGTGTGGGTGAATGTTGAAGGGAGAGACTGGTGAGATGTATGAGGGTGGATGCCATGCATGGATGAGTGGAATGTATGGGCTTGAGTGTGTGCTAGAATGAGAATGCTGGGTGTTGGTGACTGTTGAAGGGAGAGACTGGTGAGATGCATGAGGCTGCATGGATGCCACGCGTAGATGAGTGGAATGTATGGGCTTGAGTGTGTGCTAGAATGAGAATGCTGGGTGTGGGTGAATGTTGAAGGGAGAGACTGGTGAGATGTATGAGGGTGGCTGCCATGCGTGGATGAGTGGAATGTATGGGCTTGAGTGTGTGCTAGAATGAGAATGCTGGGTGTTGGTGACTGTTGAAGGGAGAGACTGGTGAGATGCATGAGGCTGCATGGATGCCATGCATGGATGAGTGGAATGTATGGGCTTGAGTGTGTGCTAGAATGAGAATGCTGGGTGTTGGTGACTGTTGGAGGGAGGGAATGGTGGGATGTATGAGGCTGCATGGATGCCATGCGTGGAAGAGTGGAATGTATGGGTTTGAGTCTATGCTAGAATGAGAATGCTGGGTGTGGGTGTCTGTTGAAGGGAGAGACTGGTGAGATGCATGAGGCTGCATGGATGCCATGCGTGGATGAGTGGAATGTATGGGCTTGAGTGTGTGCTAGAATTAGAATGCTGGGTGTGGGTGAATGTTGAAGGGAGAGACTGGTGAGATGCATGAGGCTGCATGGATGCCACGCGTGGATGAGTGGAATGTATGGGCTTGAGTGTGTGCTAGAATGAGAATGCTGGGTGTGGGTGAATGTTGAAGGGAGAGACTGGTGAGATGTATGAGGGTGGATGCCATGCATGGATGAGTGGAATGTATGGGCTTGAGTGTGTGCTAGAATGAGAATGCTGGGTGTGGGTGAATGTTGAAGGGAGAGACTGGTGAGATGCATGAGGCTGCATGGATGCCACGCGTGGATGAGTGGAATGTATGGGCTTGAGTGTGTGCTAGAATGAGAATGCTGGGTGTGGGTGAATGTTGAAGGGAGAGACTGGTGAGATGTATGAGGGTGGATGCCATGCATGGATGAGTGGAATGTATGGGCTTGAGTGTGTTCTAGAATGAGAATGCTCGGCGTTGGTCACTGTTGGAGGGAGAGAATGGTGGGATGTATGAGGCTGCATGGATGCCATGCGTGGAAGAGTGGAATGTATGGGTTTGAGTCTATGCTAGAATGAGAATGCTGGGTGTGGGTGAATGTTGAAGGGAGAGACTGGTGAGATGCATGAGGTTGCATGGATGCCACGCATGGATGAGTGGAATGTATGGGCTTGAGTGTGTGCTAGAATGAGTATGCTGGGTGTGGGTGAATGTTGAAGGGAGAGACTGTTGAGATGCATGAGGCTGCATGGATGCCATGCATGGATGAGTGGAATGTATGGGCTTGAGTGTGTGCCAGAATGAGAATGCTGGGTGTGGGTGAATGTTGAAGGGAGAGACTGGTGAGATGCATGAGGTTGCATGGATGCCACGCATGGATGAGTGGAATGTATGGGCTTGAGTGTGTGCTAGAATGAGTATGCTGGGTGTGGGTGAATGTTGAAGGGAGAGACTGGTGAGATGCATGAGGCTGCATGGATGCCATGCATGGATGAGTGGAATGTATGGGCTTGAGTGTGTGCCAGAATGAGAATGCTCGGTGTGGGTGTCTGTTGGAGGGAGAGACTGGTGAGATGCATGAGGCTGCATGGATGCCATGCGTGGAAGAGTGGAATGTATGGGCTTGAGTGTGTGCTAGAATGAGAATGCTGGGTGTGGGTGTCTGTTGGAGGGAGAGACTGGTGAGATGCATGAGGCTGCATGGATGCCATGCGTGGAAGAGTGGAATGTATGGGCTTGAGTGTGTGCCAGAATGAGAATGCTCGGTGTGGGTGTCTGTTGGAGGGAGAGACTGGTGAGATGCATGAGGCTGCATGGATGCCATGCGTGGAAGAGTGGAATGTATGGGTTTGAGTGTGTGCTAGAATGAGAATGCTGGGTGTGGGTGAATGTTGAAGGGAGAGACTGGTGAGATGCATGAGGCTGCATGGATGCCATGCATGGATGAGTGGAATGTATGGGCTTGAGTGTGTGCTAGAATGAGATTGCTGGGTGAGGGTGACTGTTGAAGGGAGAGACTGGTGAGATGCATGAGGCTGCCATGCGTGGATGAGTGGAACGTATGGGCTTGAGTGTGTGCTAGAATGAGAATGCTGGTTCTTGGTGACTGTTGAAGGGAGAGACTGGTGGGATGCATGAGGCTGCATGGATGCCATGCGTGGAAGAGTGGAATGTATGGGTTTGAGTGTGTGCTAGAATGAGAATGCTGGTTCTTGGTGACTGTTGAAGGGAGAGACTGGTGAGATGCATGAGGCTGCAAGGATGCCACGCGTCGACGAGTGGAATGTATGGGCTTGAGTGTATGCTAGAATGAGAATGCTGGGTGTGGGTGTCTGTTGAAGGGAGAGACTGGTGAGATGCATGAGGCTGCATGGATGCCACGCGTGGATGAGTGGAATGTATGGGCTTGAGTGTATTCTAGAATGAGATTGCTGGGTGTTGGTGAATGTTGAAGAGAGGACTGGTGAGATGCATGAGGCTGCATGGATGCCACGCGTGGATGAGTGGAATATATGGGCTTGAGTGTATGCTAGAATGAGAATGCTGGGTGTTGGTGACGGTTGAAGGGAGAGAATAGTGGAATGCATGAGGCTGCATGGATGCCATGCGTGGAAGAATGGAATGTATGGGTTTGAGTCTATGCTAGAATGAGAATGCTGGGTGTGGGTGAATGTTGAAGGGAGAGACTGGTGAGATGCATGAGGCTGCATGGATGCCACGCGTGGATGAGTGGAATGTATGGGCTTGAGTGTGTGCTAGAATGAGAATGCTGGTTGTGGGTGAATGTTGAAGGGAGAGGCTGGTGGGATGGATGAGGCTGCATGGATGCCATGGCTGGAAGAGTGGAATGTATGGGTTTGAGTCTATGCTAGAATGAGAATGCTGGGTGTGGGTGAATGTTGAAGGGAGAGGCTGGTGGAATGCATGAGGCTGCATGGATGCCACGCGTGGATGAGTGGAATGTATGGGCTTGAGTGTGTGCTAGAATGAGAATGCTGGGTGTTGGTGACTGTTGAAGGGAGAGACTGGTGGGATGCATGAGGCTGCATGGATGCCATGCATGGATGAGTGGAATGTATGGGCTTGAGTGTGTGCTAGAATGAGAATGCTGGGTGTTAGTGACTGTTGGAGGGAGAGAATGGTGGGATGTATGAGGCTGCATGGATGCCATGCGTGGAAGAGTGGAATGTATGGGTGTGAGTCTATGCTAGAATGAGAATGCTGGGTGTGGGTGTCTGTTGAAGGGAGAGACTGGTGAGATGCATGAGGCTGCATGGATGCCATGCGTGGATGAGTGGAATGTATGGGCTTGAGTGTGTGCTAGAATTAGAATGCTGGGTGTGGGTGAATGTTGAAGGGAGAGACTGGTGAGATGCATGAGGCTGCATGGATGCCACGCGTGGATGAGTGGAATGTATGGGCTTGAGTGTGTGCTAGAATGAGAATGCTGGGTGTGGGTGAATGTTGAAGGGAGAGACTGGTGAGATGTATGAGGGTGGATGCCATGCATGGATGAGTGGAATGTATGGGCTTGAGTGTGTGCTAGAATGAGAATGCTGGGTGTTGGTGACTGTTGAAGGGAGAGACTGGTGAGATGCATGAGGCTGCATGGATGCCACGCGTAGATGAGTGGAATGTATGGGCTTGAGTGTGTGCTAGAATGAGAATGCTGGGTGTGGGTGAATGTTGAAGGGAGAGACTGGTGAGATGTATGAGGGTGGCTGCCATGCGTGGATGAGTGGAATGTATGGGCTTGAGTGTGTGCTAGAATGAGAATGCTGGGTGTTGGTGACTGTTGAAGGGAGAGACTGGTGAGATGCATGAGGCTGCATGGATGCCATGCATGGATGAGTGGAATGTATGGGCTTGAGTGTGTGCTAGAATGAGATTGCTGGGTGAGGGTGACTGTTGAAGGGAGAGACTGGTGAGATGCATGAGGCTGCCATGCGTGGATGAGTGGAACGTATGGGCTTGAGTGTGTGCTAGAATGAGAATGCTGGTTCTTGGTGACTGTTGAAGGGAGAGACTGGTGGGATGCATGAGGCTGCATGGATGCCATGCGTGGAAGAGTGGAATGTATGGGTTTGAGTGTGTGCTAGAATGAGAATGCTGGTTCTTGGTGACTGTTGAAGGGAGAGACTGGTGAGATGCATGAGGCTGCATGGATGCCACGCGTCGACGAGTGGAATGTATGGGCTTGAGTGTATGCTAGAATGAGAATGCTGGGTGTGGGTGTCTGTTGAAGGGAGAGACTGGTGAGATGCATGAGGCTGCATGGATGCCACGCGTGGATGAGTGGAATGTATGGGCTTGAGTGTGTTCTAGAATGAGATTGCTGGGTGTTGGTGAATGTTGAAGAGAGGACTGGTGAGATGCATGAGGCTGCATGGATGCCACGCGTGGATGAGTGGAATATATGGGCTTGAGTGTATGCTAGAATGAGAATGCTGGGTGTTGGTGACGGTTGAAGGGAGAGAATAGTGGAATGCATGAGGCTGCATGGATGCCATGCGTGGAAGAATGGAATGTATGGGTTTGAGTCTATGCTAGAATGAGAATGCTGGGTGTGGGTGAATGTTGAAGGGAGAGACTGGTGAGATGCATGAGGCTGCATGGATGCCACGCGTGGATGAGTGGAATGTATGGGCTTGAGTGTGTGCTAGAATGAGAATGCTGGGTGTGGGTGAATGTTGAAGGGAGAGGCTGGTGGGATGCATGAGGCTGCATGGATGCCATGGCTGGAAGAGTGGAATGTATGGGTTTGAGTCTATGCTAGAATGAGAATGCTGGGTGTGGGTGAATGTTGAAGGGAGAGGCTGGTGGAATGCATGAGGCTGCATGGATACCACGCGTGGATGAGTGGAATGTATGGGCTTGAGTGTGTGCTAGAATGAGAATGCTGGGTGTTGGTGACTGTTGAAGGGAGAGACTGGTGGGATGCATGAGGCTGCATGGATGCCATGCATGGATGAGTGGAATGTATGGGCTTGAGTGTGTGCTAGAATGAGAATGCTGGGTGTTGGTGACTGTTGGAGGGAGAGAATGGTGGGATGTATGAGGCTGCATGGATGCCATGCGTGGAAGAGTGGAATGTATGGGTGTGAGTCTATGCTAGAATGAGAATGCTGGGTGTGGGTGTCTGTTGAAGGGAGAGACTGGTGAGATGCATGAGGCTGCATGGATGCCATGCGTGGATGAGTGGAATGTATGGGCTTGAGTGTGTGCTAGAATTAGAATGCTGGGTGTGGGTGAATGTTGAAGGGAGAGACTGGTGAGATGCATGAGGCTGCATGGATGCCACGCGTGGATGAGTGGAATGTATGGGCTTGAGTGTGTGCTAAAATGAGAATGCTGGGTGTGGGTGAATGTTGAAGGGAGAGACTGGTGAGATGTATGAGGGTGGATGCCATGCATGGATGAGTGGAATGTATGGGCTTGAGTGTGTGCTAGAATGAGAATGCTGGGTGTTGGTGACTGTTGAAGGGAGAGACTGGTGAGATGCATGAGGCTGCATGGATGCCACGCGTAGATGAGTGGAATGTATGGGCTTGAGTGTGTGCTAGAATGAGAATGCTGGGTGTGGGTGAATGTTGAAGGGAGAGACTGGTGAGATGTATGAGGGTGGCTGCCATGCGTGGATGAGTGGAATGTATGGGCTTGAGTGTGTGCTAGAATGAGAATGCTGGGTGTTGGTGACTGTTGAAGGGAGAGACTGGTGAGATGCATGAGGCTGCATGGATGCCATGCATGGATGAGTGGAATGTATGGGCTTGAGTGTGTGCTAGAATGAGAATGCTGGGTGTTGGTGACTGTTGGAGGGAGGGAATGGTGGGATGTATGAGGCTGCATGGATGCCATGCGTGGAAGAGTGGAATGTATGGGTTTGAGTCTATGCTAGAATGAGAATGCTGGGTGTGGGTGTCTGTTGAAGGGAGAGACTGGTGAGATGCATGAGGCTGCATGGATGCCATGCGTGGATGAGTGGAATGTATGGGCTTGAGTGTGTGCTAGAATTAGAATGCTGGGTGTGGGTGAATGTTGAAGGGAGAGACTGGTGAGATGCATGAGGCTGCATGGATGCCACGCGTGGATGAGTGGAATGTATGGGCTTGAGTGTGTGCTAGAATGAGAATGCTGGGTGTGGGTGAATGTTGAAGGGAGAGACTGGTGAGATGTATGAGGGTGGATGCCATGCATGGATGAGTGGAATGTATGGGCTTGAGTGTGTGCTAGAATGAGAATGCTGGGTGTGGGTGAATGTTGAAGGGAGAGACTGGTGAGATGCATGAGGCTGCATGGATGCCACGCGTGGATGAGTGGAATGTATGGGCTTGAGTGTGTGCTAGAATGAGAATGCTGGGTGTGGGTGAATGTTGAAGGGAGAGACTGGTGAGATGTATGAGGGTGGATGCCATGCATGGATGAGTGGAATGTATGGGCTTGAGTGTGTTCTAGAATGAGAATGCTCGGCGTTGGTCACTGTTGGAGGGAGAGAATGGTGGGATGTATGAGGCTGCATGGATGCCATGCGTGGAAGAGTGGAATGTATGGGTTTGAGTCTATGCTAGAATGAGAATGCTGGGTGTGGGTGAATGTTGAAGGGAGAGACTGGTGAGATGCATGAGGTTGCATGGATGCCACGCATGGATGAGTGGAATGTATGGGCTTGAGTGTGTGCTAGAATGAGTATGCTGGGTGTGGGTGAATGTTGAAGGGAGAGACTGTTGAGATGCATGAGGCTGCATGGATGCCATGCATGGATGAGTGGAATGTATGGGCTTGAGTGTGTGCCAGAATGAGAATGCTGGGTGTGGGTGAATGTTGAAGGGAGAGACTGGTGAGATGCATGAGGTTGCATGGATGCCACGCATGGATGAGTGGAATGTATGGGCTTGAGTGTGTGCTAGAATGAGTATGCTGGGTGTGGGTGAATGTTGAAGGGAGAGACTGGTGAGATGCATGAGGCTGCATGGATGCCATGCATGGATGAGTGGAATGTATGGGCTTGAGTGTGTGCCAGAATGAGAATGCTCGGTGTGGGTGTCTGTTGGAGGGAGAGACTGGTGAGATGCATGAGGCTGCATGGATGCCATGCGTGGAAGAGTGGAATGTATGGGCTTGAGTGTGTGCTAGAATGAGAAAGCTGGGTGTGGGTGTCTGTTGGAGGGAGAGACTGGTGAGATGCATGAGGCTGCATGGATGCCATGCGTGGAAGAGTGGAATGTATGGGCTTGAGTGTGTGCCAGAATGAGAATGCTCGGTGTGGGTGTCTGTTGGAGGGAGAGACTGGTGAGATGCATGAGGCTGCATGGATGCCATGCGTGGAAGAGTGGAATGTATGGGTTTGAGTGTGTGCTAGAATGAGAATGCTGGGTGTGGGTGAATGTTGAAGGGAGAGACTGGTGAGATGCATGAGGCTGCATGGATGCCATGCATGGATGAGTGGAATGTATGGGCTTGAGTGTGTGCTAGAATGAGATTGCTGGGTGAGGGTGACTGTTGAAGGGAGAGACTGGTGAGATGCATGAGGCTGCCATGCGTGGATGAGTGGAACGTATGGGCTTGAGTGTGTGCTAGAATGAGAATGCTGGTTCTTGGTGACTGTTGAAGGGAGAGACTGGTGGGATGCATGAGGCTGCATGGATGCCATGCGTGGAAGAGTGGAATGTATGGGTTTGAGTGTGTGCTAGAATGAGAATGCTGGTTCTTGGTGACTGTTGAAGGGAGAGACTGGTGAGATGCATGAGGCTGCAAGGATGCCACGCGTCGACGAGTGGAATGTATGGGCTTGAGTGTATGCTAGAATGAGAATGCTGGGTGTGGGTGTCTGTTGAAGGGAGAGACTGGTGAGATGCATGAGGCTGCATGGATGCCACGCGTGGATGAGTGGAATGTATGGGCTTGAGTGTATTCTAGAATGAGATTGCTGGGTGTTGGTGAATGTTGAAGAGAGGACTGGTGAGATGCATGAGGCTGCATGGATGCCACGCGTGGATGAGTGGAATATATGGGCTTGAGTGTATGCTAGAATGAGAATGCTGGGTGTTGGTGACGGTTGAAGGGAGAGAATAGTGGAATGCATGAGGCTGCATGGATGCCATGCGTGGAAGAATGGAATGTATGGGTTTGAGTCTATGCTAGAATGAGAATGCTGGGTGTGGGTGAATGTTGAAGGGAGAGACTGGTGAGATGCATGAGGCTGCATGGATGCCACGCGTGGATGAGTGGAATGTATGGGCTTGAGTGTGTGCTAGAATGAGAATGCTGGTTGTGGGTGAATGTTGAAGGGAGAGGCTGGTGGGATGGATGAGGCTGCATGGATGCCATGGCTGGAAGAGTGGAATGTATGGGTTTGAGTCTATGCTAGAATGAGAATGCTGGGTGTGGGTGAATGTTGAAGGGAGAGGCTGGTGGAATGCATGAGGCTGCATGGATGCCACGCGTGGATGAGTGGAATGTATGGGCTTGAGTGTGTGCTAGAATGAGAATGCTGGGTGTTGGTGACTGTTGAAGGGAGAGACTGGTGGGATGCATGAGGCTGCATGGATGCCATGCATGGATGAGTGGAATGTATGGGCTTGAGTGTGTGCTAGAATGAGAATGCTGGGTGTTAGTGACTGTTGGAGGGAGAGAATGGTGGGATGTATGAGGCTGCATGGATGCCATGCGTGGAAGAGTGGAATGTATGGGTGTGAGTCTATGCTAGAATGAGAATGCTGGGTGTGGGTGTCTGTTGAAGGGAGAGACTGGTGAGATGCATGAGGCTGCATGGATGCCATGCGTGGATGAGTGGAATGTATGGGCTTGAGTGTGTGCTAGAATTAGAATGCTGGGTGTGGGTGAATGTTGAAGGGAGAGACTGGTGAGATGCATGAGGCTGCATGGATGCCACGCGTGGATGAGTGGAATGTATGGGCTTGAGTGTGTGCTAGAATGAGAATGCTGGGTGTGGGTGAATGTTGAAGGGAGAGACTGGTGAGATGTATGAGGGTGGATGCCATGCATGGATGAGTGGAATGTATGGGCTTGAGTGTGTGCTAGAATGAGAATGCTGGGTGTTGGTGACTGTTGAAGGGAGAGACTGGTGAGATGCATGAGGCTGCATGGATGCCACGCGTAGATGAGTGGAATGTATGGGCTTGAGTGTGTGCTAGAATGAGAATGCTGGGTGTGGGTGAATGTTGAAGGGAGAGACTGGTGAGATGTATGAGGGTGGCTGCCATGCGTGGATGAGTGGAATGTATGGGCTTGAGTGTGTGCTAGAATGAGAATGCTGGGTGTTGGTGACTGTTGAAGGGAGAGACTGGTGAGATGCATGAGGCTGCATGGATGCCATGCATGGATGAGTGGAATGTATGGGCTTGAGTGTGTGCTAGAATGAGAATGCTGGGTGTTGGTGACTGTTGGAGGGAGGGAATGGTGGGATGTATGAGGCTGCATGGATGCCATGCGTGGAAGAGTGGAATGTATGGGTTTGAGTCTATGCTAGAATCAGAATGCTGGGTGTGGGTGTCTGTTGAAGGGAGAGACTGGTGAGATGCATGAGGCTGCATGGATGCCATGCGTGGATGAGTGGAATGTATGGGCTTGAGTGTGTGCTAGAATTAGAATGCTGGGTGTGGGTGAATGTTGAAGGGAGAGACTGGTGAGATGCATGAGGCTGCATGGATGCCACGCGTGGATGAGTGGAATGTATGGGCTTGAGTGTGTGCTAGAATGAGAATGCTGGGTGTGGGTGAATGTTGAAGGGAGAGACTGGTGAGATGTATGAGGGTGGATGCCATGCATGGATGAGTGGAATGTATGGGCTTGAGTGTGTGCTAGAATGAGAATGCTGGGTGTGGGTGAATGTTGAAGGGAGAGACTGGTGAGATGCATGAGGCTGCATGGATGCCACGCGTGGATGAGTGGAATGTATGGGCTTGAGTGTGTGCTAGAATGAGAATGCTGGGTGTGGGTGAATGTTGAAGGGAGAGACTGGTGTGATGTATGAGGGTGGATGCCATGCATGGATGAGTGGAATGTATGGGCTTGAGTGTGTTCTAGAATGAGAATGCTCGGCGTTGGTCACTGTTGGAGGGAGAGAATGGTGGGATGTATGAGGCTGCATGGATGCCATGCGTGGAAGAGTGGAATGTATGGGTTTGAGTCTATGCTAGAATGAGAATGCTGGGTGTGGGTGAATGTTGAAGGGAGAGACTGGTGAGATGCATGAGGTTGCATGGATGCCACGCATGGATGAGTGGAATGTATGGGCTTGAGTGTGTGCTAGAATGAGTATGCTGGGTGTGGGTGAATGTTGAAGGGAGAGACTGTTGAGATGCATGAGGCTGCATGGATGCCATGCATGGATGAGTGGAATGTATGGGCTTGAGTGTGTGCCAGAATGAGAATGCTGGGTGTGGGTGAATGTTGAAGGGAGAGACTGGTGAGATGCATGAGGTTGCATGGATGCCACGCATGGATGAGTGGAATGTATGGGCTTGAGTGTGTGCTAGAATGAGTATGCTGGGTGTGGGTGAATGTTGAAGGGAGAGACTGGTGAGATGCATGAGGTTGCATGGATCCCATGCATGGATGAGTGGAATGTATGGGCTTGAGTGTGTGCCAGAATGAGAATGCTCGGTGTGGGTGTCTGTTGGAGGGAGAGACTGGTGAGATGCATGAGGCTGCATGGATGCCATGCGTGGAAGAGTGGAATGTATGGGCTTGAGTGTGTGCTAGAATGAGAATGCTGGGTGTGGGTGTCTGTTGGAGGGAGAGACTGGTGAGATGCATGAGGCTGCATGGATGCCATGCGTGGAAGAGTGGAATGTATGGGCTTCAGTGTGTGCCAGAATGAGAATGCTCAGTGTGGGTGTCTGTTGGAGGGAGAGACTGGTGAGATGCATGAGGCTGCATGGATGCCATGCGTGGAAGAGTGGAATGTATGGGTTTGAGTGTGTGCTAGAATGAGAATGCTGGGTGTGGGTGAATGTTGAAGGGAGAGACTGGTGAGATGCATGAGGCTGCATGGATGCCATGCATGGATGAGTGGAATGTATGGGCTTGAGTGTGTGCTAGAATGAGATTGCTGGGTGAGGGTGATTGTTGAAGGGAGAGACTGGTGAGATGCATGAGGCTGCCATGCGTGGATGAGTGGAACGTATGGGCTTGAGTGTGTGCTAGAATGAGAATGCTGGTTCTTGGTGACTGTTGAAGGGAGACACTGGTGGGATGCATGAGGCTGCATGGATGCCATGCGTGGAAGAGTGGAATGTATGGGTTTGAGTGTGTGCTAGAATGAGAATGCTGGTTCTTGGTGACTGTTGAAGGGAGAGACTGGTGAGATGCATGAGGCTGCATGGATGCCACGCGTCGACGAGTGGAATGTATGGGCTTGAGTGTATGCTAGAATGAGAATGCTGGGTGTGGGTGTCTGTTGAAGGGAGAGACTGGTGAGATGCATGAGGCTGCATGGATGCCACGCGTGGATGAGTGGAATGTATGGGCTTGAGTGTATTCTAGAATGAGATTGCTGGGTGTTGGTGAATGTTGAAGAGAGGACTGGTGAGATGCATGAGGCTGCATGGATGCCACGCGTGGATGAGTGGAATATATGGGCTTGAGTGTATGCTAGAATGAGAATGCTGGGTGTTGGTGACGGTTGAAGGGAGAGAATAGTGGAATGCATGAGGCTGCATGGATGCCATGCGTGGAAGAATGGAATGTATGGGTTTGAGTCTATGCTAGAATGAGAATGCTGGGTGTGGGTGAATGTTGAAGGGAGAGACTGGTGAGATGCATGAGGCTGCATGGATGCCACGCGTGGATGAGTGGAATGTATGGGCTTGAGTGTGTGCTAGAATGAGAATGCTGGGTGTGGGTGAATGTTGAAGGGAGAGGCTGGTGGGATGCATGAGGCTGCATGGATGCCATGGCTGGAAGAGTGGAATGTATGGGTTTGAGTCTATGCTAGAATGAGAATGCTGGGTGTGGGTGAATGTTGAAGGGAGAGGCTGGTGGAATGCATGAGGCTGCATGGATGCCACGCGTGGATGAGTGGAATGTATGGGCTTGAGTGTGTGCTAGAATGAGAATGCTGGGTGTTGGTGACTGTTGAAGGGAGAGACTGGTGGGATGCATGAGGCTGCATGGATGCCATGCATGGATGAGTGGAATGTATGGGCTTCAGTGTGTGCTAGAATGAGAATGCTGGGTGTTGGTGACTGTTGGAGGGAGAGAATGGTGGGATGTATGAGGCTGCATGGATGCCATGCGTGGAAGAATGGAATGTATGGGTGTGAGTCTATGCTAGAATGAGAATGCTGGGTGTGGGTGTCTGTTGAAGGGAGAGACTGGTGAGATGCATGAGGCTGCATGGATGCCATGCGTGGATGAGTGGAATGTATGGGCTTGAGTGTGTGCTAGAATTAGAATGCTGGGTGTGGGTGAATGTTGAAGGGAGAGACTGGTGAGATGCATGAGGCTGCATGGATGCCACGCGTGGATGAGTGGAATGTAGGGGCTTGAGTGTGTGCTAGAATGAGAATGCTTGGTGTGGGTGAATGTTGAAGGGAGAGACTGGTGAGATGTATGAGGGTGGATGCCATGCATGGATGAGTGGAATGTATGGGCTTGAGTGTGTGCTAGAATGAGAATGCTGGGTGTTGGTGACTGTTGAAGGGAGAGACTGGTGAGATGCATGAGGCTGCATGGATGCCACGCGTAGATGAGTGGAATGTATGGGCTTGAGTGTGTGCTAGAATGAGAATGCTGGGTGTGGGTGAATGTTGAAGGGAGAGACTGGTGAGATGTATGAGGGTGGCTGCCATGCGTGGATGAGTGGAATGTATGGGCTTGAGTGTGTGCTAGAATGAGAATGCTGGGTGTTGGTGACTGTTGGAGGGAGGGAATGGTGGGATGTATGAGGCTGCATGGATGCCATGCGTGGAAGAGTGGAATGTATGGGTTTGAGTCTATGCTAGAATGAGAATGCTGGGTGTGGGTGTCTGTTGAAGGGAGAGACTGGTGAGATGCATGAGGCTGCATGGATGCCATGCGTGGATGAGTGGAATGTATGGGCTTGAGTGTGTGCTAGAATTAGAATGCTGGGTGTGGGTGAATGTTGAAGGGAGAGACTGGTGAGATGCATGAGGCTGCATGGATGCCACGCGTGGATGAGTGGAATGTATGGGCTTGAGTGTGTGCTAGAATGAGAATGCTGGGTGTGGGTGAATGTTGAAGGGAGAGACTGGTGAGATGTATGAGGGTGGATGCCATGCATGGATGAGTGGAATGTATGGGCTTGAGTGTGTGCTAGAATGAGAATGCTGGGTGTGGGTGAATGTTGAAGGGAGAGACTGGTGAGATGCATGAGGCTGCATGGATGCCACGCGTGGATGAGTGGAATGTATGGGCTTGAGTGTGTGCTAGAATGAGAATGCTGGGTGTGGGTGAATGTTGAAGGGAGAGACTGGTGAGATGTATGAGGGTGGATGCCATGCATGGATGAGTGGAATGTATGGGCTTGAGTGTGTTCTAGAATGAGAATGCTCGGCGTTGGTCACTGTTGGAGGGAGAGAATGGTGGGATGTATGAGGCTGCATGGATGCCATGCGTGGAAGAGTGGAATGTATGGGTTTGAGTCTATGCTAGAATGAGAATGCTGGGTGTGGGTGAATGTTGAAGGGAGAGACTGGTGAGATGCATGAGGTTGCATGGATGCCACGCATGGATGAGTGGAATGTATGGGCTTGAGTGTGTGCTAGAATGAGTATGCTGGGTGTGGGTGAATGTTGAAGGGAGAGACTGTTGAGATGCATGAGGCTGCATGGATGCCATGCATGGATGAGTGGAATGTATGGGCTTGAGTGTGTGCCAGAATGAGAATGCTGGGTGTGGGTGAATGTTGAAGGGAGAGACTGGTGAGATGCATGAGGTTGCATGGATGCCACGCATGGATGAGTGGAATGTATGGGCTTGAGTGTGTGCTAGAATGAGTATGCTGGGTGTGGGTGAATGTTGAAGGGAGAGACTGGTGAGATGCATGAGGCTGCATGGATGCCATGCATGGATGAGTGGAATGTATGGGCTTGAGTGTGTGCCAGAATGAGAATGCTCGGTGTGGGTGTCTGTTGGAGGGAGAGACTGGTGAGATGCATGAGGCTGCATGGATGCCATGCGTGGAAGAGTGGAATGTATGGGCTTGAGTGTATGCTAGAATGAGAATGCTGGGTGTGGGTGTCTGTTGAAGGGAGAGACTGGTGAGATGCATGAGGCTGCATGGATGCCACGCGTGGATGAGTGGAATGTATGGGCTTGAGTGTATTCTAGAATGAGATTCCTGGGTGTTGGTGAATGTTGAAGAGAGGACTGGTGAGATGCATGAGGCTGCATGGATGCCACGCGTGGATGAGTGGAATATATGGGCTTGAGTGTATGCTAGAATGAGGATGCTGGGTGTTGGTGACGGTTGAAGGGAGAGAATAGTGGAATGCATGAGGCTGCATGGATGCCATGCGTGGAAGAATGGAATGTATGGGTTTGAGTCTATGCTAGAATGAGAATGCTGGGTGTGGGTGAATGTTGAAGGGAGAGACTGGTGAGATGCATGAGGCTGCATGGATGCCACGCGTGGATGAGTGGAATGTATGGGCTTGAGTGTGTGCTAGAATGAGAATGCTGGGTGTGGGTGAATGTTGAAGGGAGAGGCTGGTGGGATGCATGAGGCTGCATGGATGCCATGGCTGGAAGAGTGGAATGTATGGGTTTGAGTCTATGCTAGAATGAGAATGCTGGGTGTGGGTGAATGTTGAAGGGAGAGGCTGGTGGAATGCATGAGGCTGCATGGATGCCACGCGTGGATGAGTGGAATGTATGGGCTTGAGTGTGTGCTAGAATGAGAATGCTGGGTGTTGGTGACTGTTGAAGGGAGAGACTGGTGGGATGCATGAGGCTGCATGGATGCCATGCATGGATGAGTGGAATGTATGGGCTTCAGTGTGTGCTAGAATGAGAATGCTGGGTGTTGGTGACTGTTGGAGGGAGAGAATGGTGGGATGTATGAGGCTGCATGGATGCCATGCGTGGAAGAGTGGAATGTATGGGTGTGAGTCTATGCTAGAATGAGAATGCTGGGTGTGGGTGTCTGTTGAAGGGAGAGACTGGTGAGATGCATGAGGCTGCATGGATGCCATGCGTGGATGAGTGGAATGTATGGGCTTGAGTGTGTGCTAGAATTAGAATGCTGGGTGTGGGTGAATGTTGAAGGGAGAGACTGGTGAGATGCATGAGGCTGCATGGATGCCACGCGTGGATGAGTGGATGTATGGGCTTGAGTGTGTGCTAGAATGAGAATGCTGGGTGTGGGTGAATGTTGAAGGGAGAGACTGGTGAGATGTATGAGGGTGGATGCCATGCATGGATGAGTGGAATGTATGGGCTTGAGTGTGTGCTAGAATGAGAATGCTGGGTGTTGGTGACTGTTGAAGGGAGAGACTGGTGAGATGCATGAGGCTGCATGGATGCCACGCGTAGATGAGTGGAATGTATGGGCTTGAGTGTGTGCTAGAATGAGAATGCTGGGTGTGGGTGAATGTTGAAGGGAGAGACTGGTGAGATGTATGAGGGTGGCTGCCATGCGTGGATGAGTGGAATGTATGGGCTTGAGTGTGTGCTAGAATGAGAATGCTGGGTGTTGGTGACTGTTGAAGGGAGAGACTGGTGAGATGCATGAGGCTGCATGGATGCCATGCATGGATGAGTGGAATGTATGGGCTTGAGTGTGTGCTAGAATGAGAATGCTGGGTGTTGGTGACTGTTGGAGGGAGGGAATGGTGGGATGTATGAGGCTGCATGGATGCCATGCGTGGAAGAGTGGAATGTATGGGTTTGAGTCTATGCTAGAATGAGAATGCTGGGTGTGGGTGTCTGTTGAAGGGAGAGACTGGTGAGATGCATGAGGCTGCATGGATGCCATGCGTGGATGAGTGGAATGTATGGGCTTGAGTGTGTGCTAGAATTAGAATGCTGGGTGTGGGTGAATGTTGAAGGCAGAGACTGGTGAGATGCATGAGGCTGCATGGATGCCACGCGTGGATGAGTGGAATGTATGGGCTTGAGTGTGTGCTAGAATGAGAATGCTGGGTGTGGGTGAATGTTGAAGGGAGAGACTGGTGAGATGTATGAGGGTGGATGCCATGCATGGATGAGTGGAATGTATGGGCTTGAGTGTGTGCTAGAATGAGAATGCTGGGTGTGGGTGAATGTTGAAGGGAGAGACTGGTGAGATGCATGAGGCTGCATGGATGCCACGCGTGGATGAGTGGAATGTATGGGCTTGAGTGTGTGCTAGAATGAGAATGCTGGGTGTGGGTGAATGTTGAAGGGAGAGACTGGTGAGATGTATGAGGGTGGATGCCATGCATGGATGAGTGGAATGTATGGGCTTGAGTGTGTTCTAGAATGAGAATGCTCGGCGTTGGTCACTGTTGGAGGGAGAGAATGGTGGGATGTATGAGGCTGCATGGATGCCATGCGTGGAAGAGTGGAATGTATGGGTTTGAGTCTATGCTAGAATGAGAATGCTGGGTGTGGGTGAATGTTGAAGGGAGAGACTGGTGAGATGCATGAGGTTGCATGGATGCCACGCATGGATGAGTGGAATGTATGGGCTTGAGTGTGTGCTAGAATGAGTATGCTGGGTGTGGGTGAATGTTGAAGGGAGAGACTGTTGAGATGCATGAGGCTGCATGGATGCCATGCATGGATGAGTGGAATGTATGGGCTTGAGTGTGTGCCAGAATGAGAATGCTGGGTGTGGGTGAATGTTGAAGGGAGAGACTGGTGAGATGCATGAGGTTGCATGGATGCCACGCATGGATGAGTGGAATGTATGGGCTTGAGTGTGTGCTAGAATGAGTATGCTGGGTGTGGGTGAATGTTGAAGGGAGAGACTGGTGAGATGCATGAGGCTGCATGGATGCCATGCATGGATGAGTGGAATGTATGGGCTTGAGTGTGTGCCAGAATGAGAATGCTCGGTGTGGGTGTCTGTTGGAGGGAGAGACTGGTGAGATGCATGAGGCTGCATGGATGCCATGCGTGGAAGAGTGGAATGTATGGGCTTGAGTGTGTGCTAGAATGAGAATGCTGGGTGTGGGTGTCTGTTGGAGGGAGAGACTGGTGAGATGCATGAGGCTGCATGGATGCCATGCGTGGAAGAGTGGAATGTATGGGCTTGAGTGTGTGCCAGAATGAGAATGCTTGGTGTGGGTGTCTGTTGGAGGGAGAGACTGGTGAGATGCATGAGGCTGCATGGATGCCATGCGTGGAAGAGTGGAATGTATGGGTTTGAGTGTGTGCTAGAATGAGAATGCTGGGTGTGGGTGAATGTTGAAGGGAGAGACTGGTGAGATGCATGAGGCTGCATGGATGCCATGCATGGATGAGTGGAATGTATGGGCTTGAGTGTGTGCTAGAATGAGATTGCTGGGTGAGGGTGACTGTTGAAGGGAGAGACTGGTGAGATGCATGAGGCTGCCATGCGTGGATGAGTGGAACGTATGGGCTTGAGTGTGTGCTAGAATGAGAATGCTGGTTCTTGGTGACTGTTGAAGGGAGAGACTGGTGGGATGCATGAGGCTGCATGGATGCCATGCGTGGAAGAGTGGAATGTATGGGTTTGAGTGTGTGCTAGAATGAGAATGCTGGTTCTTGGTGACTGTTGAAGGGAGAGACTGGTGAGATGCATGAGGCTGCATGGATGCCACGCGTCGACGAGTGGAATGTATGGGCTTGAGTGTATGCTAGAATGAGAATGCTGGGTGTGGGTGTCTGTTGAAGGGAGAGACTGGTGAGATGCATGAGGCTGCATGGATGCCACGCGTGGATGAGTGGAATGTATGGGCTTGAGTGTATTCTAGAATGAGATTGCTGGGTGTTGGTGAATGTTGAAGAGAGGACTGGTGAGATGCATGAGGCTGCATGGATGCCACGCGTGGATGAGTGGAATATATGGGCTTGAGTGTATGCTAGAATGAGAATGCTGGGTGTTGGTGACGGTTGAAGGGAGAGAATAGTGGAATGCATGAGGCTGCATGGATGCCATGCGTGGAAGAATGGAATGTATGGGTTTGAGTCTATGCTAGAATGAGAATGCTGGGTGTGGGTGAATGTTGAAGGGAGAGACTGGTGAGATGCATGAGGCTGCATGGATGCCACGCGTGGATGAGTGGAATGTATGGGCTTGAGTGTGTGCTAGAATGAGAATGCTGGGTGTGGGTGAATGTTGAAGGGAGAGGCTGGTGGGATGCATGAGGCTGCATGGATGCCATGGCTGGAAGAGTGGAATGTATGGGTTTGAGTCTATGCTAGAATGAGAATGCTGGGTGTGGGTGAATGTTGAAGGGAGAGGCTGGTGGAATGCATGAGGCTGCATGGATACCACGCGTGGATGAGTGGAATGTATGGGCTTGAGTGTGTGCTAGAATGAGAATGCTGGGTGTTGGTGACTGTTGAAGGGAGAGACTGGTGGGATGCATGAGGCTGCATGGATGCCATGCATGGATGAGTGGAATGTATGGGCTTGAGTGTGTGCTAGAATGAGAATGCTGGGTGTTGGTGACTGTTGGAGGGAGAGAATGGTGGGATGTATGAGGCTGCATGGATGCCATGCGTGGAAGAGTGGAATGTATGGGTGTGAGTCTATGCTAGAATGAGAATGCTGGGTGTGGGTGTCTGTTGAAGGGAGAGACTGGTGAGATGCATGAGGCTGCATGGATGCCATGCGTGGATGAGTGGAATGTATGGGCTTGAGTGTGTGCTAGAATTAGAATGCTGGGTGTGGGTGAATGTTGAAGGGAGAGACTGGTGAGATGCATGAGGCTGCATGGATGCCACGCGTGGATGAGTGGAATGTATGGGCTTGAGTGTGTGCTAAAATGAGAATGCTGGGTGTGGGTGAATGTTGAAGGGAGAGACTGGTGAGATGTATGAGGGTGGATGCCATGCATGGATGAGTGGAATGTATGGGCTTGAGTGTGTGCTAGAATGAGAATGCTGGGTGTTGGTGACTGTTGAAGGGAGAGACTGGTGAGATGCATGAGGCTGCATGGATGCCACGCGTAGATGAGTGGAATGTATGGGCTTGAGTGTGTGCTAGAATGAGAATGCTGGGTGTGGGTGAATGTTGAAGGGAGAGACTGGTGAGATGTATGAGGGTGGCTGCCATGCGTGGATGAGTGGAATGTATGGGCTTGAGTGTGTGCTAGAATGAGAATGCTGGGTGTTGGTGACTGTTGAAGGGAGAGACTGGTGAGATGCATGAGGCTGCATGGATGCCATGCATGGATGAGTGGAATGTATGGGCTTGAGTGTGTGCTAGAATGAGAATGCTGGGTGTTGGTGACTGTTGGAGGGAGGGAATGGTGGGATGTATGAGGCTGCATGGATGCCATGCGTGGAAGAGTGGAATGTATGGGTTTGAGTCTATGCTAGAATGAGAATGCTGGGTGTGGGTGTCTGTTGAAGGGAGAGACTGGTGAGATGCATGAGGCTGCATGGATGCCATGCGTGGATGAGTGGAATGTATGGGCTTGAGTGTGTGCTAGAATTAGAATGCTGGGTGTGGGTGAATGTTGAAGGGAGAGACTGGTGAGATGCATGAGGCTGCATGGATGCCACGCGTGGATGAGTGGAATGTATGGGCTTGAGTGTGTGCTAGAATGAGAATGCTGGGTGTGGGTGAATGTTGAAGGGAGAGACTGGTGAGATGTATGAGGGTGGATGCCATGCATGGATGAGTGGAATGTATGGGCTTGAGTGTGTGCTAGAATGAGAATGCTGGGTGTGGGTGAATGTTGAAGGGAGAGACGGGTGAGATGCATGAGGCTGCATGGATGCCACGCGTGGATGAGTGGAATGTATGGGCTTGAGTGTGTGCTAGAATGAGAATGCTGGGTGTGGGTGAATGTTGAAGGGAGAGACTGGTGAGATGTATGAGGGTGGATGCCATGCATGGATGAGTGGAATGTATGGGCTTGAGTGTGTTCTAGAATGAGAATGCTCGGCGTTGGTCACTGTTGGAGGGAGAGAATGGTGGGATGTATGAGGCTGCATGGATGCCATGCGTGGAAGAGTGGAATGTATGGGTTTGAGTCTATGCTAGAATGAGAATGCTGGGTGTGGGTGAATGTTGAAGGGAGAGACTGGTGAGATGCATGAGGTTGCATGGATGCCACGCATGGATGAGTGGAATGTATGGGCTTGAGTGTGTGCTAGAATGAGTATGCTGGGTGTGGGTGAATGTTGAAGGGAGAGACTGTTGAGATGCATGAGGCTGCATGGATGCCATGCATGGATGAGTGGAATGTATGGGCTTGAGTGTGTGCCAGAATAAGAATGCTGGGTGTGGGTGAATGTTGAAGGGAGAGACTGGTGAGATGCATGAGGTTGCATGGATGCCACGCATGGATGAGTGGAATGTATGGGCTTGAGTGTGTGCTAGAATGAGTATGCTGGGTATGGGTGAATGTTGAAGGGAGAGACTGGTGAGATGCATGAGGCTGCATGGATGCCATGCATGGATGAGTGGAATGTATGGGCTTGAGTGTGTGCCAGAATGAGAATGCTCGGTGTGGGTGTCTGTTGGAGGGAGAGACTGGTGAGATGCATGAGGCTGCATGGATGCCATGCGTGGAAGAGTGGAATGTATGGGCTTGAGTGTGTGCTAGAATGAGAATGCTGGGTGTGGGTGTCTGTTGGAGGGAGATACTGGTGAGATGCATGAGGCTGCATGGATGCCATGCGTGGAAGAGTGGAATGTATGGGCTTGAGTGTGTGCCAGAATGAGAATGCTCGGTGTGGGTGTCTGTTGGAGGGAGAGACTGGTGAGATGCATGAGGCTGCATGGATGCCATGCGTGGAAGAGTGGAATGTATGGGTTTGAGTGTGTGCTAGAATGAGAATGCTGGGTGTGGGTGAATGTTGAAGGGAGAGACTGGTGAGATGCATGAGGCTGCATGGATGCCATGCATGGATGAGTGGAATGTATGGGCTTGAGTGTGTGCTAGAATGAGATTGCTGGGTGAGGGTGACTGTTGAAGGGAGAGACTGGTGAGATGCATGAGGCTGCCATGCGTGGATGAGTGGAACGTATGGGCTTGAGTGTGTGCTAGAATGAGAATGCTGGTTCTTGGTGACTGTTGAAGGGAGAGACTGGTGGGATGCATGAGGCTGCATGGATGCCATGCGTGGAAGAGTGGAATGTATGGGTTTGAGTGTGTGCTAGAATGAGAATGCTGGTTCTTGGTGACTGTTGAAGGGAGAGACTGGTGAGATGCATGAGGCTGCAAGGATGCCACGCGTCGACGAGTGGAATGTATGGGCTTGAGTGTATGCTAGAATGAGAATGCTGGGTGTGGGTGTCTGTTGAAGGGAGAGACTGGTGAGATGCATGAGGCTGCATGGATGCCACGCGTGGATGAGTGGAATGTATGGGCTTGAGTGTATTCTAGAATGAGATTGCTGGGTGTTGGTGAATGTTGAAGAGAGGACTGGTGAGATGCATGAGGCTGCATGGATGCCACGCGTGGATGAGTGGAATATATGGGCTTGAGTGTATGCTAGAATGAGAATGCTGGGTGTTGGTGACGGTTGAAGGGAGAGAATAGTGGAATGCATGAGGCTGCATGGATGCCATGCGTGGAAGAATGGAATGTATGGGTTTGAGTCTATGCTAGAATGAGAATGCTGGGTGTGGGTGAATGTTGAAGGGAGAGACTGGTGAGATGCATGAGGCTGCATGGATGCCACGCGTGGATGAGTGGAATGTATGGGCTTGAGTGTGTGCTAGAATGAGAATGCTGGTTGTGGGTGAATGTTGAAGGGAGAGGCTGGTGGGATGCATGAGGCTGCATGGATGCCATGGCTGGAAGAGTGGAATGTATGGGTTTGAGTCTATGCTAGAATGAGAATGCTGGGTGTGGGTGAATGTTGAAGGGAGAGGCTGGTGGAATGCATGAGGCTGCATGGATGCCACGCGTGGATGAGTGGAATGTATGGGCTTGAGTGTGTGCTAGAATGAGAATGCTGGGTGTTGGTGACTGTTGAAGGGAGAGACTGGTGGGATGCATGAGGCTGCATGGATGCCATGCATGGATGAGTGGAATGTATGGGCTTGAGTGTGTGCTAGAATGAGAATGCTGGGTGTTAGTGACTGTTGGAGGGAGAGAATGGTGGGATGTATGAGGCTGCATGGATGCCATGCGTGGAAGAGTGGAATGTATGGGTGTGAGTCTATGCTAGAATGAGAATGCTGGGTGTGGGTGTCTGTTGAAGGGAGAGACTGGTGAGATGCATGAGGCTGCATGGATGCCATGCGTGGATGAGTGGAATGTATGGGCTTGAGTGTGTGCTAGAATTAGAATGCTGGGTGTGGGTGAATGTTGAAGGGAGAGACTGGTGAGATGCATGAGGCTGCATGGATGCCACGCGTGGATGAGTGGAATGTATGGGCTTGAGTGTGTGCTAGAATGAGAATGCTGGGTGTGGGTGAATGTTGAAGGGAGAGACTGGTGAGATGTATGAGGGTGGATGCCATGCATGGATGAGTGGAATGTATGGGCTTGAGTGTGTGCTAGAATGAGAATGCTGGGTGTTGGTGACTGTTGAAGGGAGAGACTGGTGAGATGCATGAGGCTGCATGGATGCCACGCGTAGATGAGTGGAATGTATGGGCTTGAGTGTGTGCTAGAATGAGAATGCTGGGTGTGGGTGAATGTTGAAGGGAGAGACTGGTGAGATGTATGAGGGTGGCTGCCATGCGTGGATGAGTGGAATGTATGGGCTTGAGTGTGTGCTAGAATGAGAATGCTGGGTGTTGGTGACTGTTGAAGGGAGAGACTGGTGAGATGCATGAGGCTGCATGGATGCCATGCATGGATGAGTGGAATGTATGGGCTTGAGTGTGTGCTAGAATGAGAATGCTGGGTGTTGGTGACTGTTGGAGGGAGGGAATGGTGGGATGTATGAGGCTGCATGGATGCCATGCGTGGAAGAGTGGAATGTATGGGTTTGAGTCTATGCTAGAATCAGAATGCTGGGTGTGGGTGTCTGTTGAAGGGAGAGACTGGTGAGATGCATGAGGCTGCATGGATGCCATGCGTGGATGAGTGGAATGTATGGGCTTGAGTGTGTGCTAGAATTAGAATGCTGGGTGTGGGTGAATGTTGAAGGGAGAGACTGGTGAGATGCATGAGGCTGCATGGATGCCACGCGTGGATGAGTGGAATGTATGGGCTTGAGTGTGTGCTAGAATGAGAATGCTGGGTGTGGGTGAATGTTGAAGGGAGAGACTGGTGAGATGTATGAGGGTGGATGCCATGCATGGATGAGTGGAATGTATGGGCTTGAGTGTGTGCTAGAATGAGAATGCTGGGTGTGGGTGAATGTTGAAGGGAGAGACTGGTGAGATGCATGAGGCTGCATGGATGCCACACGTGGATGAGTGGAATGTATGGGCTTGAGTGTGTGCTAGAATGAGAATGCTGGGTGTGGGTGAATGTTGAAGGGAGAGACTGGTGTGATGTATGAGGGTGGATGCCATGCATGGATGAGTGGAATGTATGGGCTTGAGTGTGTTCTAGAATGAGAATGCTCGGCGTTGGTCACTGTTGGAGGGAGAGAATGGTGGGATGTATGAGGCTGCATGGATGCCATGCGTGGAAGAGTGGAATGTATGGGTTTGAGTCTATGCTAGAATGAGAATGCTGGGTGTGGGTGAATGTTGAAGGGAGAGACTGGTGAGATGCATGAGGTTGCATGGATGCCACGCATGGATGAGTGGAATGTATGGGCTTGAGTGTGTGCTAGAATGAGTATGCTGGGTGTGGGTGAATGTTGAAGGGAGAGACTGTTGAGATGCATGAGGCTGCATGGATGCCATGCATGGATGAGTGGAATGTATGGGCTTGAGTGTGTGCCAGAATGAGAATGCTGGGTGTGGGTGAATGTTGAAGGGAGAGACTGGTGAGATGCATGAGGTTGCATGGATGCCACGCATGGATGAGTGGAATGTATGGGCTTGAGTGTGTGCTAGAATGAGTATGCTGGGTGTGGGTGAATGTTGAAGGGAGAGACTGGTGAGATGCATGAGGTTGCATGGATCCCATGCATGGATGAGTGGAATGTATGGGCTTGAGTGTGTGCCAGAATGAGAATGCTCGGTGTGGGTGTCTGTTGGAGGGAGAGACTGGTGAGATGCATGAGGCTGCATGGATGCCATGCGTGGAAGAGTGGAATGTATGGGCTTGAGTGTGTGCTAGAATGAGAATGCTGGGTGTGGGTGTCTGTTGGAGGGAGAGACTGGTGAGATGCATGAGGCTGCATGGATGCCATGCGTGGAAGAGTGGAATGTATGGGCTTCAGTGTGTGCCAGAATGAGAATGCTCAGTGTGGGTGTCTGTTGGAGGGAGAGACTGGTGAGATGCATGAGGCTGCATGGATGCCATGCGTGGAAGAGTGGAATGTATGGGTTTGAGTGTGTGCTAGAATGAGAATGCTGGGTGTGGGTGAATGTTGAAGGGAGAGACTGGTGAGATGCATGAGGCTGCATGGATGCCATGCATGGATGAGTGGAATGTATGGGCTTGAGTGTGTGCTAGAATGAGATTGCTGGGTGAGGGTGATTGTTGAAGGGAGAGACTGGTGAGATGCATGAGGCTGCCATGCGTGGATGAGTGGAACGTATGGGCTTGAGTGTGTGCTAGAATGAGAATGCTGGTTCTTGGTGACTGTTGAAGGGAGAGACTGGTGGGATGCATGAGGCTGCATGGATGCCATGCGTGGAAGAGTGGAATGTATGGGTTTGAGTGTGTGCTAGAATGAGAATGCTGGTTCTTGGTGACTGTTGAAGGGAGAGACTGGTGAGATGCATGAGGCTGCATGGATGCCACGCGTCGACGAGTTTAATGTATGGGCTTGAGTGTATGCTAGAATGAGAATGCTGGGTGTGGGTGTCTGTTGAAGGGAGAGACTGGTGAGATGCATGAGGCTGCATGGATGCCACGCGTGGATGAGTGGAATGTATGGGCTTGAGTGTATTCTAGAATGAGATTGCTGGGTGTTGGTGAATGTTGAAGAGAGGACTGGTGAGATGCATGAGGCTGCATGGATGCCACGCGTGGATGAGTGGAATATATGGGCTTGAGTGTATGCTAGAATGAGAATGCTGGGTGTTGGTGACGGTTGAAGGGAGAGAATAGTGGAATGCATGAGGCTGCATGGATGCCATGCGTGGAAGAATGGAATGTATGGGTTTGAGTCTATGCTAGAATGAGAATGCTGGGTGTGGGTGAATGTTGAAGGGAGAGACTGGTGAGATGCATGAGGCTGCATGGATGCCACGCGTGGATGAGTGGAATGTATGGGCTTGAGTGTGTGCTAGAATGAGAATGCTGGGTGTGGGTGAATGTTGAAGGGAGAGGCTGGTGGGATGCATGAGGCTGCATGGATGCCATGGCTGGAAGAGTGGAATGTATGGGTTTGAGTCTATGCTAGAATGAGAATGCTGGGTGTGGGTGAATGTTGAAGGGAGAGGCTGGTGGAATGCATGAGGCTGCATGGATGCCACGCGTGGATGAGTGGAATGTATGGGCTTGAGTGTGTGCTAGAATGAGAATGCTGGGTGTTGGTGACTGTTGAAGGGAGAGACTGGTGGGATGCATGAGGCTGCATGGATGCCATGCATGGATGAGTGGAATGTATGGGCTTCAGTGTGTGCTAGAATGAGAATGCTGGGTGTTGGTGACTGTTGGAGGGAGAGAATGGTGGGATGTATGAGGCTGCATGGATGCCATGCGTGGAAGAATGGAATGTATGGGTGTGAGTCTATGCTAGAATGAGAATGCTGGGTGTGGGTGTCTGTTGAAGGGAGAGACTGGTGAGATGCATGAGGCTGCATGGATGCCATGCGTGGATGAGTGGAATGTATGGGCTTGAGTGTGTGCTAGAATTAGAATGCTGGGTGTGGGTGAATGTTGAAGGGAGAGACTGGTGAGATGCATGAGGCTGCATGGATGCCACGCGTGGATGAGTGGAATGTAGGGGCTTGAGTGTGTGCTAGAATGAGAATGCTTGGTGTGGGTGAATGTTGAAGGGAGAGACTGGTGAGATGTATGAGGGTGGATGCCATGCATGGATGAGTGGAATGTATGGGCTTGAGTGTGTGCTAGAATGAGAATGCTGGGTGTTGGTGACTGTTGAAGGGAGAGACTGGTGAGATGCATGAGGCTGCATGGATGCCACGCGTAGATGAGTGGAATGTATGGGCTTGAGTGTGTGCTAGAATGAGAATGCTGGGTGTGGGTGAATGTTGAAGGGAGAGACTGGTGAGATGTATGAGGGTGGCTGCCATGCGTGGATGAGTGGAATGTATGGGCTTGAGTGTGTGCTAGAATGAGAATGCTGGGTGTTGGTGACTGTTGGAGGGAGGGAATGGTGGGATGTATGAGGCTGCATGGATGCCATGCGTGGAAGAGTGGAATGTATGGGTTTGAGTCTATGCTAGAATGAGAATGCTGGGTGTGGGTGTCTGTTGAAGGGAGAGACTGGTGAGATGCATGAGGCTGCATGGATGCCATGCGTGGATGAGTGGAATGTATGGGCTTGAGTGTGTGCTAGAATTAGAATGCTGGGTGTGGGTGAATGTTGAAGGGAGAGACTGGTGAGATGCATGAGGCTGCATGGATGCCACGCGTGGATGAGTGGAATGTATGGGCTTGAGTGTGTGCTAGAATGAGAATGCTGGGTGTGGGTGAATGTTGAAGGGAGAGACTGGTGAGATGTATGAGGGTGGATGCCATGCATGGATGAGTGGAATGTATGGGCTTGAGTGTGTGCTAGAATGAGAATGCTGGGTGTGGGTGAATGTTGAAGGGAGAGACTGGTGAGATGCATGAGGCTGCATGGATGCCACGCGTGGATGAGTGGAATGTATGGGCTTGAGTGTGTGCTAGAATGAGAATGCTGGGTGTGGGTGAATGTTGAAGGGAGAGACTGGTGAGATGTATGAGGGTGGATGCCATGCATGGATGAGTGGAATGTATGGGCTTGAGTGTGTTCTAGAATGAGAATGCTCGGCGTTGGTCACTGTTGGAGGGAGAGAATGGTGGGATGTATGAGGCTGCATGGATGCCATGCGTGGAAGAGTGGAATGTATGGGTTTGAGTCTATGCTAGAATGAGAATGCTGGGTGTGGGTGAATGTTGAAGGGAGAGACTGGTGAGATGCATGAGATTGCATGGATGCCACGCATGGATGAGTGGAATGTATGGGCTTGAGTGTGTGCTAGAATGAGTATGCTGGGTGTGGGTGAATGTTGAAGGGAGAGACTGTTGAGATGCATGAGGCTGCATGGATGCCATGCATGGATGAGTGGAATGTATGGGCTTGAGTGTGTGCCAGAATGAGAATGCTGGGTGTGGGTGAATGTTGAAGGGAGAGACTGGTGAGATGCATGAGGTTGCATGGATGCCACGCATGGATGAGTGGAATGTATGGGCTTGAGTGTGTGCTAGAATGAGTATGCTGGGTGTGGGTGAATGTTGAAGGGAGAGACTGGTGAGATGCATGAGGCTGCATGGATGCCATGCATGGATGAGTGGAATGTATGGGCTTGAGTGTGTGCCAGAATGAGAATGCTCGGTGTGGGTGTCTGTTGGAGGGAGAGACTGGTGAGATGCATGAGGCTGCATGGATGCCATGCGTGGAAGAGTGGAATGTATGGGCTTGAGTGTGTGCTAGAATGAGAATGCTGGGTGTGGGTGTCTGTTGGAGGGAGAGACTGGTGAGATGCATGAGGCTGCATGGATGCCATGCGTGGAAGAGTGGAATGTATGGGCTTGAGTGTGTGCCAGAATGAGAATGCTCGGTGTGGGTGTCTGTTGGAGGGAGAGACTGGTGAGATGCATGAGGCTGCATGGATGCCATGCGTGGAAGAGTGGAATGTATGGGTTTGAGTGTGTGCTAGAATGAGAATGCTGGGTGTGGGTGAATGTTGAAGGGAGAGACTGGTGAGATGCATGAGGCTGCATGGATGCCATGCATGGATGAGTGGAATGTATGGGCTTGAGTGTGTGCTAGAATGAGATTGCTGGGTGAGGGTGACTGTTGAAGGGAGAGACTGGTGAGATGCATGAGGCTGCCATGCGTGGATGAGTGGAACGTATGGGCTTGAGTGTGTGCTAGAATGAGAATGCTGGTTCTTGGTGACTGTTGAAGGGAGAGACTGGTGGGATGCATGAGGCTGCATGGATGCCATGCGTGGAAGAGTGGAATGTATGGGTTTGAGTGTGTGCTAGAATGAGAATGCTGGTTCTTGGTGACTGTTGAAGGGAGAGACTGGTGAGATGCATGAGGCTGCATGGATGCCACGCGTCGACGAGTGGAATGTATGGGCTTGAGTGTATGCTAAAATGAGAATGCTGGGTGTGGGTGTCTGTTGAAGGGAGAGACTGGTGAGATGCATGAGGCTGCATGGATGCCACGCGTGGATGAGTGGAATGTATGGGCTTGAGTGTATTCTAGAATGAGATTGCTGGGTGTTGGTGAATGTTGAAGAGAGGACTGGTGAGATGCATGAGGCTGCATGGATGCCACGCGTGGATGAGTGGAATATATGGGCTTGAGTGTATGCTAGAATGAGAATGCTGGGTGTTGGTGACGGTTGAAGGGAGAGAATAGTGGAATGCATGAGGCTGCATGGATGCCATGCGTGGAAGAATGGAATGTATGGGTTTGAGTCTATGCTAGAATGAGATTGCTGGGTGTGGGTGAATGTTGAAGGGAGAGACTGGTGAGATGCATGAGGCTGCATGGATGCCACGCGTGGATGAGTGGAATGTATGGGCTTGAGTGTGTGCTAGAATGAGAATGCTGGGTGTGGGTGAATGTTGAAGGGAGAGGCTGGTGGGATGCATGAGGCTGCATGGATGCCATGGCTGGAAGAGTGGAATGTATGGGTTTGAGTCTATGCTAGAATGAGAATGCTGGGTGTGGGTGAATGTTGAAGGGAGAGGCTGGTGGAATGCATGAGGCTCCTTGGATGCCACGCGTGGATGAGTGGAATGTATGGGCTTGAGTGTGTGCTAGAATGAGAATGCTGGGTGTTGGTGACTGTTGAAGGGAGAGACGGGTGGGATGCATGAGGCTGCATGGATGCCATGCATGGATGAGTGAAATGTATGGGCTTGAGTGTGTGCTAGAATGAGAATGCTGGGTGTTGGTGACTGTTGGAGGGAGAGAATGGTGGGATGTATGAGGCTGCATGGATGCCATGCGTGGAAGAGTGGAATGTATGGGTGTGAGTCTATGCTAGAATGAGAATGCTGGGTGTGGGTGTCTGTTGAAGGGAGAGACTGGTGAGATGCATGAGGCTGCATGGATGCCATGCGTGGATGAGTGGAATGTATGGGCTTGAGTGTGTGCTAGAATTAGAATGCTGGGTGTGGGTGAATGTTGAAGGGAGAGACTGGTGAGATGCATGAGGCTGCATGGATGCCACGCGTGGATGAGTGGAATGTATGGGCTTGAGTGTGTGCTAGAATGAGAATGCTGGGTGTGGGTGAATGTTGAAGGGAGAGACTGGTGAGATGTATGAGGGTGGATGCCATGCATGGATGAGTGGAATGTATGGGCTTGAGTGTGTGCTAGAATGAGAATGCTGGGTGTTGGTGACTGTTGAAGGGAGAGACTGGTGAGATGCATGAGGCTGCATGGATGCCACGCGTAGATGAGTGGAATGTATGGGCTTGAGTGTGTGCTAGAATGAGAATGCTGGGTGTGGGTGAATGTTGAAGGGAGAGACTGGTGAGATGTATGAGGGTTGCTGCCATGCGTGGATGAGTGGAATGTATGGGCTTGAGTGTGTGCTAGAATGAGAATGCTGGGTGTTGGTGACTGTTGAAGGGAGAGACTGGTGAGATGCATGAGGCTGCATGGATGCCACGCGTGGATGAGTGAAATGTATGGGTTTGAGTCTATGCTAGAATGAGAATGCTGGGTGTGGGTGAATGTTGAAGGGAGAGACTGGTGAGATGCATGAGGCTGCATGGATGCCATGTGTGGATGAGTGGAATGTATGGGCTTGAGTGTGTGCTAGATTTAGAATGCTGGGTGTGGGTGAATGTTGAAGGGAGAGACTGGTGAGATGCATGAGGCTGCATGGATGCCACGCGTGGATGAGTGGAATGTATGGGCTTGAGTGTGTGCTAGAATGAGAATGCTGGGTGTGGGTGAATGTTGAAGGGAGAGACTGGTGAGATGTATGAGGGTGGATGCCATGCATGGATGAGTGGAATGTATGGGCTTGAGTGTGTGCTAGAATGAGAATGCTGGGTGTTGGTGACTGTTGAAGGGAGAGACTGGTGAGATGCATGAGGCTGCATGGATGCCACGCGTGGATGAGTGGAATGTATGGGCTTGAGTGTGTGCTAGAATGAGAATGCTGGGTGTGGGTGAATGTTGAAGGGAGAGACTGGTGAGATGTATGAGGGTGGCTGCCATGCGTGGATGAGTGGAATGTATGGGCTTGAGTGTGTGCTAGAATGAGAATGCTGGGTGTTGGTGACTGTTGAAGGGAGAGACTGGTGAGATGCATGAGGCTGCATGGATGCCATGCATGGATGAGTGGAATGTATGGGCTTGAGTGTGTGCTAGAATGAGAATGCTGGGTGTTGGTGACTGTTGGAGGGAGGGAATGGTGGGATGTATGAGGCTGCATGGATGCCATGCGTGGAAGAGTGGAATGTATGGGTTTGAGTCTATGCTAGAATGAGAATGCTGGGTGTGGGTGTCTGTTGAAGGGAGAGACTGGTGAGATGCATGAGGCTGCATGGATGCCATGCGTGGATGAGTGGAATGTATGGGTTTGAGTCTATGCTAGAATGAGAATGCTGGGTGTGGGTGTCTGTTGAAGGGAGAGACTGGTGAGATGCATGAGGCTGCATGGATGCCATGCGTGGATGAGTGGAATGTATGGGCTTGAGTGTGTGCTAGAATTAGAATGCTGGGTGTGGGTGAATGTTGAAGGGAGAGACTGGTGAGATGCATGAGGCTGCATGGATGCCACGCGTGGATGAGTGGAATGTATGGGCTTGAGTGTGTGCTAGAATGAGAATGCTGGGTGTGGGTGAATGTTGAAGGGAGAGACTGGTGAGATGCATGAGGCTGCATGGATGCCACGCGTGGATGAGTGGAATGTAGGGCTTGAGTGTGTGCTAGAATGAGAATGCTGGGTGTGGGTGAATGTTGAAGGGAGAGACTGGTGAGATGTATGAGGGTGGATGCCATGCATGGATGAGTGGAATGTATGGGCTTGAGTGTGTGCTAGAATGAGAATGCTGGGTGTGGGTGAATGTTGAAGGGAGAGACTGGTGAGATGCATGAGGCTGCATGGATGCCACGCGTGGATGAGTGGAATGTATGGGCTTGAGTGTGTGCTAGAATGAGAATGCTGGGTGTGGGTGAATGTTGAAGGGAGAGACTGGTGAGATGTATGAGGGTGGATGCCATGCATGGATGAGTGGAATGTATGGGCTTGAGTGTGTTCTAGAATGAGAATGCTCGGCGTTGGTCACTGTTGGAGGGAGAGAATGGTGGGATGTATGAGGCTGCATGGATGCCATGCGTGGAAGAGTGGAATGTATGGGTTTGAGTCTATGCTAGAATGAGAATGCTGGGTGTGGGTGAATGTTGAAGGGAGAGACTGGTGAGATGCATGAGGTTGCATGGATGCCACGCATGGATGAGTGGAATGTATGGGCTTGAGTGTGTGCTAGAATGAGTATGCTGGGTGTGGGTGAATGTTGAAGGGAGAGACTGTTGAGATGCATGAGGCTGCATGGATGCCATGCATGGATGAGTGGAATGTATGGGCTTGAGTGTGTGCCAGAATGAGAATGCTGGGTGTGGGTGAATGTTGAAGGGAGAGACTGGTGAGATGCATGAGGTTGCATGGATGCCACGCATGGATGAGTGGAATGTATGGGCTTGAGTGTGTGCTAGAATGAGTATGCTGGGTGTGGGTGAATGTTGAAGGGAGAGACTGGTGAGATGCATGAGGCTGCATGGATGCCATGCATGGATGAGTGGAATGTATGGGCTTGAGTGTGTGCCAGAATGAGAATGCTCGGTGTGGGTGTCTGTTGGAGGGAGAGACTGGTGAGATGCATGAGGCTGCATGGATGCCATGCGTGGAAGAGTGGAATGTATGGGCTTGAGTGTGTGCTAGAATGAGAATGCTGGGTTTGGGTGTCTGTTGGAGGGAGAGACTGGTGAGATGCATGAGGCTGCATGGATGCCATGCGTGGAAGAGTGGAATGTATGGGCTTGAGTGTGTGCCAGAATGAGAATGCTCGGTGTGGGTGTCTGTTGGAGGGAGAGACTGGTGAGATGCATGAGGCTGCATGGATGCCATGCGTGGAAGAGTGGAATGTATGGGTTTGAGTGTGTGCTAGAATGAGAATGCTGGGTGTGGGTGAATGTTGAAGGGAGAGACTGGTGAGATGCATGAGGCTGCATGGATGCCATGCATGGATGAGTGGAATGTATGGGCTTGAGTGTGTGCTAGAATGAGATTGCTGGGTGAGGGTGACTGTTGAAGGGAGAGACTGGTGAGATGCATGAGGCTGCCATGCGTGGATGACTGGAACGTATGGGCTTGAGTGTGTGCTAGAATGAGAATGCTGGTTCTTGGTGACTGTTGAAGGGAGAGACTGGTGGGATGCATGAGGCTGCATGGATGCCATGCGTGGAAGAGTGGAATGTATGGGTTTGAGTGTGTGCTAGAATGAGAATGCTGGTTCTTGGTGACTGTTGAAGGGAGAGACTGGTGAGATGCATGAGGCTGCATGGATGCCACGCGTCGACGAGTGGAATGTATGGGCTTGAGTGTATGCTAGAATGAGAATGCTGGGTGTGGGTGTCTGTTGAAGGGAGAGACTGGTGAGATGCATGAGGCTGCATGGATGCCACGCGTGGATGAGTGGAATGTATGGGCTTGAGTGTATTCTAGAATGAGATTGCTGGGTGTTGGTGAATGTTGAAGAGAGGACTGGTGAGATGCATGAGGCTGCATGGATGCCACGCGTGGATGAGTGGAATATATGGGCTTGAGTGTATGCTAGAATGAGAATGCTGGGTGTTGGTGACGGTTGAAGGGAGAGAATAGTGGAATGCATGAGGCTGCATGGATGCCATGCGTGGAAGAATGGAATGTATGGGTTTGAGTCTATGCTAGAATGAGAATGCTGGGTGTGGGTGAATGTTGAAGGGAGAGACTGGTGAGATGCATGAGGCTGCATGGATGCCACGCGTGGATGAGTGGAATGTATGGGCTTGAGTGTGTGCTAGAATGAGAATGCTGGGTGTGGGTGAATGTTGAAGGGAGAGGCTGGTGGGATGCATGAGGCTGCATGGATGCCATGGCTGGAAGAGTGGAATGTATGGGTTTGAGTCTATGCTAGAATGAGAATGCTGGGTGTGGGTGAATGTTGAAGGGAGAGGCTGGTGGAATGCATGAGGCTGCATGGATGCCACGCGTGGATGAGTGGAATGTATGGGCTTGAGTGTGTGCTAGAATGAGAATGCTGGGTGTTGGTGACTGTTGAAGGGAGAGACTGGTGGGATGCATGAGGCTGCATGGATGCCATGCATGGATGAGTGGAATGTATGGGCTTGAGTGTGTGCTAGAATGAGAATGCTGGGTGTTGGTGACTGTTGGAGGGAGAGAATGGTGGGATGTATGAGGCTGCATGGATGCCATGCGTGGAAGAGTGGAATGTATGGGTGTGAGTCTATGCTAGAATGAGAATGCTGGGTGTGGGTGTCTGTTGAAGGGAGAGACTGGTGAGATGCATGAGGCTGCATGGATGCCATGCGTGGATGAGTGGAATGTATGGGCTTGAGTGTGTGCTAGAATTAGAATGCTGGGTGTGGGTGAATGTTGAAGGGAGAGACTGTTGAGATGCATGAGGCTGCATGGATGCCATGCATGGATGAGTGGAATGTATGGGCTTGAGTGTGTGCCAGAATGAGAATGCTGGGTGTGGGTGAATGTTGAAGGGAGAGACTGGTGAGATGCATGAGGTTGCATGGATGCCACGCATGGATGAGTGGAATGTATGGGCTTGAGTGTGTGCTAGAATGAGTATGCTGGGTGTGGGTGAATGTTGAAGGGAGAGACTGGTGAGATGCATGAGGCTGCATGGATGCCATGCATGGATGAGTGGAATGTATGGGCTTGAGTGTGTGCCAGAATGAGAATGCTCGGTGTGGGTGTCTGTTGGAGGGAGAGACTGGTGAGATGCATGAGGCTGCATGGATGCCATGCGTGGAAGAGTGGAATGTATGGGCTTGAGTGTGTGCTAGAATGAGAATGCTGGGTTTGGGTGTCTGTTGGAGGGAGAGACTGGTGAGATGCATGAGGCTGCATGGATGCCATGCGTGGAAGAGTGGAATGTATGGGCTTGAGTGTGTGCCAGAATGAGAATGCTCGGTGTGGGTGTCTGTTGGAGGGAGAGACTGGTGAGATGCATGAGGCTGCATGGATGCCATGCGTGGAAGAGTGGAATGTATGGGTTTGAGTGTGTGCTAGAATGAGAATGCTGGGTGTGGGTGAATGTTGAAGGGAGAGACTGGTGAGATGCATGAGGCTGCATGGATGCCATGCATGGATGAGTGGAATGTATGGGCTTGAGTGTGTGCTAGAATGAGATTGCTGGGTGAGGGTGACTGTTGAAGGGAGAGACTGGTGAGATGCATGAGGCTGCCATGCGTGGATGAGTGGAACGTATGGGCTTGAGTGTGTGCTAGAATGAGAATGCTGGTTCTTGGTGACTGTTGAAGGGAGAGACTGGTGGGATGCATGAGGCTGCATGGATGCCATGCGTGGAAGAGTGGAATGTATGGGTTTGAGTGTGTGCTAGAATGAGAATGCTGGTTCTTGGTGACTGTTGAAGGGAGAGACTGGTGAGATGCATGAGGCTGCATGGATGCCACGCGTCGACGAGTGGAATGTATGGGCTTGAGTGTATGCTAGAATGAGAATGCTGGGTGTGGGTGTCTGTTGAAGGGAGAGACTGGTGAGATGCATGAGGCTGCATGGATGCCACGCGTGGATGAGTGGAATGTATGGGCTTGAGTGTATTCTAGAATGAGATTGCTGGGTGTTGGTGAATGTTGAAGAGAGGACTGGTGAGATGCATGAGGCTGCATGGATGCCACGCGTGGATGAGTGGAATATATGGGCTTGAGTGTATGCTAGAATGAGAATGCTGGGTGTTGGTGACGGTTGAAGGGAGAGAATAGTGGAATGCATGAGGCTGCATGGATGCCATGCGTGGAAGAATGGAATGTATGGGTTTGAGTCTATGCTAGAATGAGAATGCTGGGTGTGGGTGAATGTTGAAGGGAGAGACTGGTGAGATGCATGAGGCTGCATGGATGCCACGCGTGGATGAGTGGAATGTATGGGCTTGAGTGTGTGCTAGAATGAGAATGCTGGGTGTGGGTGAATGTTGAAGGGAGAGGCTGGTGGGATGCATGAGGCTGCATGGATGCCATGGCTGGAAGAGTGGAATGTATGGGTTTGAGTCTATGCTAGAATGAGAATGCTGGGTGTGGGTGAATGTTGAAGGGAGAGGCTGGTGGAATGCATGAGGCTGCATGGATGCCACGCGTGGATGAGTGGAATGTATGGGCTTGAGTGTGTGCTAGAATGAGAATGCTGGGTGTTGGTGACTGTTGAAGGGAGAGACTGGTGGGATGCATGAGGCTGCATGGATGCCATGCATGGATGAGTGGAATGTATGGGCTTGAGTGTGTGCTAGAATGAGAATGCTGGGTGTTGGTGACTGTTGGAGGGAGAGAATGGTGGGATGTATGAGGCTGCATGGATGCCATGCGTGGAAGAGTGGAATGTATGGGTGTGAGTCTATGCTAGAATGAGAATGCTGGGTGTGGGTGTCTGTTGAAGGGAGAGACTGGTGAGATGCATGAGGCTGCATGGATGCCATGCGTGGATGAGTGGAATGTATGGGCTTGAGTGTGTGCTAGAATTAGAATGCTGGGTGTGGGTGAATGTCGAAGGGAGAGACTGGTGAGATGCATGAGGCTGCATGGATGCCACGCGTGGATGAGTGGAATGTATGGGCTTGAGTGTGTGCTAGAATGAGAATGCTGGGTGTGGGTGAATGTTGAAGGGAGAGACTGGTGAGATGTATGAGGGTGGATGCCATGCATGGATGAGTGGAATGTATGGGCTTGAGTGTGTGCTAGAATGAGAATGCTGGGTGTTGGTGACTGTTGAAGGGAGAGACTGGTGAGATGCATGAGGCTGCATGGATGCCACGCGTAGATGAGTGGAATGTATGGGCTTGAGTGTGTGCTAGAATGAGAATGCTGGGTGTGGGTGAATGTTGAAGGGAGAGACTGGTGAGATGTATGAGGGTGGCTGCCATGCGTGGATGAGTGGAATGTATGGGCTTAAGTGTGTGCTAGAATGAGAATGCTGGGTGTTGGTGACTGTTGAAGGGAGAGACTGGTGAGATGCATGAGGCTGCATGGATACCACGCGTGGATGAGTGAAATGTATGGGTTTGAGTCTATGCTAGAATGAGAATGCTGGGTGTGGGTGAATGTTGAAGGGAGAGACTGGTGAGATGCATGAGGCTGCATGGATGCCATGCGTGGATGAGTGGAATGTATGGGCTTGAGTGTGTGCTAGATTTAGAATGCTGGGTGTGGGTGAATGTTGAAGGGAGAGACTGGTGAGATGCATGAGGCTGCATGGATGCCACGCGTGGATGAGTGGAATGTATGGGCTTGAGTGTATGCTAGAATGAGAATGCTGGGTGTGGGTGAATGTTGAAGGGAGAGACTGGTGAGATGTATGAGGGTGGATGCCATGCATGGATGAGTGGAATGTATGGGCTTGAGTGTGTGCTAGAATGAGAATGCTGGGTGTTGGTGACTGTTGAAGGGAGAGACTGGTGAGATGCATGAGGCTGCATGGATGCCACGCGTGGATGAGTGGAATGTATGGGCTTGAGTGTGTGATAGAATGAGAATGCTGGGTGTGGGTGAATGTTGAAGGGAGAGACTGGTGAGATGTATGAGGGTGGTTGCCATGCGTGGATGAGTGGAATGTATGAGCTTGAGTGTATGCTAGAATGAGAATGCTGGGTGTTGGTGACTGTTGAAGGGAGAGAATGGTGGGATGCATGAGGCTGCATGGATGCCATGCGTGGAAGAGTGGAATGTATGGGTTTGAGTCTATGCTAGAATGAGAATGCTGGGTGTGGGTGAATGTTGAAGGGAGAGACTGGTGAGATGCATGAGGCTGCATGGATGCCACACATGGATGAGTGGAATGTATGGGCTTGAGTGTGTGCTAGAATGAGAATGCTGGGTGTTCGTGACTGTTGGAGGGAGAGAATGGTGGGATGTATGAGGCTGCATGGATGCCAGGCGTGGAAGAGTGGAATGTATGGGTTTGAGTCTATGCTAGAATGAGAATGCTGGGTGTGGGTGAATGTTGAAGGGAGAGACTGGTGAGATGCATGAGGTTGCAGGGATGCCACGCATGGATGAGTGGAATGTATGGGCTTGAGTGTGTGCTAGAATGAGAATGCTGGGTGTGGGTGAATGTTGAAGGGAGAGACTGGTGAGATGCATGAGGCTGCATGGATGCCACGCGTGAATGAGTGGAATGTATGGGCTTGAGTGTATGCTAGAATGAGAATGCTGGGTGTGGGTGTCTGTTGAAGGGAGAGACTGGTGAGATGCATGAGGCTGCATGGATGCCACGCGTGGATGAGTGGAATGTATGGGCTTGAGTGTATTCTAGAATGAGATTGCTGGGTGTTGGTGAATGTTGAAGAGAGGACTGGTGAGATGCATGAGGCTGCATGGATGCCACGCGTGGATGAGTGGAATATATGGGCTTGAGTGTATGCTAGAATGAGAATGCTGGGTGTTGGTGACGGTTGAAGGGAGAGAATAGTGGAATGCATGAGGCTGCATGGATGCCATGCGTGGAAGAGTGGAATGTATGGGTTTGAGTCTATGCTAGAATGAGAATGCTGGGTGTGGGTGAATGTTGAAGGGAGAGACTGGTGAGATGCATGAGGCTGCATGGATGCCACGCGTGGATGAGTGGAATGTATGGGCTTGAGTGTGTGCTAGAATGAGAATGCTGGGTGTGGGTGAATGTTGAAGGGAGAGGCTGGTGGGATGCATGAGGCTGCATGGATGCCATGGCTGGAAGAGTGGAATGTATGGGTTTGAGTCTATGCTAGAATGAGAATGCTGGGTGTGGGTGAATGTTGAAGGGAGAGGCTGGTGGAATGCATGAGGCTGCATGGATGCCACGCGTGGATGAGTGGAATGTATGGGCTTGAGTGTGTGCTAGAATGAGAATGCTGGGTGTTGGTGACTGTTGAAGGGAGAGACTGGTGGGATGCATGAGGCTGCATGGATGCCATGCATGGATGAGTGGAATGTATGGGCTTGAGTGTGTGCTAGAATGAGAATGCTGGGTGTTGGTGACTGTTGGAGGGAGAGAATGGTGGGATGTATGAGGCTGCATGGATGCCATGCGTGGAAGAGTGGAATGTATGGGTGTGAGTCTATGCTAGAATGAGAATGCTGGGTGTGGGTGTCTGTTGAAGGGAGAGACTGGTGAGATGCATGAGGCTGCATGGATGCCATGCGTGGATGAGTGGAATGTATGGGCTTGAGTGTGTGCTAGAATTAGAATGCTGGGTGTGGGTGAATGTTGAAGGTAGAGACTGGTGAGATGCATGAGGCTGCATGGATGCCACGCGTGGATGAGTGGAATGTATGGGCTTGAGTGTGTGCTAGAATGAGAATGCTGGGTGTGGGTGAATGTTGAAGGGAGAGACTGGTGAGATGTATGAGGGTGGATGCCATGCATGGATGAGTGGAATGTATGGGCTTGAGTGTGTGCTAGAATGAGAATGCTGGGTGTTGGTGACTGTTGAAGGGAGAGACTGGTGAGATGCATGAGGCTGCATGGATGCCACGCGTGGATGAGTGGAATGTATGGGCTTGAGTGTGTGCTAGAATGAGAATGCTGGGTGTGGGTGAATGTTGAAGGGAGAGACTGGTGAGATGTATGAGGGTGGTTGCCATGCGTGGATGAGTGGAATGTATGGGCTTGAGTGTATGCTAGAATGAGAATGCTGGGTGTTGGTGACTGTTGAAGGGAGAGAATGGTGGGATGCATGAGGCTGCATGGATGCCATGCGTGGAAGAGTGGAATGTATGGGTTTGAGTCTATGCTAGAATGAGAATGCTGGGTGTGGGTGAATGTTGAAGGGAGAGACTGGTGAGATGCATGAGGCTGCATGGATGCCACGCATGGATGAGTGGAATGTATGGGCTTGAGTGTGTGCTAGAATGAGAATGCTGGGTGTTCGTGACTGTTGGAGGGAGAGAATGGTGGGATGTATGAGGCTGCATGGATGCCAGGCGTGGAAGAGTGGAATGTATGGGTTTGAGTCTATGCTAGAATGAGAATGCTGGGTGTGGGTGAATGTTGAAGGGAGAGACTGGTGAGATGCATGAGGTTGCAGGGATGCCACGCATGGATGAGTGGAATGTATGGGCTTGAGTGTGTGCTAGAATGAGAATGCTGGGTGTGGGTGAATGTTGAAGGGAGAGACTGGTGAGATGCATGAGGCTGCATGGATGCCACGCGTGAATGAGTGGAATGTATGGGCTTGAGTGTGTGCTAGAATGAGAATGCTGGGTGTGGGTGAATGTTGAAGGGAGAGACTGGTGAGATGTATGAGGGTGGATGCCATGCATGGATGAGTGGAATGTATGGGCTTGAGTGTGTGCTAGAATGAGAATGCTGGGTGTTGGTGACTGTTGAAGGGAGAGAATGGTGGGATGCATGAGGCTGCATGGATGCCATGCGTGGAAGAGTGGAATGTATGGGTTTGAGTCTATGCTAGAATGAGAATGCTGGGTGTGGGTGAATGTTGAAGGGAGAGACTGGTGAGATGCATGAGGCTGCATGGATGCCGCACATGGATGAGTGGAATGTATGGGCTTGAGTGTGTGCTAGAATGAGAATGCTGGGTGTTGGTGACTGTTGGAGGGAGAGAATGGTGGGATGTATGAGGCTGCATGGATGCCATGCGTGGAAGAGTGGAATGTATGGGTTTGAGTCTATGCTAGAATGAGAATGCTGGGTGTGGGTGAATGTTGAAGGGAGAGACTCGTGAGATGCATGAGATTGCATGGATGCCACGCATGGATGAGTGGAATGTATGGGCTTGAGTGTGTGCTAGAATGAGAATGCTGGGTGTGGGTGACTGTTGAAGGGAGAGACTGGTGAGATGCATGAGGCTGCATGGATGCCATGCATGGATGAGTGGAATGTATGGGCTTGAGTGTGTGCTAGAATGAGAATGCTGTGTGTGGGTGTCTGTTGGAGGGAGAGAATGGTGAGATGCATGAGGCTGCATGGATGCCATGCATGGAAGAGTGGAATGTATGGGCTTGAGTGTGTGCTAGAATGAGAATGCTGGGTGTTGGTGACTGTTGAAGGGAGAGAATGGTGGGATGTATGAGGCTGCATGGATGCCATGCGTGCAAGAGTGGAATGTATGGGTTTGAGTCTATGCTAGAATGAGAATGCTGGGTGTGGGTGAATGTTGAAGCGAGAGACTGGTGAGATGCATGAGGTTGCATGGATGCCACGCATGGATGAGTGGAATGTATGGGCTTGAGTGTGTGCTAGAATGAGAATGCTGGGTGTGGGTGAATGTTGAAGGGAGAGACTGGTGAGATGCATGAGGCTGCATGGATGCCACGCGTGGATGAGTGGAATGTATGGGCTTGAGTGTGTGCTAGAATGAGAATGCTGGGTGTGGGTGAATGTTGAAGGGAGAAACTGGTGAGATGTATGAGGGTGGATGCCATGCATGGATGAGTGGAATGTATGGGCTTGAGTGTGTTCTAGAATGAGAATGCTCGGCGTTGGTGACTGTTGGAGGGAGAGAATGGTGGGATGTATGAGGCTGCATGGATGCCATGCGTGGAAGAGTGGAATGTATGGGTTTGAGTCTATGCTAGAATGAGAATGCTGGGTGTGGGTGAATGTTGAAGGGAGAGACTGGTGAGATGCATGAGGTTGCATGGATGCCACGCATGGATGAGTGGAATGTATGGGCTTGAGTGTGTGCTAGAATGAGTATGCTGGGTGTGGGTGAATGTTGAAGGGAGAGACTGTTGAGATGCATGAGGCTGCATGGATGCCATGCGTGGAAGAGTGGAATGTATGGGCTTGAGTGTGTGCCAGAATGAGAATGCTCGGTGTGGGTGTCTGTTGGAGGGAGAGACTGGTGAGATGCATGAGGCTGCATGGATGCCATGCGTGGAAGAGTGGAATGTATGGGCGTGAGTCTGTGCTAGAATGAGAATGCTGCGTGTGGGTGAATGTTGAAGGGAGAGACTGGTGAGATGCATGAGGCTGCAAGGATGCCATGCATGGATGAGTGGAATGTATGGGCTTGAGGGTGTGCTAGAATGAGAATGCTGGGTGTTGGTGACTGTTGGAGGGAGAGAATGGTGGGATGAATGAGGCTGCATGGATGCCATGCATGGATGAGTGGAATGTATGGGCTTGAGTGTGTGCTAGAATGGGAATGCTGGGTGTTGGTGACTGCTGGAGGGAGAGAATGGTGGGATGAATGAGGCTGCATGGATGCCATGCATGGATGAGTGGAATGTATGGGCTTGAGTGTGTGCTAGAATGAGAATGCTGGGTGTGGGTGAATGTTGAAGGGAGAGACTGGTGGGATGCATGAGGCTGCATGGATGCCATGCGTGGGTGAGTGGAATGTATGGGCTTGAGTGTTTGCTAGAATGAGAATGCTGGGTGTGGGTGAATGTTGAAGGGAGAGACTGGTGAGATGCATGAGGCTGCATGGATGCCATGCATGGATGAGTGGAATGTATGGGCTTGAGTGTGTGCCTGAATGAGAATGCTGGATGTTGGTGACTGTTGGAGGGAGAGAATGGTGGGATGTATGAGGCTGCATGGATGCCATGCATGGATGAGTGGAATGTATGGGTTTGAGTCTATGCTAGAATGAGAATGCTGGGTGTGGGTGAATGTTGAAGGGAGAGACTGGTGAGATGCATGAGGCTGCATGGATGCCATGCATGGATGAGTGGAATGTATGGGCTTGAGTGTGTGCTAGAATGAGAATTCTGGGTGTTGGTGACTGTTGGAGGGAGAGAATGGTGGGATGAATGAGGCTGCATGGATGCCATGCATGGATGAGTAGAATGTATGGGCTTGAGTGTGTGCTAGAATGAGAATGCTGGGTGTGGGTGAATGTTGAAGGGAGAGACTGGTGAGATGTATGAGGCTGCATGGATGCCATGCATGGATGAGTGGAATGTATGGGCTTGAGTGTATGTTAGAATGAGAATGCTGGGTGTGGGTGTCTGTTGAAGGGAGAGACTGGTGAGATGCATGAGGCTGCATGGATTCCATGCGTGGAAGAGTGGAATGTATGGGTTTGAGTCTATGCTAGAATGAGAATGATGGGTGCTTGAGACTGTTGAAGGGAGAGACTGGTGAGATGCATGAGGCTGCATGGATGCCATGCGTGGATGAGTGGAATGTATGGGCTTCAGTGTGTGCTAGAATGAGAATGCTGGGTGTTGGTGACTGTTGAAGGGAGAGTCTGGTGAGATGCTTGCGGCTGCATGGATGCCATGCATGGATGAGTGGAATGTATGGGCTTGAGTGTGTGCCAGAATGAGAATGCTCGGTGTGGGTGTCTGTTGGAGGGAGAGACTGGTGAGATGCATGAGGCTGCATGGATGCCATGCGTGGAAGAGTGGAATGTATGGGCTTGAGTGTGTGCTAGAATGAGAATGCTGGGTTTGGGTGTCTGTTGGAGGGAGAGACTGGTGAGATGCATGAGGCTGCATGGATGCCATGCGTGGAAGAGTGGAATGTATGGGCTTGAGTGTGTGCCAGAATGAGAATGCTCGGTGTGGGTGTCTGTTGGAGGGAGAGACTGGTGAGATGCATGAGGCTGCATGGATGCCATGCGTGGAAGAGTGGAATGTATGGGTTTGAGTGTGTGCTAGAATGAGAATGCTGGGTGTGGGTGAATGTTGAAGGGAGAGACTGGTGAGATGCATGAGGCTGCATGGATGCCATGCATGGATGAGTGGAATGTATGGGCTTGAGTGTGTGCTAGAATGAGATTGCTGGGTGAGGGTGACTGTTGAAGGGAGAGACTGGTGAGATGCATGAGGCTGCCATGCGTGGATGACTGGAACGTATGGGCTTGAGTGTGTGCTAGAATGAGAATGCTGGTTCTTGGTGACTGTTGAAGGGAGAGACTGGTGGGATGCATGAGGCTGCATGGATGCCATGCGTGGAAGAGTGGAATGTATGGGTTTGAGTGTGTGCTAGAATGAGAATGCTGGTTCTTGGTGACTGTTGAAGGGAGAGACTGGTGAGATGCATGAGGCTGCATGGATGCCACGCGTCGACGAGTGGAATGTATGGGCTTGAGTGTATGCTAGAATGAGAATGCTGGGTGTGGGTGTCTGTTGAAGGGAGAGACTGGTGAGATGCATGAGGCTGCATGGATGCCACGCGTGGATGAGTGGAATGTATGGGCTTGAGTGTATTCTAGAATGAGATTGCTGGGTGTTGGTGAATGTTGAAGAGAGGACTGGTGAGATGCATGAGGCTGCATGGATGCCACGCGTGGATGAGTGGAATATATGGGCTTGAGTGTATGCTAGAATGAGAATGCTGGGTGTTGGTGACGGTTGAAGGGAGAGAATAGTGGAATGCATGAGGCTGCATGGATGCCATGCGTGGAAGAATGGAATGTATGGGTTTGAGTCTATGCTAGAATGAGAATGCTGGGTGTGGGTGAATGTTGAAGGGAGAGACTGGTGAGATGCATGAGGCTGCATGGATGCCACGCGTGGATGAGTGGAATGTATGGGCTTGAGTGTGTGCTAGAATGAGAATGCTGGGTGTGGGTGAATGTTGAAGGGAGAGGCTGGTGGGATGCATGAGGCTGCATGGATGCCATGGCTGGAAGAGTGGAATGTATGGGTTTGAGTCTATGCTAGAATGAGAATGCTGGGTGTGGGTGAATGTTGAAGGGAGAGGCTGGTGGAATGCATGAGGCTGCATGGATGCCACGCGTGGATGAGTGGAATGTATGGGCTTGAGTGTGTGCTAGAATGAGAATGCTGGGTGTTGGTGACTGTTGAAGGGAGAGACTGGTGGGATGCATGAGGCTGCATGGATGCCATGCATGGATGAGTGGAATGTATGGGCTTGAGTGTGTGCTAGAATGAGAATGCTGGGTGTTGGTGACTGTTGGAGGGAGAGAATGGTGGGATGTATGAGGCTGCATGGATGCCATGCGTGGAAGAGTGGAATGTATGGGTGTGAGTCTATGCTAGAATGAGAATGCTGGGTGTGGGTGTCTGTTGAAGGGAGAGACTGGTGAGATGCATGAGGCTGCATGGATGCCATGCGTGGATGAGTGGAATGTATGGGCTTGAGTGTGTGCTAGAATTAGAATGCTGGGTGTGGGTGAATGTTGAAGGGAGAGACTGTTGAGATGCATGAGGCTGCATGGATGCCATGCATGGATGAGTGGAATGTATGGGCTTGAGTGTGTGCCAGAATGAGAATGCTGGGTGTGGGTGAATGTTGAAGGGAGAGACTGGTGAGATGCATGAGGTTGCATGGATGCCACGCATGGATGAGTGGAATGTATGGGCTTGAGTGTGTGCTAGAATGAGTATGCTGGGTGTGGGTGAATGTTGAAGGGAGAGACTGGTGAGATGCATGAGGCTGCATGGATGCCATGCATGGATGAGTGGAATGTATGGGCTTGAGTGTGTGCCAGAATGAGAATGCTCGGTGTGGGTGTCTGTTGGAGGGAGAGACTGGTGAGATGCATGAGGCTGCATGGATGCCATGCGTGGAAGAGTGGAATGTATGGGCTTGAGTGTGTGCTAGAATGAGAATGCTGGGTTTGGGTGTCTGTTGGAGGGAGAGACTGGTGAGATGCATGAGGCTGCATGGATGCCATGCGTGGAAGAGTGGAATGTATGGGCTTGAGTGTGTGCCAGAATGAGAATGCTCGGTGTGGGTGTCTGTTGGAGGGAGAGACTGGTGAGATGCATGAGGCTGCATGGATGCCATGCGTGGAAGAGTGGAATGTATGGGTTTGAGTGTGTGCTAGAATGAGAATGCTGGGTGTGGGTGAATGTTGAAGGGAGAGACTGGTGAGATGCATGAGGCTGCATGGATGCCATGCATGGATGAGTGGAATGTATGGGCTTGAGTGTGTGCTAGAATGAGATTGCTGGGTGAGGGTGACTGTTGAAGGGAGAGACTGGTGAGATGCATGAGGCTGCCATGCGTGGATGAGTGGAACGTATGGGCTTGAGTGTGTGCTAGAATGAGAATGCTGGTTCTTGGTGACTGTTGAAGGGAGAGACTGGTGGGATGCATGAGGCTGCATGGATGCCATGCGTGGAAGAGTGGAATGTATGGGTTTGAGTGTGTGCTAGAATGAGAATGCTGGTTCTTGGTGACTGTTGAAGGGAGAGACTGGTGAGATGCATGAGGCTGCATGGATGCCACGCGTCGACGAGTGGAATGTATGGGCTTGAGTGTATGCTAGAATGAGAATGCTGGGTGTGGGTGTCTGTTGAAGGGAGAGACTGGTGAGATGCATGAGGCTGCATGGATGCCACGCGTGGATGAGTGGAATGTATGGGCTTGAGTGTATTCTAGAATGAGATTGCTGGGTGTTGGTGAATGTTGAAGAGAGGACTGGTGAGATGCATGAGGCTGCATGGATGCCACGCGTGGATGAGTGGAATATATGGGCTTGAGTGTATGCTAGAATGAGAATGCTGGGTGTTGGTGACGGTTGAAGGGAGAGAATAGTGGAATGCATGAGGCTGCATGGATGCCATGCGTGGAAGAATGGAATGTATGGGTTTGAGTCTATGCTAGAATGAGAATGCTGGGTGTGGGTGAATGTTGAAGGGAGAGACTGGTGAGATGCATGAGGCTGCATGGATGCCACGCGTGGATGAGTGGAATGTATGGGCTTGAGTGTGTGCTAGAATGAGAATGCTGGGTGTGGGTGAATGTTGAAGGGAGAGGCTGGTGGGATGCATGAGGCTGCATGGATGCCATGGCTGGAAGAGTGGAATGTATGGGTTTGAGTCTATGCTAGAATGAGAATGCTGGGTGTGGGTGAATGTTGAAGGGAGAGGCTGGTGGAATGCATGAGGCTGCATGGATGCCACGCGTGGATGAGTGGAATGTATGGGCTTGAGTGTGTGCTAGAATGAGAATGCTGGGTGTTGGTGACTGTTGAAGGGAGAGACTGGTGGGATGCATGAGGCTGCATGGATGCCATGCATGGATGAGTGGAATGTATGGGCTTGAGTGTGTGCTAGAATGAGAATGCTGGGTGTTGGTGACTGTTGGAGGGAGAGAATGGTGGGATGTATGAGGCTGCATGGATGCCATGCGTGGAAGAGTGGAATGTATGGGTGTGAGTCTATGCTAGAATGAGAATGCTGGGTGTGGGTGTCTGTTGAAGGGAGAGACTGGTGAGATGCATGAGGCTGCATGGATGCCATGCGTGGATGAGTGGAATGTATGGGCTTGAGTGTGTGCTAGAATTAGAATGCTGGGTGTGGGTGAATGTTGAAGGGAGAGACTGGTGAGATGCATGAGGCTGCATGGATGCCACGCGTGGATGAGTGGAATGTATGGGCTTGAGTGTGTGCTAGAATGAGAATGCTGGGTGTGGGTGAATGTTGAAGGGAGAGACTGGTGAGATGTATGAGGGTGGATGCCATGCATGGATGAGTGGAATGTATGGGCTTGAGTGTGTGCTAGAATGAGAATGCTGGGTGTTGGTGACTGTTGAAGGGAGAGACTGGTGAGATGCATGAGGCTGCATGGATGCCACGCGTAGATGAGTGGAATGTATGGGCTTGAGTGTGTGCTAGAATGAGAATGCTGGGTGTGGGTGAATGTTGAAGGGAGAGACTGGTGAGATGTATGAGGGTGGCTGCCATGCGTGGATGAGTGGAATGTATGGGCTTAAGTGTGTGCTAGAATGAGAATGCTGGGTGTTGGTGACTGTTGAAGGGAGAGACTGGTGAGATGCATGAGGCTGCATGGATACCACGCGTGGATGAGTGAAATGTATGGGTTTGAGTCTATGCTAGAATGAGAATGCTGGGTGTGGGTGAATGTTGAAGGGAGAGACTGGTGAGATGCATGAGGCTGCATGGATGCCATGCGTGGATGAGTGGAATGTATGGGCTTGAGTGTGTGCTAGATTTAGAATGCTGGGTGTGGGTGAATGTTGAAGGGAGAGACTGGTGAGATGCATGAGGCTGCATGGATGCCACGCGTGGATGAGTGGAATGTATGGGCTTGAGTGTATGCTAGAATGAGAATGCTGGGTGTGGGTGAATGTTGAAGGGAGAGACTGGTGAGATGTATGAGGGTGGATGCCATGCATGGATGAGTGGAATGTATGGGCTTGAGTGTGTGCTAGAATGAGAATGCTGGGTGTTGGTGACTGTTGAAGGGAGAGACTGGTGAGATGCATGAGGCTGCATGGATGCCACGCGTGGATGAGTGGAATGTATGGGCTTGAGTGTGTGATAGAATGAGAATGCTGGGTGTGGGTGAATGTTGAAGGGAGAGACTGGTGAGATGTATGAGGGTGGTTGCCATGCGTGGATGAGTGGAATGTATGAGCTTGAGTGTATGCTAGAATGAGAATGCTGGGTGTTGGTGACTGTTGAAGGGAGAGAATGGTGGGATGCATGAGGCTGCATGGATGCCATGCGTGGAAGAGTGGAATGTATGGGTTTGAGTCTATGCTAGAATGAGAATGCTGGGTGTGGGTGAATGTTGAAGGGAGAGACTGGTGAGATGCATGAGGCTGCATGGATGCCACACATGGATGAGTGGAATGTATGGGCTTGAGTGTGTGCTAGAATGAGAATGCTGGGTGTTCGTGACTGTTGGAGGGAGAGAATGGTGGGATGTATGAGGCTGCATGGATGCCAGGCGTGGAAGAGTGGAATGTATGGGTTTGAGTCTATGCTAGAATGAGAATGCTGGGTGTGGGTGAATGTTGAAGGGAGAGACTGGTGAGATGCATGAGGTTGCAGGGATGCCACGCATGGATGAGTGGAATGTATGGGCTTGAGTGTGTGCTAGAATGAGAATGCTGGGTGTGGGTGAATGTTGAAGGGAGAGACTGGTGAGATGCATGAGGCTGCATGGATGCCACGCGTGAATGAGTGGAATGTATGGGCTTGAGTGTATGCTAGAATGAGAATGCTGGGTGTGGGTGTCTGTTGAAGGGAGAGACTGGTGAGATGCATGAGGCTGCATGGATGCCACGCGTGGATGAGTGGAATGTATGGGCTTGAGTGTATTCTAGAATGAGATTGCTGGGTGTTGGTGAATGTTGAAGAGAGGACTGGTGAGATGCATGAGGCTGCATGGATGCCACGCGTGGATGAGTGGAATATATGGGCTTGAGTGTATGCTAGAATGAGAATGCTGGGTGTTGGTGACGGTTGAAGGGAGAGAATAGTGGAATGCATGAGGCTGCATGGATGCCATGCGTGGAAGAGTGGAATGTATGGGTTTGAGTCTATGCTAGAATGAGAATGCTGGGTGTGGGTGAATGTTGAAGGGAGAGACTGGTGAGATGCATGAGGCTGCATGGATGCCACGCATGGATGAGTGGAATGTATGGGCTTGAGTGTGTGCTAGAATGAGAATGCTGGGTGTGGGTGAATGTTGAAGGGAGAGGCTGGTGGGATGCATGAGGCTGCATGGATGCCATGGCTGGAAGAGTGGAATGTATGGGTTTGAGTCTATGCTAGAATGAGAATGCTGGGTGTGGGTGAATGTTGAAGGGAGAGGCTGGTGGAATGCATGAGGCTGCATGGATGCCACGCGTGGATGAGTGGAATGTATGGGCTTGAGTGTGTGCTAGAATGAGAATGCTGGGTGTTGGTGACTGTTGAAGGGAGAGACTGGTGGGATGCATGAGGCTGCATGGATGCCATGCATGGATGAGTGGAATGTATGGGCTTGAGTGTGTGCTAGAATGAGAATGCTGGGTGTTGGTGACTGTTGGAGGGAGAGAATGGTGGGATGTATGAGGCTGCATGGATGCCATGCGTGGAAGAGTGGAATGTATGGGTGTGAGTCTATGCTAGAATGAGAATGCTGGGTGTGGGTGTCTGTTGAAGGGAGAGACTGGTGAGATGCATGAGGCTGCATGGATGCCATGCGTGGATGAGTGGAATGTATGGGCTTGAGTGTGTGCTAGAATTAGAATGCTGGGTGTGGGTGAATGTTGAAGGTAGAGACTGGTGAGATGCATGAGGCTGCATGGATGCCACGCGTGGATGAGTGGAATGTATGGGCTTGAGTGTGTGCTAGAATGAGAATGCTGGGTGTGGGTGAATGTTGAAGGGAGAGACTGGTGAGATGTATGAGGGTGGATGCCATGCATGGATGAGTGGAATGTATGGGCTTGAGTGTGTGCTAGAATGAGAATGCTGGGTGTTGGTGACTGTTGAAGGGAGAGACTGGTGAGATGCATGAGGCTGCATGGATGCCACGCGTGGATGAGTGGAATGTATGGGCTTGAGTGTGTGCTAGAATGAGAATGCTGGGTGTGGGTGAATGTTGAAGGGAGAGACTGGTGAGATGTATGAGGGTGGTTGCCATGCGTGGATGAGTGGAATGTATGGGCTTGAGTGTATGCTAGAATGAGAATGCTGGGTGTTGGTGACTGTTGAAGGGAGAGAATGGTGGGATGCATGAGGCTGCATGGATGCCATGCGTGGAAGAGTGGAATGTATGGGTTTGAGTCTATGCTAGAATGAGAATGCTGGGTGTGGGTGAATGTTGAAGGGAGAGACTGGTGAGATGCATGAGGCTGCATGGATGCCACGCATGGATGAGTGGAATGTATGGGCTTGAGTGTGTGCTAGAATGAGAATGCTGGGTGTTCGTGACTGTTGGAGGGAGAGAATGGTGGGATGTATGAGGCTGCATGGATGCCAGGCGTGGAAGAGTGGAATGTATGGGTTTGAGTCTATGCTAGAATGAGAATGCTGGGTGTGGGTGAATGTTGAAGGGAGAGACTGGTGAGATGCATGAGGTTGCAGGGATGCCACGCATGGATGAGTGGAATGTATGGGCTTGAGTGTGTGCTAGAATGAGAATGCTGGGTGTGGGTGAATGTTGAAGGGAGAGACTGGTGAGATGCATGAGGCTGCATGGATGCCACGCGTGAATGAGTGGAATGTATGGGCTTGAGTGTGTGCTAGAATGAGAATGCTGGGTGTGGGTGAATGTTGAAGGGAGAGACTGGTGAGATGTATGAGGGTGGATGCCATGCATGGATGAGTGGAATGTATGGGCTTGAGTGTGTGCTAGAATGAGAATGCTGGGTGTTGGTGACTGTTGAAGGGAGAGAATGGTGGGATGCATGAGGCTGCATGGATGCCATGCGTGGAAGAGTGGAATGTATGGGTTTGAGTCTATGCTAGAATGAGAATGCTGGGTGTGGGTGAATGTTGAAGGGAGAGACTGGTGAGATGCATGAGGCTGCATGGATGCCGCACATGGATGAGTGGAATGTATGGGCTTGAGTGTGTGCTAGAATGAGAATGCTGGGTGTTGGTGACTGTTGGAGGGAGAGAATGGTGGGATGTATGAGGCTGCATGGATGCCATGCGTGGAAGAGTGGAATGTATGGGTTTGAGTCTATGCTAGAATGAGAATGCTGGGTGTGGGTGAATGTTGAAGGGAGAGACTCGTGAGATGCATGAGATTGCATGGATGCCACGCATGGATGAGTGGAATGTATGGGCTTGAGTGTGTGCTAGAATGAGAATGCTGGGTGTGGGTGACTGTTGAAGGGAGAGACTGGTGAGATGCATGAGGCTGCATGGATGCCATGCATGGATGAGTGGAATGTATGGGCTTGAGTGTGTGCTAGAATGAGAATGCTGTGTGTGGGTGTCTGTTGGAGGGAGAGAATGGTGAGATGCATGAGGCTGCATGGATGCCATGCATGGAAGAGTGGAATGTATGGGCTTGAGTGTGTGCTAGAATGAGAATGCTGGGTGTTGGTGACTGTTGAAGGGAGAGAATGGTGGGATGTATGAGGCTGCATGGATGCCATGCGTGCAAGAGTGGAATGTATGGGTTTGAGTCTATGCTAGAATGAGAATGCTGGGTGTGGGTGAATGTTGAAGCGAGAGACTGGTGAGATGCATGAGGTTGCATGGATGCCACGCATGGATGAGTGGAATGTATGGGCTTGAGTGTGTGCTAGAATGAGAATGCTGGGTGTGGGTGAATGTTGAAGGGAGAGACTGGTGAGATGCATGAGGCTGCATGGATGCCACGCGTGGATGAGTGGAATGTATGGGCTTGAGTGTGTGCTAGAATGAGAATGCTGGGTGTGGGTGAATGTTGAAGGGAGAAACTGGTGAGATGTATGAGGGTGGATGCCATGCATGGATGAGTGGAATGTATGGGCTTGAGTGTGTTCTAGAATGAGAATGCTCGGCGTTGGTGACTGTTGGAGGGAGAGAATGGTGGGATGTATGAGGCTGCATGGATGCCATGCGTGGAAGAGTGGAATGTATGGGTTTGAGTCTATGCTAGAATGAGAATGCTGGGTGTGGGTGAATGTTGAAGGGAGAGACTGGTGAGATGCATGAGGTTGCATGGATGCCACGCATGGATGAGTGGAATGTATGGGCTTGAGTGTGTGCTAGAATGAGTATGCTGGGTGTGGGTGAATGTTGAAGGGAGAGACTGTTGAGATGCATGAGGCTGCATGGATGCCATGCGTGGAAGAGTGGAATGTATGGGCTTGAGTGTGTGCCAGAATGAGAATGCTCGGTGTGGGTGTCTGTTGGAGGGAGAGACTGGTGAGATGCATGAGGCTGCATGGATGCCATGCGTGGAAGAGTGGAATGTATGGGCGTGAGTCTGTGCTAGAATGAGAATGCTGCGTGTGGGTGAATGTTGAAGGGAGAGACTGGTGAGATGCATGAGGCTGCAAGGATGCCATGCATGGATGAGTGGAATGTATGGGCTTGAGGGTGTGCTAGAATGAGAATGCTGGGTGTTGGTGACTGTTGGAGGGAGAGAATGGTGGGATGAATGAGGCTGCATGGATGCCATGCATGGATGAGTGGAATGTATGGGCTTGAGTGTGTGCTAGAATGGGAATGCTGGGTGTTGGTGACTGCTGGAGGGAGAGAATGGTGGGATGAATGAGGCTGCATGGATGCCATGCATGGATGAGTGGAATGTATGGGCTTGAGTGTGTGCTAGAATGAGAATGCTGGGTGTGGGTGAATGTTGAAGGGAGAGACTGGTGGGATGCATGAGGCTGCATGGATGCCATGCGTGGGTGAGTGGAATGTATGGGCTTGAGTGTTTGCTAGAATGAGAATGCTGGGTGTGGGTGAATGTTGAAGGGAGAGACTGGTGAGATGCATGAGGCTGCATGGATGCCATGCATGGATGAGTGGAATGTATGGGCTTGAGTGTGTGCCTGAATGAGAATGCTGGATGTTGGTGACTGTTGGAGGGAGAGAATGGTGGGATGTATGAGGCTGCATGGATGCCATGCATGGATGAGTGGAATGTATGGGTTTGAGTCTATGCTAGAATGAGAATGCTGGGTGTGGGTGAATGTTGAAGGGAGAGACTGGTGAGATGCATGAGGCTGCATGGATGCCATGCATGGATGAGTGGAATGTATGGGCTTGAGTGTGTGCTAGAATGAGAATTCTGGGTGTTGGTGACTGTTGGAGGGAGAGAATGGTGGGATGAATGAGGCTGCATGGATGCCATGCATGGATGAGTAGAATGTATGGGCTTGAGTGTGTGCTAGAATGAGAATGCTGGGTGTGGGTGAATGTTGAAGGGAGAGACTGGTGAGATGTATGAGGCTGCATGGATGCCATGCATGGATGAGTGGAATGTATGGGCTTGAGTGTATGTTAGAATGAGAATGCTGGGTGTGGGTGTCTGTTGAAGGGAGAGACTGGTGAGATGCATGAGGCTGCATGGATTCCATGCGTGGAAGAGTGGAATGTATGGGTTTGAGTCTATGCTAGAATGAGAATGATGGGTGCTTGAGACTGTTGAAGGGAGAGACTGGTGAGATGCATGAGGCTGCATGGATGCCATGCGTGGATGAGTGGAATGTATGGGCTTCAGTGTGTGCTAGAATGAGAATGCTGGGTGTTGGTGACTGTTGAAGGGAGAGTCTGGTGAGATGCTTGCGGCTGCATGGATGCCATGCATGGATGAGTGGAATGTATGGGCTTGAGTGTGTGCTAGAATGAGAATGCTGGGTGTGGGTGTCTGTTGGAGGGAGAGAATGGTTGGATGTGTGAGGCTGCATGGATGCCAGGCATGGGTGAGTGGAATGTATGGGCTTGAGTGTGTGCTAGAATGAGAATGCTGGTTGTGGGTGAATGTTGGAGGGAGAGACTGGTGGGATGCATGAGGCTGCATGGATGCCATGCGTGGAAGAGTGGAATATATGGGCTTGAGTGTGTGCTAGAATGAGAATGCTGGGTGTTGGTGACTGTTGGAGGGATAGAATGGTGGGATGAATGAGGCTGCATGGATGCCATGCGTGGATGAGTGTAATGTATGGGCTTGAGTGTGTGCTAGAATGAGAATGCTGGGTGTGGGTGCCTGTTGAAGGGAGAGACTGGTGAGATGCATGAGGCTGCATGGATGCCATGCATGGATGAGTGGAATGTATGGGTTTGAGTGTATGCTAGAATGAGAATGCTGGATGTGGGTGAATGTTGAAGGGAGAGACTGGTGAGATGTATGAGTGTGGATGCCAGGCATGGGTGAGTGGAATGTATGGGCTTGAGTGCATGCTAGAATGAGAATGCTGGGTGTTGGTCACTGTTGAAGGGAGAGGCTGGTGGGATGGATGAGGCTGCCATGCATGGATGAGTGGAATGCATGGGCCTGAGTGTGTGCTAGAATGAGAATGCTGGGTGTTGGTGACTGTTGAAGGGAGAGGCTGGTGGGATGCATGAGGCTGCCATGCATGGATGAGTGGAATGCATGGGCCTGAGTGTGTGCTAGAATGAGAATGCTGGGTGTTGGTGACTGTTGAAGGGAGATGCTGGTGAGATGCATGAGGCTGCATGGATGCCATGCGTGGATGAGTGGAATGTATGGGCTTGAGTGTATGCTAGAATGAGAATGCTGGGTGTGGGTTAATGGTGAAGAGAGAGACTGGTGAGATGTATGAGGGTGGATTCCATGCATGGATGAGTGGAATGTATGGGTTTGAGTGTTTGCTAGAATGAGAATGCTGGGTGTGGGTGAATGTTGAAGGGAGAGACTGGTGAGATGCATGAGGCTGCATGGATGGCATGCATGGATGAGTGGAATGTATGGGCTTGAGTGTATGCTAGAATGAGAATGCTGGGTGTGGGTGAATGTTGAAGGGAGAGACTGGTGAGATGCATGAGGCTGCATGGATGCCACGCGTGGATGAGTGGAATATATGGGCTTGAGTGTATGCTAGAATGAGAATGCTGGGTGTTGGTGACGGTTGAAGGGAGAGAATAGTGGAATGCATGAGGCTGCATGGATGCCATGCGTGGAAGAATGGAATGTATGGGTTTGAGTCTATGCTAGAATGAGAATGCTGGGTGTGGGTGAATGTTGAAGGGAGAGACTGGTGAGATGCATGAGGCTGCATGGATGCCACACGTGGATGAGTGGAATGTATGGGCTTGAGTGTGTGCTAGAATGAGAATGCTGGGTGTGGGTGAATGTTGAAGGGAGAGGCTGGTGGGATGCATGAGGCTGCATGGATGCCATGGGTGGAAGAGTGGAATGTATGGGTTTGAGTCTATGCTAGAATGAGAATGCTGGGTGTGGGTGAATGTTGAAGGGAGAGGCTGGTGGAATGCATGAGGCTGCATGGATGCCACGCGTGGATGAGTGGAATGTATGGGCTTGAGTGTGTGCTAGAATGAGAATGCTGGGTGTTGGTGACTGTTGAAGGGAGAGACTGGTGGGATGCATGAGGCTGCATGGATGCCATGCATGGATGAGTGGAATGTATGGGCTTGAGTGTGTGCTAGAATGAGAATTCTGGGTGTTGGTGACTGTTGGAGGGAGAGAATGGTGGGATGTATGAGGCTGCATGGATGCCATGCGTGGAAGAGTGGAATGTATGGGTTTGAGTCTATGCTAGAATGAGAATGCTGGGTGTGGGTGTCTGTTGAAGGGAGAGACTGGTGAGATGCATGAGGCTGCATGGATGCCATGCGTGGATGAGTGGAATGTATGGGCTTGAGTGTGTGCTAGATTTAGAATGCTGGGTGTGGGTGAATGTTGAAGGGAGAGACTGGTGAGATGCATGAGGCTGCATGGATGCCACGCGTGGATGAGTGGAATGTATGGGCTTGAGTGTGTGCTAGAATGGGAATGCTGGGTGTGGGTGAATGTTGAAGGGAGAGACTGGTGAGATGTATGAGGGTGGATGCCATGCATGGATGAGTGGAATGTATGGGCTTGAGTGTGTGCTAGAATGAGAATGCTGGGTGTTGGTGACTGTTGAAGGGAGAGACTGGTGAGATGCATGAGGCTGCATGGATGCCACGCGTGGATGAGTGGAATGTATGGGCTTGAGTGTGTGCTAGAATGAGAATGCTGGGTGTGGGTGAATGTTGAAGGGAGAGACTGGTGAGATGTATGAGGGTGGTTGCCATGCGTGGATGAGTGGAATGTATGGGCTTGAGTGTATGCTAGAATGAGAATGCTGGGTGTTGGTGACTGTTGAAGGGAGAGAATGGTGGGATGCATGAGGCTGCATGGATGCCATGCGTGGAAGAGTGGAATGTATGGGTTTGAGTCTATGCTAGAATGAGAATGCTGGGTGTGGGTGAATGTTGAAGGGAGAGACTGGTGAGATGCATGAGGCTGCATGGATGCCACGCATGGATGAGTGGAATGTATGGGCTTGAGTGTGTGCTAGAATGAGAATGCTGGGTGTTCGTGACTGTTGGAGGGAGAGAATGGTGGGATGTATGAGGCTGCATGGATGCCAGGCGTGGAAGAGTGGAATGTATGGGTTTGAGTCTATGCTAGAATGAGAATGCTGGGTGTGGGTGAATGTTGAAGGGAGAGACTGGTGAGATGCATGAGGTTGCAGGGATGCCACGCATGGATGAGTGGAATGTATGGGCTTGAGTGTGTGCTAGAATGAGAATGCTGGGTGTGGGTGAATGTTGAAGGGAGAGACTGGTGAGATGCATGAGGCTGCATGGATGCCACGCGTGAATGAGTGGAATGTATGGGCTTGAGTGTGTGCTAGAATGAGAATGCTGGGTGTGGGTGAATGTTGAAGGGAGAGACTGGTGAGATGTATGAGGGTGGATGCCATGCATGGATGAGTGGAATGTATGGGCTTGAGTGTGTGCTAGAATGAGAATGCTGGGTGTTGGTGACTGTTGAAGGGAGAGAATGGTGGGATGCATGAGGCTGCATGGATGCCATGCGTGGAAGAGTGGAATGTATGGGTTTGAGTCTATGCTAGAATGAGAATGCTGGGTGTGGGTGAATGTTGAAGGGAGAGACTGGTGAGATGCATGAGGCTGCATGGATGCCGCACATGGATGAGTGGAATGTATGGGCTTGAGTGTGTGCTAGAATGAGAATGCTGGGTGTTGGTGACTGTTGGAGGGAGAGAATGGTGGGATGTATGAGGCTGCATGGATGCCATGCGTGGAAGAGTGGAATGTATGGGTTTGAGTCTATGCTAGAATGAGAATGCTGGGTGTGGGTGAATGTTGAAGGGAGAGACTCGTGAGATGCATGAGATTGCATGGATGCCACGCATGGATGAGTGGAATGTATGGGCTTGAGTGTGTGCTAGAATGAGAATGCTGGGTGTGGGTGACTGTTGGAGGGAGAGAATGGTGAGATGCATGAGGCTGCATGGATGCCATGCATGGAAGAGTGGAATGTATGGGCTTGAGTGTGTGCTAGAATGAGAATGCTGGGTGTTGGTGACTGTTGAAGGGAGAGAATGGTGGGATGTATGAGGCTGCATGGATGCCATGCGTGCAAGAGTGGAATGTATGGGTTTGAGTCTATGCTAGAATGAGAATGCTGGGTGTGGGTGAATGTTGAAGCGAGAGACTGGTGAGATGCATGAGGTTGCATGGATGCCACGCATGGATGAGTGGAATGTATGGGCTTGAGTGTGTGCTAGAATGAGAATGCTGGGTGTGGGTGAATGTTGAAGGGAGAGACTGGTGAGATGCATGAGGCTGCATGGATGCCACGCGTGGATGAGTGGAATGTATGGGCTTGAGTGTGTGCTAGAATGAGAATGCTGGGTGTGGGTGAATGTTGAAGGGAGAAACTGGTGAGATGTATGAGGGTGGATGCCATGCATGGATGAGTGGAATGTATGGGCTTGAGTGTGTTCTAGAATGAGAATGCTCGGCGTTGGTGACTGTTGGAGGGAGAGAATGGTGGGATGTATGAGGCTGCATGGATGCCATGCGTGGAAGAGTGGAATGTATGGGTTTGAGTCTATGCTAGAATGAGAATGCTGGGTGTGGGTGAATGTTGAAGGGAGAGACTGGTGAGATGCATGAGGTTGCATGGATGCCACGCATGGATGAGTGGAATTAATGGGCTTGAGTGTGTGCTAGAATGAGTATGCTGGGTGTGGGTGAATGTTGAAGGGAGAGACTGTTGAGATGCATGAGGCTGCATGGATGCCACGCATGGATGAGTGGAATGTATGGGCTTGAGTGTGTGCCAGAATGAGAATGCTCGGTGTGGGTGTCTGTTGGAGGGAGAGACTGGTGAGATGCATGAGGCTGCATGGATGCCATGCGTGGAAGAGTGGAATGTATGGGCTTGAGTGTGTGCTAGAATGAGAATGCTGGGTGTGGGTGTCTGTTGGAGGGAGAGACTGGTGAGATGCATGAGGCTGCATGGATGCCATGCGTGGAAGAGTGGAATGTATGGGCTTGAGTGTGTGCCAGAATGAGAATGCTTGGTGTGGGTGTCTGTTGGAGGGAGAGACTGGTGAGATGCATGAGGCTGCATGGATGCCATGCGTGGAATAGTGGAATGTATGGGCTTGAGTCTGTGCTAGAATGAGAATGCTGCGTGTGGGTGAATGTTGAAGGGAGAGACTGGTGAGATGCATGAGGCTGCAAGGATGCCATGCATGGATGAGTGGAATGTATGGGCTTGAGGGTGTGCTAGAATGAGAATGCTGGGTGTTGGTGACTGTTGGAGGGAGAGAATGGTGGGATGAATGAGGCTGCATGGATGCCATGCATGGATGAGTGGAATGTATGGGCTTGAGTGTGTGCTAGAATGGGAATGCTGGGTGTTGGTGACTGCTGGAGGGAGAGAATGGTGGGATGAATGAGGCTGCATGGATGCCATGCATGGATGAGTGGAATGTATGGGCTTGAGTGTGTGCTAGAATGAGAATGCTGGGTGTGGGTGAATGTTGAAGGGAGAGACTGGTGGGATGCATGAGGCTGCATGGATGCCATGCGTGGGTGAGTGGAATGTATGGGCTTGAGTGTTTGCTAGAATGAGAATGCTGGGTGTGGGTGAATGTTGAAGGGAGAGACTGGTGAGATGCATGAGGCTGCATGGATGCCATGCATGGATGAGTGGAATGTATGGGCTTGAGTGTGTGCCTGAATGAGAATGCTGGGTGTTGGTGACTGTTGGAGGGAGAGAATGGTGGGATGTATGAGGCTGCATGGATGCCATGCATGGATGAGTGGAATGTATGGGTTTGAGTCTATGCTAGAATGAGAATGCTGGGTGTGGGTGAATGTTGAAGGGAGAGACTGGTGAGATGCATGAGGCTGCATGGATGCCATGCATGGATGAGTGGAATGTATGGGCTTGAGTGTGTGCTAGAATGAGAATTCTGGGTGTTGGTGACTGTTGGAGGGAGAGAATGGTGGGATGAATGAGGCTGCATGGATGCCATGCATGGATGAGTAGAATGTATGGGCTTGAGTGTGTGCTAGAATGAGAATGCTGGGTGTGGGTGAATGTTGAAGGGAGAGACTGGTGAGATGTATGAGGCTGCATGGATGCCATGCATGGATGAGTGGAATGTATGGGCTTGAGTGTATGTTAGAATGAGAATGCTGGGTGTGGGTGTCTGTTGAAGGGAGAGACTGGTGAGATGCATGAGGCTGCATGGATTCCATGCGTGGAAGAGTGGAATGTATGGGTTTGAGTCTATGCTAGAATGAGAATGATGGGTGCTTGAGACTGTTGAAGGGAGAGACTGGTGAGATGCATGAGGCTGCATGGATGCCATGCGTGGATGAGTGGAATGTATGGGCTTCAGTGTGTGCTAGAATGAGAATGCTGGGTGTTGGTGACTGTTGAAGGGAGAGTCTGGTGAGATGCTTGCGGCTACATGGATGCCATTCATGGATGAGTGGAATGTATGGGCTTGAGTGTGTGCTAGAATGAGAATGCTGGGTGTGGGTGTCTGTTGGAGGGAGAGAATGGTTGGATGTGTGAGGCTGCATGGATGCCAGGCATGGGTGAGTGGAATGTATGGGCTTGAGTGTGTGCTAGAATGAGAATGCTGGTTGTGGGTGAATGTTGGAGGGAGAGACTGGTGGGATGCATGAGGCTGCATGGATGCCATGCGTGGAAGAGTGGAATATATGGGCTTGAGTGTGTGCTAGAATGAGAATGCTGGGTGTTGGTGACTGTTGGAGGGATAGAATGGTGGGATGAATGAGGCTGCATGGATGCCATGCGTGGATGAGTGTAATGTATGGGCTTGAGTGTGTGCTAGAATGAGAATGCTGGGTGTGGGTGCCTGTTGAAGGGAGAGACTGGTGAGATGCATGAGGCTGCATGGATGCCATGCATGGATGAGTGGAATGTATGGGTTTGAGTGTATGCTAGAATGAGAATGCTGGACGTGGGTGAATGTTGAAGGGAGAGACTGGTGAGATGTATGAGTGTGGATGCCAGGCATGGGTGAGTGGAATGTATGGGCTTGAGTGCATGCTAGAATGAGAATGCTGGGTGTTGGTCACTGTTGAAGGGAGAGGCTGGTGGGATGGATGAGGCTGCCATGCATGGATGAGTGGAATGCATGGGCCTGAGTGTGTGCTAGAATGAGAATGCTGGGTGTTGGTGACTGTTGAAGGGAGAGGCTGGTGGGATGCATGAGGCTGCCATGCATGGATGAGTGGAATGCATGGGCCTGAGTGTGTGCTAGAATGAGAATGCTGGGTGTTGGTGACTGTTGAAGGGAGATGCTGGTGAGATGCATGAGGCTGCATGGATGCCATGCGTGGATGAGTGGAATGTATGGGCTTGAGTGTATGCTAGAATGAGAATGCTGGGTGTGGGTTAATGGTGAAGAGAGAGACTGGTGAGATGTATGAGGGTGGATTCCATGCATGGATGAGTGGAATGTATGGGTTTGAGTGTTTGCTAGAATGAGAATGCTGGGTGTGGGTGAATGTTGAAGGGAGAGAATGGTGAGATGCATGAGGCTGCATGGATGGCATGCATGGATGAGTGGAATGTATGGGCTTGAGTGTATGCTAGAATGAGAATGCTGGGTGTGGGTGAATGTTGAAGGGAGAGACTGGTGAGATGCATGAGGCTGCATGGATGCCACGCGTGGATGAGTGGAATATATGGGCTTGAGTGTATGCTAGAATGAGAATGCTGGGTGTTGGTGACGGTTGAAGGGAGAGAATAGTGGAATGCATGAGGCTGCATGGATGCCATGCGTGGAAGAATGGAATGTATGGGTTTGAGTCTATGCTAGAATGAGAATGCTGGGTGTGGGTGAATGTTGAAGGGAGAGACTGGTGAGATGCATGAGGCTGCATGGATGCCACACGTGGATGAGTGGAATGTATGGGCTTGAGTGTGTGCTAGAATGAGAATGCTGGGTGTGGGTGAATGTTGAAGGGAGAGGCTGGTGGGATGCATGAGGCTGCATGGATGCCATGGGTGGAAGAGTGGAATGTATGGGTTTGAGTCTATGCTAGAATGAGAATGCTGGGTGTGGGTGAATGTTGAAGGGAGAGGCTGGTGGAATGCATGAGGCTGCATGGATGCCACGCATGGATGAGTGGAATGTATGGGCTTGAGTGTGTGCTAGAATGAGAATGCTGGGTGTTGGTGACTGTTGAAGGGAGAGACTGGTGGGATGCATGAGGCTGCATGGATGCCATGCATGGATGAGTGGAATGTATGGGCTTGAGTGTGTGCTAGAATGAGAATGCTGGGTGTTGGTGACTGTTGGAGGGAGAGAATGGTGGGATGTATGAGGCTGCATGGATGCCATGCGTGGAAGAGTGGAATGTATGGGTTTGAGTCTATGCTAGAATGAGAATGCTGGGTGTGGGTGTCTGTTGAAGGGAGAGACTGGTGAGATGCATGAGGCTGCATGGATGCCATGTGTGGATGAGTGGAATGTATGGGCTTGAGTGTGTGCTAGAATTAGAATGCTGGGTGTGGGTGAATGTTGAAGGGAGAGACTGGTGAGATGCATGAGGCTGCATGGATGCCACGCGTGGATGAGTGGAATGTATGGGCTTGAGTGTGTGCTAGAATGAGAATGCTGGGTGTGGGTGAATGTTGAAGGGAGAGACTGGTGAGATGTATGAGGGTGGATGCCATGCATGGATGAGTGGAATGTATGGGCTTGAGTGTGTGCTAGAATGAGAATGCTGGGTGTGGGTGAATGTTGAAGGGAGAGACTGGTGAGATGCATGAGGCTGCATGGATGCCACGCGTGGATGAGTGGAATGTATGGGCTTGAGTGTGTGCTAGAATGAGAATGCTGGGTGTGGGTGAATGTTGAAGGGAGAGACTGGTGAGATGTATGAGGGTGGATGCCATGCATGGATGAGTGGAATGTATGGGCTTGAGTGTGTTCTAGAATGAGAATGCTCGGCGTTGGTCACTGTTGGAGGGAAAGAATGGTGGGATGTATGAGGCTGCATGGATGCCATGCGTGGAAGAGTGGAATGTATGGGTTTGAGTCTATGCTAGAATGAGAATGCTGGGTGTGGGTGAATGTTGAAGGGAGAGACTGGTGAGATGCATGAGGTTGCATGGATGCCACGCATGGATGAGTGGAATGTATGGGCTTGAGTGTGTGCTAGAATGAGTATGCTGGGTGTGGGTGAATGTTGAAGGGAGAGACTGGTGAGATGCATGAGGCTGCATGGATGCCATGCATGGATGAGTGGAATGTATGGGCTTGAGTGTGTGCCAGAATGAGAATGCTCGGTGTGGGTGTCTGTTGGAGGGAGAGACTGGTGAGATGCATGAGGCTGCATGGATGCCATGCGTGGAAGAGTGGAATGTATGGGCTTGAGTGTGTGCTAGAATGAGAATGCTGGGTGTGGGTGTCTGTTGGAGGGAGAGACTGGTGAGATGCATGAGGCTGCATGGATGCCATGCGTGGAAGAGTGGAATGTATGGGCTTGAGTGTGTGCCAGAATGAGAATGCTCGGTGTGGGTGTCTGTTGGAGGGAGAGACTGGTGAGATGTATGAGGCTGCATGGATGCCATGCGTGGAAGAGTGGAATGTATGGGTTTGAGTGTGTGCTAGAATGAGAATGCTGGGTGTGGGTGAATGTTGAAGGGAGAGACTGGTGAGATGCATGAGGCTGCATGGATGCCATGCATGGATGAGTGGAATGTATGGGCTTGAGTGTGTGCTAGAATGAGATTGCTGGGTGAGGGTGACTGTTGAAGGGAGAGACTGGTGAGATGCATGAGGCTGCCATGCATGGATGAGTGGAACGTATGGGCTTGAGTGTGTGCTAGAATGAGAATGCTGGTTCTTGGTGACTGTTGAAGGGAGAGACTGGTGGGATGCATGAGGCTGCATGGATGCCATGCGTGGATGAGTGGAATGTATGGGCTTGAGTGTGTGCTAGATTTAGAATGCTGGGTGTGGGTGAATGTTGAAGGGAGAGACTGGTGAGATGCATGAGGCTGCATGGATGCCACGCGTGGATGAGTGGAATGTATGGGCTTGAGTGTGTGCTAGAATGGGAATGCTGGGTGTGGGTGAATGTTGAAGGGAGAGACTGGTGAGATGTATGAGGGTGGATGCCATGCATGGATGAGTGGAATGTATGGGCTTGAGTGTGTGCTAGAATGAGAATGCTGGGTGTTGGTGACTGTTGAAGGGAGAGACTGGTGAGATGCATGAGGCTGCATGGATGCCACGCGTGGATGAGTGGAATGTATGGGCTTGAGTGTGTGCTAGAATGAGAATGCTGGGTGTGGGTGAATGTTGAAGGGAGAGACTGGTGAGATGTATGAGGGTGGTTGCCATGCGTGGATGAGTGGAATGTATGGGCTTGAGTGTATGCTAGAATGAGAATGCTGGGTGTTGGTGACTGTTGAAGGGAGAGAATGGTGGGATGCATGAGGCTGCATGGATGCCATGCGTGGAAGAGTGGAATGTATGGGTTTGAGTCTATGCTAGAATGAGAATGCTGGGTGTGGGTGAATGTTGAAGGGAGAGACTGGTGAGATGCATGAGGCTGCATGGATGCCACGCATGGATGAGTGGAATGTATGGGCTTGAGTGTGTGCTAGAATGAGAATGCTGGGTGTTCGTGACTGTTGGAGGGAGAGAATGGTGGGATGTATGAGGCTGCATGGATGCCAGGCGTGGAAGAGTGGAATGTATGGGTTTGAGTCTATGCTAGAATGAGAATGCTGGGTGTGGGTGAATGTTGAAGGGAGAGACTGGTGAGATGCATGAGGTTGCAGGGATGCCACGCATGGATGAGTGGAATGTATGGGCTTGAGTGTGTGCTAGAATGAGAATGCTGGGTGTGGGTGAATGTTGAAGGGAGAGACTGGTGAGATGCATGAGGCTGCATGGATGCCACGCGTGAATGAGTGGAATGTATGGGCTTGAGTGTGTGCTAGAATGAGAATGCTGGGTGTGGGTGAATGTTGAAGGGAGAGACTGGTGAGATGTATGAGGGTGGATGCCATGCATGGATGAGTGGAATGTATGGGCTTGAGTGTGTGCTAGAATGAGAATGCTGGGTGTTGGTGACTGTTGAAGGGAGAGAATGGTGGGATGCATGAGGCTGCATGGATGCCATGCGTGGAAGAGTGGAATGTATGGGTTTGAGTCTATGCTAGAATGAGAATGCTGGGTGTGGGTGAATGTTGAAGGGAGAGACTGGTGAGATGCATGAGGCTGCATGGATGCCGCACATGGATGAGTGGAATGTATGGGCTTGAGTGTGTGCTAGAATGAGAATGCTGGGTGTTGGTGACTGTTGGAGGGAGAGAATGGTGGGATGTATGAGGCTGCATGGATGCCATGCGTGGAAGAGTGGAATGTATGGGTTTGAGTCTATGCTAGAATGAGAATGCTGGGTGTGGGTGAATGTTGAAGGGAGAGACTCGTGAGATGCATGAGATTGCATGGATGCCACGCATGGATGAGTGGAATGTATGGGCTTGAGTGTGTGCTAGAATGAGAATGCTGGGTGTGGGTGACTGTTGGAGGGAGAGAATGGTGAGATGCATGAGGCTGCATGGATGCCATGCATGGAAGAGTGGAATGTATGGGCTTGAGTGTGTGCTAGAATGAGAATGCTGGGTGTTGGTGACTGTTGAAGGGAGAGAATGGTGGGATGTATGAGGCTGCATGGATGCCATGCGTGCAAGAGTGGAATGTATGGGTTTGAGTCTATGCTAGAATGAGAATGCTGGGTGTGGGTGAATGTTGAAGCGAGAGACTGGTGAGATGCATGAGGTTGCATGGATGCCACGCATGGATGAGTGGAATGTATGGGCTTGAGTGTGTGCTAGAATGAGAATGCTGGGTGTGGGTGAATGTTGAAGGGAGAGACTGGTGAGATGCATGAGGCTGCATGGATGCCACGCGTGGATGAGTGGAATGTATGGGCTTGAGTGTGTGCTAGAATGAGAATGCTGGGTGTGGGTGAATGTTGAAGGGAGAAACTGGTGAGATGTATGAGGGTGGATGCCATGCATGGATGAGTGGAATGTATGGGCTTGAGTGTGTTCTAGAATGAGAATGCTCGGCGTTGGTGACTGTTGGAGGGAGAGAATGGTGGGATGTATGAGGCTGCATGGATGCCATGCGTGGAAGAGTGGAATGTATGGGTTTGAGTCTATGCTAGAATGAGAATGCTGGGTGTGGGTGAATGTTGAAGGGAGAGACTGGTGAGATGCATGAGGTTGCATGGATGCCACGCATGGATGAGTGGAATTAATGGGCTTGAGTGTGTGCTAGAATGAGTATGCTGGGTGTGGGTGAATGTTGAAGGGAGAGACTGTTGAGATGCATGAGGCTGCATGGATGCCACGCATGGATGAGTGGAATGTATGGGCTTGAGTGTGTGCCAGAATGAGAATGCTCGGTGTGGGTGTCTGTTGGAGGGAGAGACTGGTGAGATGCATGAGGCTGCATGGATGCCATGCGTGGAAGAGTGGAATGTATGGGCTTGAGTGTGTGCTAGAATGAGAATGCTGGGTGTGGGTGTCTGTTGGAGGGAGAGACTGGTGAGATGCATGAGGCTGCATGGATGCCATGCGTGGAAGAGTGGAATGTATGGGCTTGAGTGTGTGCCAGAATGAGAATGCTTGGTGTGGGTGTCTGTTGGAGGGAGAGACTGGTGAGATGCATGAGGCTGCATGGATGCCATGCGTGGAATAGTGGAATGTATGGGCTTGAGTCTGTGCTAGAATGAGAATGCTGCGTGTGGGTGAATGTTGAAGGGAGAGACTGGTGAGATGCATGAGGCTGCAAGGATGCCATGCATGGATGAGTGGAATGTATGGGCTTGAGGGTGTGCTAGAATGAGAATGCTGGGTGTTGGTGACTGTTGGAGGGAGAGAATGGTGGGATGAATGAGGCTGCATGGATGCCATGCATGGATGAGTGGAATGTATGGGCTTGAGTGTGTGCTAGAATGGGAATGCTGGGTGTTGGTGACTGCTGGAGGGAGAGAATGGTGGGATGAATGAGGCTGCATGGATGCCATGCATGGATGAGTGGAATGTATGGGCTTGAGTGTGTGCTAGAATGAGAATGCTGGGTGTGGGTGAATGTTGAAGGGAGAGACTGGTGGGATGCATGAGGCTGCATGGATGCCATGCGTGGGTGAGTGGAATGTATGGGCTTGAGTGTTTGCTAGAATGAGAATGCTGGGTGTGGGTGAATGTTGAAGGGAGAGACTGGTGAGATGCATGAGGCTGCATGGATGCCATGCATGGATGAGTGGAATGTATGGGCTTGAGTGTGTGCCTGAATGAGAATGCTGGGTGTTGGTGACTGTTGGAGGGAGAGAATGGTGGGATGTATGAGGCTGCATGGATGCCATGCATGGATGAGTGGAATGTATGGGTTTGAGTCTATGCTAGAATGAGAATGCTGGGTGTGGGTGAATGTTGAAGGGAGAGACTGGTGAGATGCATGAGGCTGCATGGATGCCATGCATGGATGAGTGGAATGTATGGGCTTGAGTGTGTGCTAGAATGAGAATTCTGGGTGTTGGTGACTGTTGGAGGGAGAGAATGGTGGGATGAATGAGGCTGCATGGATGCCATGCATGGATGAGTAGAATGTATGGGCTTGAGTGTGTGCTAGAATGAGAATGCTGGGTGTGGGTGAATGTTGAAGGGAGAGACTGGTGAGATGTATGAGGCTGCATGGATGCCATGCATGGATGAGTGGAATGTATGGGCTTGAGTGTATGTTAGAATGAGAATGCTGGGTGTGGGTGTCTGTTGAAGGGAGAGACTGGTGAGATGCATGAGGCTGCATGGATTCCATGCGTGGAAGAGTGGAATGTATGGGTTTGAGTCTATGCTAGAATGAGAATGATGGGTGCTTGAGACTGTTGAAGGGAGAGACTGGTGAGATGCATGAGGCTGCATGGATGCCATGCGTGGATGAGTGGAATGTATGGGCTTCAGTGTGTGCTAGAATGAGAATGCTGGGTGTTGGTGACTGTTGAAGGGAGAGTCTGGTGAGATGCTTGCGGCTACATGGATGCCATTCATGGATGAGTGGAATGTATGGGCTTGAGTGTGTGCTAGAATGAGAATGCTGGGTGTGGGTGTCTGTTGGAGGGAGAGAATGGTTGGATGTGTGAGGCTGCATGGATGCCAGGCATGGGTGAGTGGAATGTATGGGCTTGAGTGTGTGCTAGAATGAGAATGCTGGTTGTGGGTGAATGTTGGAGGGAGAGACTGGTGGGATGCATGAGGCTGCATGGATGCCATGCGTGGAAGAGTGGAATATATGGGCTTGAGTGTGTGCTAGAATGAGAATGCTGGGTGTTGGTGACTGTTGGAGGGATAGAATGGTGGGATGAATGAGGCTGCATGGATGCCATGCGTGGATGAGTGTAATGTATGGGCTTGAGTGTGTGCTAGAATGAGAATGCTGGGTGTGGGTGCCTGTTGAAGGGAGAGACTGGTGAGATGCATGAGGCTGCATGGATGCCATGCATGGATGAGTGGAATGTATGGGTTTGAGTGTATGCTAGAATGAGAATGCTGGACGTGGGTGAATGTTGAAGGGAGAGACTGGTGAGATGTATGAGTGTGGATGCCAGGCATGGGTGAGTGGAATGTATGGGCTTGAGTGCATGCTAGAATGAGAATGCTGGGTGTTGGTCACTGTTGAAGGGAGAGGCTGGTGGGATGGATGAGGCTGCCATGCATGGATGAGTGGAATGCATGGGCCTGAGTGTGTGCTAGAATGAGAATGCTGGGTGTTGGTGACTGTTGAAGGGAGAGGCTGGTGGGATGCATGAGGCTGCCATGCATGGATGAGTGGAATGCATGGGCCTGAGTGTGTGCTAGAATGAGAATGCTGGGTGTTGGTGACTGTTGAAGGGAGATGCTGGTGAGATGCATGAGGCTGCATGGATGCCATGCGTGGATGAGTGGAATGTATGGGCTTGAGTGTATGCTAGAATGAGAATGCTGGGTGTGGGTTAATGGTGAAGAGAGAGACTGGTGAGATGTATGAGGGTGGATTCCATGCATGGATGAGTGGAATGTATGGGTTTGAGTGTTTGCTAGAATGAGAATGCTGGGTGTGGGTGAATGTTGAAGGGAGAGAATGGTGAGATGCATGAGGCTGCATGGATGGCATGCATGGATGAGTGGAATGTATGGGCTTGAGTGTATGCTAGAATGAGAATGCTGGGTGTGGGTGAATGTTGAAGGGAGAGACTGGTGAGATGCATGAGGCTGCATGGATGCCACGCGTGGATGAGTGGAATATATGGGCTTGAGTGTATGCTAGAATGAGAATGCTGGGTGTTGGTGACGGTTGAAGGGAGAGAATAGTGGAATGCATGAGGCTGCATGGATGCCATGCGTGGAAGAATGGAATGTATGGGTTTGAGTCTATGCTAGAATGAGAATGCTGGGTGTGGGTGAATGTTGAAGGGAGAGACTGGTGAGATGCATGAGGCTGCATGGATGCCACACGTGGATGAGTGGAATGTATGGGCTTGAGTGTGTGCTAGAATGAGAATGCTGGGTGTGGGTGAATGTTGAAGGGAGAGGCTGGTGGGATGCATGAGGCTGCATGGATGCCATGGGTGGAAGAGTGGAATGTATGGGTTTGAGTCTATGCTAGAATGAGAATGCTGGGTGTGGGTGAATGTTGAAGGGAGAGGCTGGTGGAATGCATGAGGCTGCATGGATGCCACGCATGGATGAGTGGAATGTATGGGCTTGAGTGTGTGCTAGAATGAGAATGCTGGGTGTTGGTGACTGTTGAAGGGAGAGACTGGTGGGATGCATGAGGCTGCATGGATGCCATGCATGGATGAGTGGAATGTATGGGCTTGAGTGTGTGCTAGAATGAGAATGCTGGGTGTTGGTGACTGTTGGAGGGAGAGAATGGTGGGATGTATGAGGCTGCATGGATGCCATGCGTGGAAGAGTGGAATGTATGGGTTTGAGTCTATGCTAGAATGAGAATGCTGGGTGTGGGTGTCTGTTGAAGGGAGAGACTGGTGAGATGCATGAGGCTGCATGGATGCCATGTGTGGATGAGTGGAATGTATGGGCTTGAGTGTGTGCTAGAATTAGAATGCTGGGTGTGGGTGAATGTTGAAGGGAGAGACTGGTGAGATGCATGAGGCTGCATGGATGCCACGCGTGGATGAGTGGAATGTATGGGCTTGAGTGTGTGCTAGAATGAGAATGCTGGGTGTGGGTGAATGTTGAAGGGAGAGACTGGTGAGATGTATGAGGGTGGATGCCATGCATGGATGAGTGGAATGTATGGGCTTGAGTGTGTGCTAGAATGAGAATGCTGGGTGTGGGTGAATGTTGAAGGGAGAGACTGGTGAGATGCATGAGGCTGCATGGATGCCACGCGTGGATGAGTGGAATGTATGGGCTTGAGTGTGTGCTAGAATGAGAATGCTGGGTGTGGGTGAATGTTGAAGGGAGAGACTGGTGAGATGTATGAGGGTGGATGCCATGCATGGATGAGTGGAATGTATGGGCTTGAGTGTGTTCTAGAATGAGAATGCTCGGCGTTGGTCACTGTTGGAGGGAAAGAATGGTGGGATGTATGAGGCTGCATGGATGCCATGCGTGGAAGAGTGGAATGTATGGGTTTGAGTCTATGCTAGAATGAGAATGCTGGGTGTGGGTGAATGTTGAAGGGAGAGACTGGTGAGATGCATGAGGTTGCATGGATGCCACGCATGGATGAGTGGAATGTATGGGCTTGAGTGTGTGCTAGAATGAGTATGCTGGGTGTGGGTGAATGTTGAAGGGAGAGACTGGTGAGATGCATGAGGCTGCATGGATGCCATGCATGGATGAGTGGAATGTATGGGCTTGAGTGTGTGCCAGAATGAGAATGCTCGGTGTGGGTGTCTGTTGGAGGGAGAGACTGGTGAGATGCATGAGGCTGCATGGATGCCATGCGTGGAAGAGTGGAATGTATGGGCTTGAGTGTGTGCTAGAATGAGAATGCTGGGTGTGGGTGTCTGTTGGAGGGAGAGACTGGTGAGATGCATGAGGCTGCATGGATGCCATGCGTGGAAGAGTGGAATGTATGGGCTTGAGTGTGTGCCAGAATGAGAATGCTCGGTGTGGGTGTCTGTTGGAGGGAGAGACTGGTGAGATGCATGAGGCTGCATGGATGCCATGCGTGGAAGAGTGGAATGTATGGGTTTGAGTGTGTGCTAGAATGAGAATGCTGGGTGTGGGTGAATGTTGAAGGGAGAGACTGGTGAGATGCATGAGGCTGCATGGATGCCATGCATGGATGAGTGGAATGTATGGGCTTGAGTGTGTGCTAGAATGAGATTGCTGGGTGAGGGTGACTGTTGAAGGGAGAGACTGGTGAGATGCATGAGGCTGCCATGCATGGATGAGTGGAACGTATGGGCTTGAGTGTGTGCTAGAATGAGAATGCTGGTTCTTGGTGACTGTTGAAGGGAGAGACTGGTGGGATGCATGAGGCTGCATGGATGCCATGCGTGGAAGAGTGGAATGTATGGGTTTGAGTGTGTGCTAGAATGAGAATGCTGGTTCTTGGTGACTGTTGAAGGGAGAGACTGGTGAGATGCATGAGGCTGCATGGATGCCACGCGTCGACGAGTGGAATGTATGGGCTTGAGTGTATGCTAGAATGAGAATGCTGGGTGTGGGTGTCTGTTGAAGGGAGAGACTGGTGAGATGCATGAGGCTGCATGGATGCCATGCGTGGATGAGTGGAATGTATGGGCTTGAGTGTATTCTAGAATGAGATTGCTGGGTGTTGGTGAATGTTGAAGAGAGGACTGGTGAGATGCATGAGGCTGCATGGGTGCCACGCGTGGATGAGTGGAATATATGGGCTTGAGTGTATGCTAGAATGAGAATGCTGGGTGTTGGTGACGGTTGAAGGGAGAGAATAGTGGAATGCATGAGGCTGCATGGATGCCATGCGTGGAAGAATGGAATGTATGGGTTTGAGTCTATGCTAGAATGAGAATGCTGGGTGTGGGTGAATGTTGAAGGGAGAGACTGGTGAGATGCATGAGGCTGCATGGATGCCACGCGTGGATGAGTGGAATGTATGGGCTTGAGTGTGTGCTAGAATGAGAATGCTGGGTGTGGGTGAATGTTGAAGGGAGAGGCTGGTGGGATGCATGAGGCTGCATGGATGCCATGGGTGGAAGAGTGGAATGTATGGGTTTGAGTCTATGCTAGAATGAGAATGCTGGGTGTGGGTGAATGTTGAAGGGAGAGGCTGGTGGAATGCATGAGGCTGCATGGATGCCACGCGTGGATGAGTGGAATGTATGGGCTTGAGTGTGTGCTAGAATGAGAATGCTGGGTGTTGGTGACTGTTGAAGGGAGAGACTGGTGGGATGCATGAGGCTGCATGGATGCCATGCATGGATGAGTGGAATGTATGGGCTTGAGTGTGTGCTAGAATGAGAATGCTGGGTGTTGGTGACTGTTGGAGGGAGAGAATGGTGGGATGTATGAGGCTGCATGGATGCCATGCGTGGAAGAGTGGAATGTATGGGTGTGAGTCTATGCTAGAATGAGAATGCTGGGTGTGGGTGTCTGTTGAAGGGAGAGACTGGTGAGATGCATGAGGCTGCATGGATGCCATGCGTGGATGAGTGGAATGTATGGGCTTGAGTGTGTGCTAGAATTAGAATGCTGGGTGTGGGTGAATGTTGAAGGGAGAGACTGGTGAGATGCATGAGGCTGCATGGGTGCCACGCGTGGATGAGTGGAATATATGGGCTTGAGTGTATGCTAGAATGAGAATGCTGGGTGTTGGTGACGGTTGAAGGGAGAGAATAGTGGAATGCATGAGGCTGCATGGATGCCATGCGTGGAAGAATGGAATGTATGGGTTTGAGTCTATGCTAGAATGAGAATGCTGGGTGTGGGTGAATGTTGAAGGGAGAGACTGGTGAGATGCATGAGGCTGCATGGATGCCACGCGTGGATGAGTGGAATGTATGGGCTTGAGTGTGTGCTAGAATGAGAATGCTGGGTGTGGGTGAATGTTGAAGGGAGAGGCTGGTGGGATGCATGAGGCTGCATGGATGCCATGGGTGGAAGAGTGGAATGTATGGGTTTGAGTCTATGCTAGAATGAGAATGCTGGGTGTGGGTGAATGTTGAAGGGAGAGGCTGGTGGAATGTATGAGGCTGCATGGATGCCACGCGTGGATGAGTGGAATGTATGGGCTTGAGTGTGTGCTAGAATGAGAATGCTGGGTGTTGGTGACTGTTGAAGGGAGAGACTGGTGGGATGCATGAGGCTGCATGGATGCCATGCATGGATGAGTGGAATGTATGGGCTTGAGTGTGTGCTAGAATGAGAATGCTGGGTGTTGGTGACTGTTGGAGGGAGAGAATGGTGGGATGTATGAGGCTGCATGGATGCCAATGCGTGGAAGAGTGGAATGTATGGGTGTGAGTCTATGCTAGAATGAGAATGCTGGGTGTGGGTGTCTGTTGAAGGGAGAGACTGGTGAGATGCATGAGGCTGCATGGATGCCATGCGTGGATGAGTGGAATGTATGGGCTTGAGTGTGTGCTAGAATTAGAATGCTGGGTGTGGGTGAATGTTGAAGGGAGAGACTGGTGAGATGCATGAGGCTGCATGGATGCCACGCGTGGATGAGTGGAATGTATGGGCTTGAGTGTGTGCTAGAATGAGAATGCTGGGTGTGGGTGAATGTTGAAGGGAGAGACTGGTGAGATGTATGAGGGTGGATGCCATGCATGGATGAGTGGAATGTATGGGCTTGAGTGTGTGCTAGAATGAGAATGCTGGGTGTTGGTGACTGTTGAAGGGAGAGACTGGTGAGATGCATGAGGCTGCATGGATGCCACGCGTAGATGAGTGGAATGTATGGGCTTGAGTGTGTGCTAGAATGAGAATGCTGGGTGTGGGTGAATGTTGAAGGGAGAGACTGGTGAGATGTATGAGGGTGGCTGCCATGCGTGGATGAGTGGAATGTATGGGCTTGAGTGTGTGCTAGAATGAGAATGCTGGGTGTTGGTGACTGTTGAAGGGAGAGACTGGTGAGATGCATGAGGCTGCATGGATGCCACGCGTGGATGAGTGAAATGTATGGGTTTGAGTCTATGCTAGAATGAGAATGCTGGGTGTGGGTGAATGTTGAAGGGAGAGACTGGTGAGATGCATGAGGCTGCATGGATGCCATGCGTGGATGAGTGGAATGTATGGGCTTGAGTGTGTGCTAGATTTAGAATGCTGGGTGTGGGTGAATGTTGAAGGGAGAGACTGGTGAGATGCATGAGGCTGCATGGATGCCACGCGTGGATGAGTGGAATGTATGGGCTTGAGTGTGTGCTAGAATGAGAATGCTGGGTGTGGGTGAATGTTGAAGGGAGAGACTGGTGAGATGTATGAGGGTGGATGCCATGCATGGATGAGTGGAATGTATGGGCTTGAGTGTGTGCTAGAATGAGAATGCTGGGTGTTGGTGACTGTTGAAGGGAGAGACTGGTGAGATGCATGAGGCTGCATGGATGCCACGCGTGGATGAGTGGAATGTATGGGCTTGAGTGTGTGCTAGAATGAGAATGCTGGGTGTGGGTGAATGTTGAAGGGAGAGACTGGTGAGATGTATGAGGGTGGTTGCCATGCGTGGATGAGTGGAATGTATGGGCTTGAGTGTATGCTAGAATGAGAATGCTGGGTGTTGGTGACTGTTGAAGGGAGAGAATGGTGGGATGCATGAGGCTGCATGGATGCCATGCGTGGAAGAGTGGAATGTATGGGTTTGAGTCTATGCTAGAATGAGAATGCTGGGTGTGGGTGAATGTTGAAGGGAGAGACTGGTGAGATGCATGAGGCTGCATGGATGCCACGCATGGATGAGTGGAATGTATGGGCTTGAGTGTGTGCTAGAATGAGAATGCTGGGTGTTCGTGACTGTTGGAGGGAGAGAATGGTGGGATGTATGAGGCTGCATGGATGCCAGGCGTGGAAGAGTGGAATGTATGGGTTTGAGTCTATGCTAGAATGAGAATGCTGGGTGTGGGTGAATTTTGAAGGGAGAGACTGGTGAGATGCATGAGGTTGCAGGGATGCCACGCATGGATGAGTGGAATGTATGGGCTTGAGTGTGTGCTAGAATGAGAATGCTGGGTGTGGGTGAATGTTGAAGGGAGAGACTGGTGAGATGCATGAGGCTGCATGGATGCCACGCGTGAATGAGTGGAATGTATGGGCTTGAGTGTGTGCTAGAATGAGAATGCTGGGTGTGGGTGAATGTTGAAGGGAGAGACTGGTGAGATGTATGAGGGTGGATGCCATGCATGGATGAGTGGAATGTATGGGCTTGAGTGTGTGCTAGAATGAGAATGCTGGGTGTTGGTGACTGTTGAAGGGAGAGAATGGTGGGATGCATGAGGCTGCATGGATGCCATGCGTGGAAGAGTGGAATGTATGGGTTTGAGTCTATGCTAGAATGAGAATGCTGGGTGTGGGTGAATGTTGAAGGGAGAGACTGGTGAGATGCATGAGGCTGCATGGATGCCGCACATGGATGAGTGGAATGTATGGGCTTGAGTGTGTGCTAGAATGAGAATTCTGGGTGTTGGTGACTGTTGGAGGGAGAGAATGGTGGGATGTATGAGGCTGCATGGATGCCATGCGTGGAAGAGTGGAATGTATGGGTTTGAGTCTATGCTAGAATGAGAATGCTGGGTGTGGGTGAATGTTGAAGGGAGAGACTCGTGAGATGCATGAGATTGCATGGATGCCACGCATGGATGAGTGGAATGTATGGGCTTGAGTGTGTGCTAGAATGAGAATGCTGGGTGTGGGTGACTGTTGAAGGGAGAGACTGGTGAGATGCATGAGGCTGCATGGATGCCATGCATGGATGAGTGGAATGTATGGGCTTGAGTGTGTGCTAGAATGAGAATGCTGTGTGTGGGTGTCTGTTGGAGGGAGAGAATGGTGAGATGCATGAGGCTGCATGGATGCCATGCATGGAAGAGTGGAATGTATGGGCTTGAGTGTGTGCTAGAATGAGAATGCTGGGTGTTGGTGACTGTTGAAGGGAGAGAATGGTGGGATGTATGAGGCTGCATGGATGCCATGCGTGCAAGAGTGGAATGTATGGGTTTGAGTCTATGCTAGAATGAGAATGCTGGGTGTGGGTGAATGTTGAAGCGAGAGACTGGTGAGATGCATGAGGTTGCATGGATGCCACGCATGGATGAGTGGAATGTATGGGCTTGAGTGTGTGCTAGAATGAGAATGCTGGGTGTGGGTGAATGTTGAAGGGAGAGACTGGTGAGATGCATGAGGCTGCATGGATGCCACGCGTGGATGAGTGGAATGTATGGGCTTGAGTGTGTGCTAGAATGAGAATGCTGGGTGTGGGTGAATGTTGAAGGGAGAAACTGGTGAGATGTATGAGGGTGGATGCCATGCATGGATGAGTGGAATGTATGGGCTTGAGTGTGTTCTAGAATGAGAATGCTCGGCGTTGGTGACTGTTGGAGGGAGAGAATGGTGGGATGTATGAGGCTGCATGGATGCCATGCGTGGAAGAGTGGAATGTATGGGTTTGAGTCTATGCTAGAATGAGAATGCTGGGTGTGGGTGAATGTTGAAGGGAGAGACTGGTGAGATGCATGAGGTTGCATGGATGCCACGCATGGATGAGTGGAATGTATGGGCTTGAGTGTGTGCTAGAATGAGTATGCTGGGTGTGGGTGAATGTTGAAGGGAGAGACTGTTGAGATGCATGAGGCTGCATGGATGCCATGCATGGATGAGTGGAATGTATGGGCTTGAGTGTGTGCCAGAATGAGAATGCTCGGTGTGGGTGTCTGTTGGAGGGAGAGACTGGTGAGATGCATGAGGCTGCATGGATGCCATGCGTGGAAGAGTGGAATGTATGGGCTTGAGTGTGTGCTAGAATGAGAATGCTGGGTGTGGGTGTCTGTTGGAGGGAGAGACTGGTGAGATGCATGAGGCTGCATGGATGCCATGCGTGGAAGAGTGGAATGTATGGGCTTGAGTGTGTGCCAGAATGAGAATGCTCGGTGTGGGTGTCTGTTGGAGGGAGAGACTGGTGAGATGCATGAGGCTGCATGGATGCCATGCGTGGAAGAGTGGAATGTATGGGCTTGAGTCTGTGCTAGAATGAGAATGCTGGGTGTGGGTGAATGTTGAAGGGAGAGACTGGTGAGATGCATGAGGCTGCAAGGATGCCATGCATGGATGAGTGGAATGTATGGGATTGAGGGTGTGCTAGAATGAGAATGCTGGGTGTTGGTGACTGTTGGAGGGAGAGAATGGTGGGATGAATGAGGTTGCATGGATGCCATGCATGGATGAGTGGAATGTATGGGCTTGAGTGTGTGCTAGAATGGGAATGCTGGGTGTTGGTGACTGCTGGAGGGAGAGAATGGTGGGATGAATGAGGCTGCATGGATGCCATGCATGGATGAGTGGAATGTATGGGCTTGAGTGTGTGCTAGAATGAGAATGCTGGGTGTGGGTGAATGTTGAAGGGAGAGACTGGTGGGATGCATGAGGCTGCATGGATGCCATGCGTGGGTGAGTGGAATGTATGGGCTTGAGTGTTTGCTAGAATGAGAATGCTGGGTGTGGGTGAATGTTGAAGGGAGAGACTGGTGAGATGCATGAGGCTGCATGGATGCCATGCATGGATGAGTGGAATGTATGGGCTTGAGTGTGTGCCTGAATGAGAATGCTGGGTGTTGGTGACTGTTGGAGGGAGAGAATGGTGGGATGTATGAGGCTGCATGGATGCCATGCATGGATGAGTGGAATGTATGGGTTTGAGTCTATGCTAGAATGAGAATGCTGGGTGTGGGTGAATGTTGAAGGGAGAGACTGGTGAGATGCATGAGGCTGCATGGATGCCATGCATGGATGAGTGGAATGTATGGGCTTGAGTGTGTGCTAGAATGAGAATTCTGGGTGTTGGTGACTGTTGGAGGGAGAGAATGGTGGGATGAATGAGGCTGCATGGATGCCATGCATGGATGAGTAGAATGTATGGGCTTGAGTGTGTGCTAGAATGAGAATGCTGGGTGTGGGTGAATGTTGAAGGGAGAGACTGGTGAGATGTATGAGGCTGCATGGATGCCATGCATGGATGAGTGGAATGTATGGGCTTGAGTGTATGTTAGAATGAGAATGCTGGGTGTGGGTGTCTGTTGAAGGGAGAGACTGGTGAGATGCATGAGGCTGCATGGATGCCATGCGTGGAAGAGTGGAATGTATGGGTTTGAGTCTATGCTAGAATGAGAATGATGGGTGCTTGAGACTGTTGAAGGGAGAGACTGGTGAGATGCATGAGGCTGCATGGATGCCATGCGTGGATGAGTGGAATGTATGGGCTTCAGTGTGTGCTAGAATGAGAATGCTGGGTGTTGGTGACTGTTGAAGGGAGAGTCTGGTGAGATGCTTGCGGCTGCATGGATGCCATTCATGGATGAGTGGAATGTATGGGCTTGAGTGTGTGCTAGAATGAGAATGCTGGGTGTGGGTGTCTGTTGGAGGGAGAGAATGGTTGGATGTGTGAGGCTGCATGGATGCCAGGCATGGGTGAGTGGAATGTATGGGCTTGAGTGTGTGCTAGAATGAGAATGCTGGTTGTGGGTGAATGTTGGAGGGAGAGACTGGTGGGATGCATGAGGCTGCATGGATGCCATGCGTGGAAGAGTGGAATATATGGGCTTGAGTGTGTGCTAGAATGAGAATGCTGGGTGTTGGTGACTGTTGGAGGGATAGAATGGTGGGATGAATGAGGCAGCATGGATGCCATGCGTGGATGAGTGTAATGTATGGGCTTGAGTGTGTGCTAGAATGAGAATGCTGGGTGTGGGTGCCTGTTGAAGGGAGAGACTGGTGAGATGCATGAGGCTGCATGGATGCCATGCATGGATGAGTGGAATGTATGGGTTTGAGTGTATGCTAGAATGAGAATGCTGGATGTGGGTGAATGTTGAAGGGAGAGACTGGTGAGATGTATGAGTGTGGATGCCAGGCATGGGTGAGTGGAATGTATGGGCTTGAGTGCATGCTAGAATGAGAATGCTGGGTGTTGGTCACTGTTGAAGGGAGAGGCTGGTGGGATGGATGAGGCTGCCATGCATGGATGAGTGGAATGTATGGGCCTGAGTGTGTGCTAGAATGAGAATGCTGGGTGTTGGTGACTGTTGAAGGGAGAGGCTGGTGGGATGCATGAGGCTGCCATGCATGGATGAGTGGAATGCATGGGCCTGAGTGTGTGCTAGAATGAGAATGCTGGGTGTTGGTGACTGTTGAAGGGAGATGCTGGTGAGATGCATGAGGCTGCATGGATGCCATGCGTGGATGAGTGGAACGTATGGGCTTGAGTGTATGCTAGAATGAGAATGCTGGGTGTGGGTTAATGGTGAAGAGAGAGACTGGTGAGATGTATGAGGGTGGATTCCATGCATGGATGAGTGGAATGTATGGGTTTGAGTGTTTGCTAGAATGAGAATGCTGGGTGTGGGTGAATGTTGAAGGGAGAGACTGGTGAGATGCATGAGGCTGCATGGATGGCATGCATAAATGAGTGGAATGTATGGGCTTGAGTGTATGCTAGAATGAGAATGCTGGGTGTGGGTGAATGTTGAAGGGAGAGACTGGTGAGATGTATGAGGGTGGATGCCAGGCATGGGTGAGTGGAATGTATGGGCTTGAGTGCATGCTAGATGAGAATGCTGGGTGTTGGTGACTGTTGAAGGGAGAGGCTGGTGGGATGCATGAGGCTGCCATGCATGGATGAGTGGAATGCATGGGCCTGAGTGTGTACTAGAATGAGAATGCTGGGTGTTGGTGACTGTTGAAGGGAGAGGCTGGTGGGATGCATGAGGCTGCCATGCATGGATGAGTGGAATGCATGGGCCTGAGTGTGTGCTAGAATGAGACTGCTGTGTGTTGGTGACTGTTGAAGGGAGAGGCTGGTGAGATGCATGAGGCTGCCATGCATGGATGAGTGGAATGCATGGGCCTGAGTGTGTGCTAGAATGAGAATGCTGGGTGTTGGTGACTGTTGAAGGGAGAGACTGGTGGGATGCATGAGGCTGCATGGATGCCAGGCATGGATGAGTGGAATGTATGGGTTTGAGTGTGCTAGAATGAGAATGCGGGGTGTGGGTGAATGTTGAAGGGAGAGAATGGTGAGATGTATGAGCGTGGATGCCAGGCATGGGTTAGTGGAATGTATGGGCTTGAGTGCATGCTAGAATGAGAATGCTGGGTGTTGCTGACTGTTGAAGGGAGAGGCTGGTGAGATGAATCAGGCTGCCATGCATGGATGAGTGGAATGCATGGGCCTGAGTGTGTGCTAGAATGAGAATGCTGGGTGTTGGTGACTGTTGGAGGGAGAGAATGGTGGGATGAAGGAGGCTGCATGGATGCCATGCATGGATGAGTGGAATGTATGGGCTTGAGTGTGTGCTAGAATGAGAATGCTGGGTGTTGGTGACTGTTGAAGGGAGAGACTGGTGGGATGCATGAGGCTGCATGGATGCCATGCATGGATGAGTGGAATGTATGGGCTTGAGTGTGTGCTAGAATGAGAATGCTGGGTGTTGGTGACTGTTGAAGGGAGAGACTGGTGGGATGCATGAGGCTGCATGGATGCCATGCGTGGAAGAGTGGAATGTATGGGTTTGAGTCTATGCTAGAATGAGAATGCTCGGTGTGGGTGAATTTTGAAGGGAGAGACTGGTGAGATGCATGAGGCTGCATGGATGCCACGCGTGGATGAGTGGAATGTATGGGCTTGAGTGTGTGCTAGAATGAGAATGCTGGGTGTTGGTGACTGTTGGAGGGAGAGAATGGTGGGATGTATGAGTCTGCATGGCTGCCATGCATGGATGAGTGGAATGCATGGGCCTGAGTGTGTGCTAGAATGAGAATGCTGGGTGTTGGTGACTGTTGAAGGGAGAGGCTGGTGGGATGCATGAGGCTGCCATGCATGGATGAGTGGAATGCATGGGCCTGAGTGTGTGCTAGAATGAGAATGATGGGTGTTGGTGACTGTTGAAGGGAGAGGCTGGTGAGATGCATGAGGCTGCCATGCATGGATGAGTGGAATGCATGGGCCTGAGTGTGTGCTAGAATGAGAATGCTGGGTGTTGGTGACTGTTGAAGGGAGAGACTGGTGGGATGCATGAGGCTGCATGGATGCCAGGCATGGATGAGTGGAATGTATGGGTTTGAGTGTGTGCTAGAATGAGAATGCTGGGTGTGGGTGAATGTTGAAGGGAGAGACTGGTGAGATGTATGAGGGTGGATGCCAGGCATGGGTGAGTGGAATGTATGGGCTTGAGTGCATGCTAGAATGGGAATGCTGGGTGTTGGTGACTGTAGAAGGGAGAGGCTGGTGAGATGCATGAGGCTGCCATGCATGGATGAGCGGAATGCATGGGCCTGAGTGTGTGCTAGAATGAGAATGCTGGGTGTTGGTGACTGTTGGAGGGAGAGAATGGTGGGATGAATGAGGCTGCATGGATGCCATGCATGGATGTGTGGAATGTATGGGCTTGAGTGTGTGCTAGAATGAGAATGCTGGGTGTTGGTGACTGTTGGAGGGAGAGAATGGTGGGATGAATGAGGCTGCATGGATGCCATGCATGGATGAGTGGAATGTATGGGCTTGAGTGTGTGCTAGAATGAGAATGCTGGGTGTTGGTGACTGTTGGAGGGAGAGAATGGTGGGATGAATGAGGCTGCATGGATGCCATGCATGGATGAGTGGAATGTATGGGCTTGAGTGTGTGCTAGAATGAGAATGCTGGGTGTTGGTGACTGTTGAAGGGAGAGACTGGTGGGATGCATGAGGCTGCATGGATGCCATGCGTGGAAGAGTGGAATGTATGGGTTTGAGTCTATGCTAGAATGAGAATGCTGGGTGTGGGTGAATGTTGAAGGGAGAGACTGGTGAGATGCATGAGGCTGCATGGATGCCACGCGTGGATGAGTGGAATGTATGGGCTTGAGTGTGTGCTTGAATGAGAATGCTGGGTGTTGGTGACTGTTGGAGGGAGAGAATGGTGGGATGTATGAGGCTGCATGGATGCCATGCATGGATGAGTGGAATGTATGGGCTTGAGTGTGCGCTAGAATGAGAATGCTGGGTGTTGGTGACTGTTGGAGGGAGAGAATGGTGGGATGTATGAGGCTGCATGGATGCCATGCGTGGAAGAGTGGAATGTATGGGCTTGAGTGTGTGCTAGAATGAGAATGCTGGGTGTGGGTGAATGTTGAAGGGAGAGACTGGTGAGATGCATGAGGCTGCATGGATGCCATGCATGGATGAGTGGAATGTATGGGCTTGAGGGTGTGCTAGAATGAGAATGCTGGGTGTTGGTGACTGTTGGAGGGAGAGAATGGTGGGATGAATGAGGCTGCATGGATGCCATGCATGGATGAGTGGAATGTATGGTCTTGAGTGTGTGCTAGAATGAGAATGCTGGGTGTTGGTGACTGTTGGAGGGAGAGAATGGTGGGATGAATGAGGCTGCATGGATGCCAGGCATGGGTGAGTGGAATGTATGGGCTTGAGTGTATCCTAGAATGAGAATGCTGGGTGTGGGTGAATGTTGAAGGGAGAGACTGGTGAGATGTATGAGGGTGGATGCCAGGCATGGGTGAGTGGAATGTATGGGCTTGAGTGCATGCTAGAATGAGAATGCTGGGTTTTGGTGACTGTTGAAGGGAGAGGCTGGTGGGATGCATGAGGCTGCCATGCATGGAAGAGTGGAATGCATGGGCCTGAGTGTGTGCTAGAATGAGAATGCTGGGTGTTGGTGACTGTTGAAGGGAGAGGCTGGTGGGATGCATGAGGCTGCCATGCATGGATGAGTGGAACGCATGGGCCTGAGTGTATGCTAGAATGAGAATGCTGGGTATTGGTGACTGTTGAAGGGAGAGGCTGGTGAGATGCATGAGGCTGCATGGATGCCATGCGTGGATGAGTGGAATGTATGGGCTTGAGTGTATGCTAGAATGAGAATGCTGGGTGTGGGTGAATGTTGAAGGGAGAGACTGGTGAGATGTATGAGGGTGGATGCCATGCATGGATGAGTGGAATGTATGGGTTTGAGTGTATGCTAGAATGAGAATGCTGGGTGTGGGTGAATGTTGAAGGGAGAGACTGGTGAGATGCATGAGGCTGCATGGATGCCACGCGTGGATGAGTGGAATGTATGGGTTTGAGTGTGTGCTAGAATGAGAATGCTGGGTGTGGGTGAATGTTGAAGGGAGAGACTGGTGAGATGTATGAGGGTGGATGCCCGGCATGGGTGAGTGGAATGTATGGGCTTGAGTTTGTGCTAGAATGAGAATGCTGGGTGTTGGTGACTGTTGAATGGAGAGGCTGGTGGGTGTTGGTGACTGTTGAAGGGAGAGGCTGTTGGGTGTTGGTGACTGTTGAAGGGAGAGGCTGGTGAGATGCATGAGGCTGCATGGATGCCATGCGTGGATGAGTGGAATGTATGGGCCTGAGTGTGTGCTAGAATGAGAATGCTGGGTGTGGGTGACTGTTGAAAGGAGAGACTGATGAGACGAGGACGCTCTGCCGATCGTGCTTGCTTCCACCGAATGCACATCAAATACGAGTCAAATGATTCTGGGCCACGCCCCCAAATAGTAAATCCTTTTTAAAAGACTGAAGTAGTATATTAAAATTCCAGTCGCACTGGGCGATGGTCTGAGAGGGTGTACTGGATCACAAAACATGAAGACGGACTATAGAGACCGGGGCAATAGGATATCCGTATACCCAGAAACCTCTGTGGATATTTGCATTGCATCATAGGGACGGCAATTTAAGGGAATACGTGGAATTCTTTTACGTTTCTACCGCCCTTCTTCTTTGAGAATGAATGATTTGAATGGGTTTGTGCATAAGTCAGGCCGCACTCAGGTCGCTCTATTAGAAGTAGTGAATGTTATATTTCTAACTCTCTCCGAAGGGCGTATGTGTGTGAAAATCCTATGTATTGTCCGTATTCTCCGGCGTCACGCGCACTCCGTGTGGCGGTGATTCCCGAGACTACAATTTTTGGAAGGTCCTCTAGCGACCTCGCAGCCAGGTAAAAAAACAGAATCTTATGCAATTGGTGAATCTGTGGGTATATTACTTTGTGGGGGCGGAGCTTTGATGATTGACCCCTGTCAGGTCTTATTTCCGTTTCCTGTTCGCCTGGTGTCAATCACCTTCACATCACAGGCTTTATGGGGATGAGCCTGCGTGACAGGACTGCACGGGGCCGCGTTACTGTGTGGGGCGGAGCTTTGATGATTGACCCCTGTGATGTCACATTTCCGTTTCCAGGTCGCCTGATGTCAATCACCTGCACATCCCCATCTTCACAGGCTTGATGGGGATGATCACGTGTGACAGGCAGTGGGTTGCTAACAGCGGAAACAAGCATTGCCTAAGCCAATAGTTTTGGGGCTAGTAGTAGTTTAATTGATTGCACATTTTACATTTAGGGAAGGAATGAAGAATGACAATGCGGGAAAAAATGAGAGCATGAAGGGAATTAAGGGTAAAGGCAGGGGGGGAAGATGTAGGATTTTTCAAGTTTCAAAAATATTATTTAGCATAACAATGACATCACAGGAAATTACAAAACATACATTGTTGGCACCACTGGAGCATTCTAAAATGCGCAACCCATCAAAAAGCACAACATGGAAAGATGCTCAAATGTTTAAAATGTATAATTGTGGTAATGGTAAGTTAACACCAAATTCAATTACCTAACTCATAGCTCTCAACTCACACGCTTTTGGCGGGTGTCACCCGCCTTTTAAAGGGCTGACTCACCCGCCAAGCCTCCTGCACGCCCATGCATTCCAATGGGCGTCTCACCCGCCAAAAACAAAATCGGGTGGTTTCACCCGCCTTTGCAACACAAATGGTTGAGAGCTATGCCTAACTTCACAGAAAATAATTACACAGAGCTGGTAGGCAACGTTTGCCACTGCTCTGTAGCAGCAGCCTGGGCAGTACATATTTATTCTTGCAGTGCAGGTTGAACACTGAACAACATGGAGACTGATACCCTCATCAGTCAGATAGGCAGATGCTCATATCTCTCAACTCACACGCTTTTGGCGGGTGTCACCCGCCTTGTAAAGGGTTGACTCACCCGCCAAGCCTCCTGGACACCCATTCATTCCAATGGGCGTCTCACCCGCCAAAAACAAAATCGGGTGATTTCACCCGCCTTTGCGACACAAATGGTTGAGAGCTATGGATGCTGTGTATGGTGGCACGCTCTGCCACTTGCCTTCACTGGTGGTTCACAAAAGGTCTGTCCCGGCAAGAGTGCAGGGCAGAGTCATGTAGCGGTCAGGTCAGTGGATTGATCTGAGCCCATCACTAAAATGTATCTCTTACCCGCCCACCGCACATACAGATTAATTGCCTTAGAGTCACATAAATTACCTGCCACTGTAAAAAGCAGTAGGATCTGTCACCCAAATCTGTAGGTGGTAGGACTGTTCAAAAAGCAGTAGCCTACTGCCTAAATCAGTAGGGTTGGCAAGTATGCAACATGAAACGTGGAATGCTGCTGCTATCTTTGCTGAGTTGAGCGACATTGTTGAAATCTATTTGTGAAGGTTTATTTATTGTGGATCATTTTATTATGAAATGTTGATATTATATTGATTGAATTTCTTAAGCACTTGTTTGCTTTGTAAAAGGGTGATGAATTTAAACATATACAAATTAAAAATAAATAAAGAGTAGCACCAGGAAAAATAAAAAAATCCAATAGATGAAAGCCATTCCAGCAACTGTGCGCAGTAGCATTGTACAATGACAGCACAAGGGGAAGTAATGACAGCGCAAGGGGTAGAAGGAATAACAACACAGGGGGAAGTATGATAGCACAAGGGGGAGAAGGAATCACAGTACAAGGGGAAGTAATGGCAGCGCAAGGGGAAGTAATGACAGCACAAGGGGAAGTAACAACAGTGCAAGGGGAAGTATTGACAGCACAAGAGGAAGTAATAACAGCGCAAGGTGGAGAAGGAATGACAGCACAAGGGGAAGTAATGGCAGCGCAAGGTGAAGTAATGACAGTGCAAGGGGGAGAAGGAATGACAGCACAAGGGGAAGTAATGGCAGTGCAAGGGGAAGTAATGACAGCACAAGGGGAAGAAACAACAGTGCAAGGGGAAGTATTGACAGCACAAGAGGAAGTAATAACAGCGCAAGGTGGAGAAGGAATGACAGCACAAGGGGAAGTAATGGCAGCGCAAGGTGAAGTAATGACAGTGCAAGGGGGAGAAGGAATGACAGCACAGGGGGAAGTAATGGCAGTGCAAGGGGAAGTAATGACAGCGCAAGGTGAAGTAATGACAGCACAAGGGAAAGTACTGACAGCGCAAGGGGGAGTATTGACAGCACAAGGGAGAGGAAAGACAGCGCAAGTGGGAGAAGTAATGACAACTGTAGCATCCTCTGTTCCATGCTTCATGTTCTGTGCTGAGCAAGTCTATAATATGGAACATGGAACATAGAAGGCTGGAGGAAAAATGCTGGGAGAATGTCAGTTGTTAACTGTGCTGCTTTGGAGCCTGTGGGCACTCACTAGATCTCAATAAAACCACTTCTTGAATCTACCCTACATCTGAGATCTCTTCAGTGGCGACGAGGAAGCGATTGAGAACGGCAGCCCACCAAGTAGCCGCTCATTAAAGCAAAGGCATTTCACATGAGGGAAAGCATATACACATAAGAGACGCATCGTTGAAGGATCACAGTTGCAGACAACCACCAGAGATCAGCTGTCCACGTCCACACTAGTTTTGAATAGGCAGCACAAAGGAAAGGATATTTATATGGCTCGCATCCCTGGACCGAGGCCTGCCTGTTTTATCATCCTGACATCGAAGTAAGTCAATGCGCTGCTGAAGCGCACAGCGGTATTCCAAAAAATAATATTAACCAGTGTGACACCATTGGAGAGGGAGTCGAGCTACATGAGGGAGTCCCGCTGCATGAGCTACATAAGGGGAGCCAGCCCACAGCCACGTGCATAGCAGCGCAAGCTTATGCACTGGCTGAGAGCATACCATGCACAGGAAAGCAAAGCCACACAGCGTTGCTCAGTTTTAGAGTAAAAGACATTGCGTGCCGCCATCTTTTTGCCCTGGCATACACATACACAAGTCATTACGAGTCAGGCGGTAAGGGATTAACGGCGCCGTAAACGGCGCCGACCCTTACCGCCTGATTCCGAGGTCCCTTAGCGCCATGGAGGACTTAACACCTGCTTTTAGCAGGTGTTAAAATCCATGGCGCTAAGGGACCTTGTTGTTACTTATGCCACTGTAATTTACGGTGGCGTAATTAACGCCTTCCCCACTCCCATTATGCCCTATGGGGCAAAAATGGGAATGGGGAAGGGTAAATGGGGATTGGGGATTTACCGCCCCGCCAACCTCGGAATGGGGCGGTAAGTCTGCCAACCACCATGGCGTAAACATAGTTTACGCCATGGTGGTAAAGGTACGTCCCAGGCGGTAACTTACCGCCTGGGTCGTAATGAGGCACAACGTTACGAAGCCAGCGTTTTCGCTTTCAAACAACGCAATGCGGCTACATTAACTGGCAAAGAAGAAAGCTGCATTTTACAGCTTCCAATCACGCAGTGCACAACTGCCATTGCATTAACTACTAGCAATATTAAACAAAACTCAGCATTGACTGTTGCTCATTTTGAAGATACAGCCACCAAAGTTTGCAAACAGAAAATAAGAAGGTACTATAATAAATATACTGAAACATTCAATTGAAACAGTGTTGACAGACTAAAGTACTTTACAAATGCTACATGATTAAATAGTTTTCCTAATTCATTCGAGACCACAACAAATATTGGCTATACTTTCCATCACAACAGTATTCCATTAAAAAAAATAGAGACCCCAAATTAAAGAACACTTAGAAAATCTTGTGTCGGAAGCGGGCTCTGTTCAGCGTGTTTGTGTGCAGTGTAAGCAGTGAGGTGCGGCTTGACACATTCTCTACGCATTCCTCTGATTTTCGGATTGGCAATTGGTGACTGCAGCAGTGGCATGTGTAGCTGTGTGGTGCTGTGTGGTGCTGATGTCTGTTCCAAGTAGCCAAGCAGCGACGCTGTAATCCAGCTAAACCGGCTAACCCAGCAAATCCGCACCCCGCAGGTAAAAGGCCTACCATTTATGTAAGGTTCCGGATAGGCCGGGGACCGTCGTCCCACTACCCCACCATCCCATTACCCATTATCCACCTACAGTGGGACGAGGCTTTTGTGGGCAGGGTTTTTGGGGGTCATATGAATTCAAGTGCATCACACAGTACGCAGTAGAGCACTATCAGCTCTGAGAGTTACAGAGGGGGAGCCCTCCTCGGTCGATTTGCGAGCAAGTGCAATTTTATCTGGCCTGCTGTATGTGCAAAAGCTTTGCTATCTGCAACCCTACTCCAGAGGAAATCTGTTGACAACGGTCTATTTGGTTAGAAACTGGTGCCCTACAGAAGGTGATTACCCCTTGGAACACAGACGATTTTCGATTAATTTGGTGCAGAATATCACAAAGTCAGAGTCGGGCGTTGAGTCTTTGGGTTTTCGGCATCTGCAGGGTCAGGAGGGTTTTCAGCGCTATTAGTATTTATAGCGACTTCAGTATTTTTAGCGACCTTAACCCTGCTATAAGAAGGTTCTCTGCTTCATCCTTTACAGCAGTATCTCCTTTTTCCCCACCAACTAATAACTAGAAGGCATATGAAGTTTGGGGATTTTATTTCTTTCTGTTGCCCCGTACTTGCACCCCCCCTCCCCAGCCTGCTATAATTAGCCCAGTAACAAGTACTGCTTCATAACAACAAAGTCTGGGAGAAGGAGTTAGCGAAAGGATTAGGGTTAAGTACACAGTGATTACACGAGTAACACTGATTGATAAGGTGCAGCGTTTGGCCTTCAGAACGGCTTGACTGTGACTTGGAAACCTGTCACGTATTTATAGCGTTGGTATTAGGTTCCCCGAGTTCTATTGGCCCCCCCTGTTGGTGACATATTGTCAGGTCCATTCATAAGAAACAAAGATGAAATAAAACCTGCGCAGTGGGAACTTCACAGATGATATTAGAACCCCAGAATGGGATGGCTCATATGCCGAAATATTAAATCCGGCGGGAGCCCAATTCCAACAACAGATACAAATTATCTACCAACTACCTGGATGATAAGGGTAAATGCCCAAGAACATGCTCATGCCCCCAATCAAGTTCATAAAGTAGGGGGAACAGGAAAGGAAGCTCGTTCAGATACAGCCCTGTTGCTGAAAAGGGGGCTAGAATATACTGCTGCTACCTCTAAAATGAATAAAAACAATCAAGGATCATTTTGGTAGGAAAAGGCATGGAAGCATGGGTGATCTGGTAGGGGAGGCTTTATTGGAAAAAAACACCACCCACCAGATGCCTCCATATGGAACTGGAATACCCTGCCTGAGGGGGAGGAGCAGCTGCAAATAAAGGCTTAATGGAAAGGAAATCAGTGGAAGACATTGACTTGACACCCAAGGAGGTTATTAGTCAGACCCAGTCCTCACTAGAGAGAGGGAGTGGAAAAGAAGCACCATATGACAGATCTGAACAGTCAACAAAAAATGCAAGCTCTGAAAGTCATCCGGCAAGCAAGGCAACACTTTCCGTGCTGAATTTTGGGCTTAACTCGCTGGTTATTGTATTTGACTTGTCAAACTTGGAGGCGCATTCATAGGCAGGTATATTACTAGAATTGACAAAAGAAACAGCAAATTGTGAGTCATCTATGCTGGGGATTAACAATGTTATTAACTCAATAATAACCCCAACCTTAAGTGACTTGAAGTTCAAAGTTACAAAGAAAGGTCTTGACATCTCGGCAACTCTAGATGCCTTACGATTGAGGAGGATAGAGGAAGAAGACACTTGTCTGTTGATACGAGAGCTCATGACGCAATTGAAGCTATCAAAGACCTCTGTAGAAATGGAAGTAGATGTGGTGAGGGGGGAATTTACAAACCTCCAATGTGACGACACCCCCCTCTCAGAATCAATATTGGAAGAATTTAGAAGCATACCTCTCAACCATTTCTGTTACAAAGGCGGGTGAAATCACCCGATTTTATTTTTGGCGGGTGAGACGCCCATTGGAATTAATGGGCGTGCAGGAGGCTTGGCGGGTGAGTCAGCCCTTTACAGGGCGGGTGACACCCGCCAAAAGCGTGTGAGTTGAGAGCTATGTTAGAAGGTTGGTCCAAGTAGCGGAATGGGAAGAAGAGTTGGTGGCACAGCTATGATATGATATGATATGGCATTCATAATGCACCTATACACAGGTGTTTCAAGGCGCAACGAGGCTAGGGATGGGGAACAAAGGGAAGACAGAATCCGATCCTATGAGGCCAGGTGTCATTCAGATCACGCAAGTGCAAGGGGAGGGGGAAAGGGAAAAGTGCGTGGGGGAAGGAAGAGGGCAAATTGCAGTACATGGGATAGTAGACTAAATAAGATAAATAAAAACGGCCAGCTGGTGGCAAGTGCAAGGTAAGTGCAGACATAAGTGCTGGTAGAGGGACTGTAAGGATTCAGAAAACAGTCCGAGGTGCAGGGGCTGCCAGGGAGGCAGTGCAGATGTGCACTGGCGGGGCCTGGGCCCGGGATCAGAAAGGGTGTCCAGGTAACCAGTGCAGTTTCAGCCAGGAATTTAGCAGGGGAGAGGGGGAGAGAAAGCAGAAGCAAAGAGGAAGGTTTTGAGGTTCTTCTGGAACCGGAGATGGTTCTCCTCAAGTTTCAGGGAGGCAGTAAGGCTGTTCCAGAGGGAGGCCCCTGCCGAAGAGAGTGATCTACCACCAACTCGTTGCTTGGAGAAGCGACTGACCCTGAGGGAGTTGAAGGCGGATGAGCGAAGAGCTTGAGAAGGAAGATATTTAGGAAGAGAGAGTTGAAGGTATTGCGGCCCCAGGCCCCAGAAGGCCTTGTGGACAATGCAGAGGGTTTTGAACTTAATCCTTGCAGCCACTGGGAGCCAGTGCAGAGATGTCAGTCCTGGAGAGATATGATCCCTGGGCTTGAGTCCAAGGACAAATCTTGCAGTCCTGTTCTGGATAAGTTGCAGAGGGCGGAGAGTAGAGGCAGGCAGATTTAGATAGAGACTGTTAAAATAGTCCAGCCTAGAGAGAAACCGGGCTCTGGAGACAGTGAGCTTCTGGGGGAATGAGAGGAAAGGAAGAATACCCCTGAAGAGGTGCAGCTGGTAGTGTGACTTCTTAGAGATGTCAGAGATGTGAGGAGAGAAGGAGAATGTGGAGTCGAAGATGACCCCGAGATTTTTAGCCTTGCAGGTGGGAGCAGGAAGAGGGCCAAGAGAGGCCGGCCAGAGAGCTGTGGGGAAGGAGGGAGTGGGTGTGCCGATGAGTAGAATCTCAGTCTTACTGGCATTAAGGCAGAGGTAATTGGCGGCACACCACACCTAGATATCAGAAAGACAGTCAGAGATGAGGGAAGGAGAGGAGGGGGCCGAGGGTACCCTGAAAATGAGCTGGGTATCATCCACATAGCACTGAAAATTGGGGCAGAGAGTGGTGATGCAGCGGGCAAGGATTGCCAGGTATTGGTTGAACAGCCAGGGAGAGAGGTTAGATCCCTGAGGGACACCACATGTAGAGAAAAAGATATCGGAGAGGAAGGACCCAAGTTGGACCTCGGAAGGTCAGTCGGAGAGGAACAAAGTCAGCCACGCCAGAGCCTGACCAGTGATACCCAGGTTATCACGGAGACGGTTGAGCAGGATGGCATGGTTGACAGTGTCAAAGGCAGAAGATCAAGCAAGATGAGGACGCACAGGGTGTTAGAGTCAAGGTTGGAGAGCAGGTCTTCACAGATGTTCAGGAGAGCAGTTTCCGTTCTTCTGACAGCTCTGGAGCCAGAATGATGGTCATGAAGGCAACCAACAGATTCAGTATGGAGATTAAGCTGGGAGATGGCCAGTTTCGCCCGGAGCTTGCCCAGGAAGGGAGTGAAGGAGATTGGGCAATAGTTAGCTGGGCAGGAGGGGTCGGCAGAGGGTTTCTTAAGAAGAGGGTGCACAAGGGAGTGCTTCAGGGGGCATGGGAAGACTTCAGTGGTGAAGGAGTGATTGCAGAAGTCAGCCAGGGAGTCGATGTGGTCCTTGATAGTTTTGGAGTCACAGGGGTGAACCTGTTTCGACGAGACTTTCATAGATCAGACTTGTCTAGAAACCCCGTCTGCAGAGAAAAGGGGAAAGGCAGAGAAGGAGGGAGGGGGTGGCTGCAGAATGGCCAGAGGAAGAGTAGGTAATAGTAGGGGGGAGGCGATGGGAGGAGGGTGAGGACAGGATGTCCTGAGTTTATTAAATAAAGTGAGAAGCCAGTGCGTGCAGAGGGCCTGAGAAGGGATAGGACAGGTAGAGACTGCGGCAGGATTGTCCAGTTCCTTGCAGATTTTAAAGAGTTCAGCCGAGTTGTTAGATGCCGCAGAGAGGCTATATGAGCTCTCTTCTTGGTGAGGACGGAGAGTCGTTATTGCCTTTGGAGCAAGCGGCAGGCCAGTTTGTCAGAGGATGCACATGAAGCACGCCATTTCCTCTCGGCCACCCTGCACTTGTGTTTTAGGGTGACAAGGTCTGAGTCATACCAGGAGTTACACTTGGCTTTAGGCTTCAGGAGGATTCTCATGAAAGGGGCAAGGATCTCAAGAGTATCAGATATAGAAGAGTGGAGCGTGGAGAGGGCTGTGCCAGGGTGAAAGTCAGCCAAAGAGGGAGGAGGGGTAAGAAGGTGGCAGCAAAAGCCTCAACTGCCACACGCTTCATGGGTCGGATGACCATGAAGGAGGGTGGCAGTGATGGAGGTGGCTTGGCCTGAGGGGTGGGGAAGGTGAGGTGGGAGGGTAGGAGAAAGTGATCACTCCAGGAGAGAGGAGTGGAGAGAGGGACAGAGAGTGGAAGGTCTAAGGAGATCAGAACATCGAGAGTGTGCCCTGCAGTATGAGTCGGACCAGAGGCGAGAATGGTGAGTGAGAGAGAGTCGCGGAGGTCGCGAAAGAGTCCAGAGGTGGGACAGGAGGCATCCAGGTGGATGCTGACGTGTCCAAGAAGGAGGAGTTGATTGGTCGAGGCCAGGAGTGAGGAGGAGAGGTCCGCCCACTCAGAGAGGAAGTAAGAAATCTGACCAGGTGGCCGATAGATAGTAGCCACAGTAAGGGAATGGCTAGGGGAGAGAGAGAGCCTGCAGATGAGGCATTCAAAAGAGGAATAGGTCTGCGTAGGAGTGACAGAGGCAAGAATCCACTCTGGGGAGATAAGGGCTACAACCCCACCAGAGCGGTTGGGCCTGGGCGCGGGAGGATCTTGTAGCCGTCAGGTAGGAGCGTGTCAAAGCTGGTGACAGAGCTGGCCATGAACCATGTCTCAGTGAGACCGAGGACATTGAGGTCAAGTTCTTCGAGAAGGCAGCAGATATCAGAGGAAAGTTTGACAGCAGAGCGAGAGTTAAGAGTGGCAATGTGGAGAAGGTTGCCATCCTTGAAGGACTTCCAGGGAGGGGTACAGATCAGACACAGCTCTGCCAAAACCCATTAGAAAATGAGATGACAGCTATAGTGGGAAAATATGTAGAATGGACTGACGCTGGGCAACAGAACCATCAAAGAAGAAGAAAACGAAGGAGAAGGAAAGCCAAGAAAAAAAGACAAAAAGCGTCATCACCAATAAGTAAGAAAGAACCTAAAAAAATAAAAATCAGAAGAAACAAAAAATTAGAATCACAGGGGTGACCTCTTTTTAAAGGCTTTTTTCGACACCACTAATGGAGGTTCCAATGGTTGGAGTACAGAAATCCACTAAGGACCGGGCTCTACTGACACACGAGAGCCTCCCTCCCTAGAGCACGGGAAGATAAGATCACAGAAATCATAACAGACCACTTGATGAGATGCACCAGGAGCAGTAAATCAAGCAATTGAGATTATGAGTGTCAGTGTTGGGCAACAAACGGACTGATTAGAGCAAAGTCCAACCAAGCCTGGTCATATGCAACAAAATGGAGACGGGGTGACCCTAAAAAAAAGGGTCAGAGACATCAGAATCAAAACTAAATTCTGCCACAAGTAACCCTACCAGCTAAGGCGCTACCGTGGGCACGCATTTTTCAAAGAAAAGAACAGGGATGACAAAGAGATATCTACTTTCGGTGTTCCTAGAGTCTGGCTCAAGATCCCAGCGAGGAACTCAAAGCATAAGTCCCTTAACAGAAGTGTGATACTGTCAATCGTCAAAAAAGTTTCAAACATATATCTGTTTGCTTTTGAGGATATGGAATTTGTATGTTTCCCTATAGATCAACATTTTTATGTTGCAGAAGTGGGATTAAAATCAAAAAGAGCCTTAAAGGCAGTTTTTGCTGCTTCAAAAGATCTAGAGAAACAAGGTTTGAAGGTATTCTGTTCCTTACCAGAGGACGAAACTAAAGGTGTCTGGCAACAATTGGGATCTGAAAAATTGGGGAATATTAGAGGATTCCCAATTAGACTCACGGAAGAACGAAAGCCAGGAAGAACAACAACAAAATGTGTTCGCCTATCTCCCCGAAATTCTGAATCAAGTTCTTCCGAAACTAGGAGTGAGAGCACAATCTCTTTAGGCAAAATGAGTGTCGGCTAGTAAGTTTGAACATGCAGGGTTCCTTCTCCTATAAAACTAAAGTGACGAGGGAGCAAACGTTTGGCAGCAATGACATTATACTTTTTCAGGAAACTTGGCTGGTAAAGCCTATACAAATTGAGGGCGTCACAATATTCCACCAACCTGCACAACAAAAAACAAAAGGCAGACCTTCAGGGGGATTAATGACAACAGTTAGAAATGCTATAAGTAAGGAATCAGAACTCATTTTAAGCAATAAAATGGGCCTTCAGGCCTGTAAAATATCAATAAGATCAAATAAGCCAAGCTTCCATGTCATTGTAATTAACACTTATTGGAAACCCGCCTGTATGGATCTTCAAGCCTTTTTGATGATCTTGTCTTCCCTGCTAGATAAGATTAAACTAGAGTTTAGGGACGTCCATATAATACTTGTGGGTGATTTGAAAACCAGTTGCGTGCAGATTATAAAGAAGGAGGCATGGAGGAGTGTATGTTAGAATGAGAATGCTGGGTGTGGGTGTCTGTTGAAGGGAGAGACTGGTGAGATGCATGAGGCTGCATGGATGCCATGCGTGGAAGAGTGGAATGTATGGGTTTGAGTCTATGCTAGAATGAGAATGATGGGTGCTTGAGACTGTTGAAGGGAGAGACTGGTGAGATGCATGAGGCTGCATGGATGCCATGCGTGGATGAGTGGAATGTATGGGCTTCAGTGTGTGCTAGAATGAGAATGCTGGGTGTTGGTGACTGTTGAAGGGAGAGTCTGGTGAGATGCTTGCGGCTGCATGGATGCCATTCATGGATGAGTGGAATGTATGGGCTTGAGTGTGTGCTAGAATGAGAATGCTGGTTGTGGGTGAATGTTGGGAGGGAGAGACTGGTGGGATGCATGAGGCTGCATGGATGCCATGCGTGGAAGAGTGGAATATATGGGCTTGAGTGTGTGCTAGAATGAGAATGCTGGGTGTTGGTGACTGTTGGAGGGATAGAATGGTGGGGTGAATGAGGCTGCATGGATGCCATGCGTGGATGAGTGTAATGTATGGGCTTGAGTGTGTGCTAGAATGAGAATGCTGGGTGTGGGTGCCTGTTGAAGGGAGAGACTGGTGAGATGCATGAGGCTGCATGGATGCCATGCATGGATGAGTGGAATGTATGGGTTTGAGTGTATGCTAGAATGAGAATGCTGGATGTGGGTGAATGTTGAAGGGAGAGACTGGTGAGATGTATGAGTGTGGATGCCAGGCATGGGTGAGTGGAATGTATGGGTTTGAGTGCATGCTAGAATGAGAATGCTGGGTGTTGGTCACTGTTGAAGGGAGAGGCTGGTGGGATGGATGAGGCTGCCATGCATGGATGAGTGGAATGCATGGGCCTGAGTGTGTGCTAGAATGAGAATGCTGGGTGTTGGTGACTGTTGAAGGGAGAGGCTGGTGGGATGCATGAGGCTGCCATGCATGGATGAGTGGAATGCATGGGCCTGAGTGTGTGCTAGAATGAGAATGCTGGGTGTTGGTGACTGTTGAAGGGAGATGCTGGTGAGATGCATGAGGCTGCATGGATGCCATGCGTGGATGAGTGGAATGTATGGGCTTGAGTGTATGCTAGAATGAGAAGGCTGGGTGTGGGTTAATGGTGAAGAGAGAGACTGGTGAGATGTATGAGGGTGGATTCCATGCATGGATGAGTGTAATGTATGGGTTTGAGTGTTTGCTAGAATGAGAATGCTGGGTATGGGTGAATGTTGAAGGGAGAGACTGGTGAGATGCATGAGGCTGCATGGATGGCATGCATGGATGAGTGGAATGTATGGGCTTGAGTGTATGCTAGAATGAGAATGCTGGGTGTGGGTGAATGTTGAAGGGAGAGACTGGTGAGATGTATGAGGGTGGATGCCAGGCATGGGTGAGTGGAATATATGGGCTTGAGTGCATGCTAGATGAGAATGCTGGGTGTTGGTGACTGTTGAAGGGAGAGGCTGGTGGGATGCATGAGGCTGCCATGCATGGATGAGTGGAATGCATGGGCCCGAGTGTGTACTAGAATGAGAATGCTGGGTGTTGGTGACTGTTGAAGGGAGAGGCTGGTGGGATGCATGAGGCTGCCATGCATGGATGAGTGGAATGCATGGGCCTGAGTGTGTGCTAGAATGAGACTGCTGTGTGTTGGTGACTGTTGAAGGGAGAGGCTGGTGAGATGCATGAGGCTGCCATGCATGGATGAGTGGAATGCATGGGCCTGAGTGTGTGCTAGAATGAGAATGCTGGGTGTTGGTGACTGTTGAAGGGAGAGACTGGTGGGATGCATGAGGCTGCATGGATGCCAGGCATGGATGAGTGGAATGTATGGGTTTGAGTGTGTCCTAGAATGAGAATGCGGGGTGTGGGTGAATGTTGAAGGGAGAGAATGGTGAGCTGTATGAGCGTGGATGCCAGGCATGGGTTAGTGGAATGTATGGGCTTGAGTGCATGCTAGAATGAGAATGCTGGGTGTTGCTGACTGTTGAAGGGAGAGGCTGGTGAGATGAATCAGGCTGCCATGCATGGATGAGTGGAATGCATGGGCCTGAGTGTGTGCTAGAATGAGAATGCTGGGTGTTGGTGACTGTTGGAGGGAGAGAATGGTGGGATGAAGGAGGCTGCATGGATGCCATGCATGGATGAGTGGAATGTATGGGCTTGGTTGTGTGCTAGAATGAGAATGCTGGGTGTTGGTGACCGTTGAAGGGAGAGACTGGTGGGATGCATGAGGCTGCATGGATGCTATGCATGGATGAGTGGAATGTATGGGCTTGAGTGTGTGCTAGAATGAGAATGCTGGGTGTTGGTGACTGTTGAAGGGAGAGACTGGTGGGATGCATGAGGCTGCATGGATGCCATGCGTGGAAGAGTGGAATGTATGGGTTTGAGTCTATGCTAGAATGAGAATGCTCGGTGTGGGTGAATGTTGAAGGGAGAGACTGGTGAGATGCATGAGGCTGCATGGATGCCACGCGTGGATGAGTGGAATGTATGGGCTTGAGTGTGTGCTAGAATGAGAATGCTGGGTGTTGGTGACTGTTGGAGGGAGAGAATGGTGGGATGTATGAGGCTGCATGGCTGCCATGCATGGATGAGTGGAATGCATGGGCCTGAGTGTGTGCTAGAATGAGAATGCTGGGTGTTGGTGACTGTTGAAGGGAGAGGCTGGTGGGATGCATGAGGCTGCCATGCATGGATGAGTGGAATGCATGGGCCTGAGTGTGTGCTAGAATGAGAATGATGGGTGTTGGTGACTGTTGAAGGGAGAGGCTGGTGAGATGCATGAGGCTGCCATGCATGGATGAGTGGAATGCATGGGCCTGAGTGTGTGCTAGAATGAGAATGCTGGGTGTTGGTGACTGTTGAAGGGAGAGACTGGTGGGATGCATGAGGCTGCATGGATGCCAGGCATGGATGAGTGGAATGTATGGGTTTGAGTGTGTGCTAGAATGAGAATGCTGGGTGTGGGTGAATGTTGAAGGGAGAGACTGGTGAGATGTATGAGGGTGGATGCCAGGCATGGGTGAGTGGAATGTATGGGCTTGAGTGCATGCTAGAATGGGAATGCTGGGTGTTGGTGACTGTAGAAGGGAGAGGCTGGTGAGATGCATAAGGCTGCCATGCATGGATGAGTGGAATGCATGGGCCTGAGTGTGTGCTAGAATGAGAATGCTGGGTGTTGGTGACTGTTGAAGGGAGAGACTGGTGGGATGCATGAGGCTGCATGGATGCCATGCATGGATGTGTGGAATGTATGGGCTTGAGTGTGTGCTAGAATGAGAATGCTGGGTGTTGGTGACTGTTGGAGGGAGAGAATGGTGGGATGAATGAGGCTGCATGGATGCCATGCATGGATGAGTGGAATGTATGGGCTTGAGTGTGTGCTAGAATGAGAATGCTGGGTGTTGGTGACTGTTGGAGGGAGAGAATGGTGGGATGAATGAGGCTGCATGGATGCCATGCATGGATGAGTGGAATGTATGGGCTTGAGTGTGTGCTAGAATGAGAATGCTGGGTGTTGGTGACTGTTGAAGGGAGAGACTGGTGGGATGCATGAGGCTGCATGGATGCCATGCGTGGAAGAGTGGAATGTATGGGTTTGAGTCTATGCTAGAATGAGAATGCTGGGTGTGGGTGAATGTTGAAGGGAGAGACTGGTGAGATGCATGAGGCTGCATGGATGCCACGCGTGGATGAGTGGAATGTATGGGCTTGAGTGTGTGCTTGAATGAGAATGCTGGGTGTTGGTGACTGTTGGAGGGAGAGAATGATGGGATGTATGAGGCTGCATGGATGCCATGCATGGATGAGTGGAATGTATGGGCTTGAGTGTGCGCTAGAATGAGAATGCTGGGTGTTGGTGACTGTTGGAGGGAGAGAATGGTGGGATGTATGAGGCTGCATGGATGCCATGCGTGGAAGAGTGGAATGTATGGGCTTGAGTCGGTGCTAGAATGAGAATGCTGGGTGTGGGTGAATGTTGAAGGGAGAGACTGGTGAGATGCATGAGGCTGCATGGATGCCATGCATGGATGAGTGGAATGTATGGGCTTGAGTGTGTGCTAGAATGAGAATGCTGGGTGTGGGTGTCTGTTGAAGGGAGAGACTGGTGAGATGCATGAGGCTGCATGGATGCCATGCGTGGAAGAGTGGAATGTATGGGTTTGAGTCTATGCTAGAATGAGAATGCTGGGTGTTGGAGACTGTTGAAGGGAGAGACTGGTGAGATGCTTGCGGCTGCATGGATGCCATTCATGGATGAGTGGAATGTATGGCCTTGAGTGTGTGCTAGAATGAGAATGCTGGGTGTGGGTGTCTGTTGGAGGGAGAGAATCGTGGGATGTGTGAGGCTGCATGGATGCCAGGCATGGGTGAGTGGAATGTATGGGCTTGAGTGTGTGCTAGAATGAGAATGCTGGGTGTGGGTGTCTGTGGAAGGGAGAGACTGGTGAGATGCATGAGGCTGCATGGATGCCATGCGTGGAAGAGTGGAATGTATGGGTTTGAGTCTATGCTAGAATGAGAATGCTGGGTGTTGGAGACTGTTGAAGGGAGAGACTGGTGAGATGCATGAGGCTGCATGGATGCCATGCGTGGATGAGTGGAATGTATGGGCTTGATGCGTGGATGAGTGGAATGTATGGGCTTGAGTGTGTGCTAGAATGAGAATGCTGGGTGTTGGTGACTGTTGAAGGGAGAGACTGGTGAGATGCTTGTGGCTGCATGGATGCCATTCATGGATGGGTGGAATGTATGGGCTTGAGTGTGTGCTAGAATGAGAATGCTGGGTATGGGTGTCTGTTGGAGGGAGAGAATCGTGGGATGTGTGAGGCTGCATGGATGCCAGGCATGGGTGAGTGGAATGTATGGGCTTGAGTGTGTGCTAGAATGAGAATGCTGGGTGTGGGTGAATGTTGGAGGGAGAGACTGGTGGGATGCATGAGGCTGCATGGATGCATTGCGTGGAAGAGTGGAATGTATGGGCTTGAGTGTGTGCTAGAATGAGAATGTTGGGTGTTGGTCACAGTTGGAGGGAGAGAATGGTGGGATGAATGAGGCTGCATCGATGCCATGCGTGGATGAGTGGAATGTAAGGGCTTGAGTGTGTGCTAGAATGAGAAAGCTGGGTGTGGGTGTCTGTTGAAGGGAGAGACTGGTGAGATGCATGAGGCTGCATGGATGCCATGCATGGATGAGTGGAATGTATGGGTTTGAGTGTATGCTAGAATGAGAATGCTGGGTGTGGGTGAATGTTGAAGGGAGAGACTGGTGAGATGTATGAGGGTGGATGCCAGGCATGGGTGAGTGGAATGTATGGGCTTGAGTGCATGCTAGAATGAGAATGCTGGGTTTTGGTGACTGTTGAAGGGAGAGGCTGGTGGGATGCATGAGGCTGCCATGCATGGAAGAGTGGAATGCATGGGCCTGAGTGTGTGCTAGAATGAGAATGCTGGGTGTTGGTGACTGTTGAAGGGAGAGGCTGGTGGGATGCATGAGGCTGCCATGCATGGATGAGTGGAATGCATGGGCCTGAGTGTATGCTAGAATGAGAATGCTGGGTGTTGGTGACTGTTGAAGGGAGAGGCTGGTGAGATGCATGAGGCTGCATGGATGCCATGCGTGGATGAGTGGAATGTATGGGCTTGAGTGTATGCTAGAATGAGAATGCTGGGTGTGGGTGAATGTTGAAGGGAGAGACTGGTGAGATGTATGAGGGTGGATGCCATGCATGGATGAGTGGAATGTATGGGTTTGAGTGTATGCTAGAATGAGAATGCTGGGTGTGGGTGAATGTTGAAGGGAGAGACTGGTGAGATGCATGAGGCTGCATGGATGCCACGCGTGGATGAGTGGAATGTATGGGTTTGAGTGTGTGCTAGAATGAGAATGCTGGGTGTGGGTGAATGTTGAAGGGAGAGACTGGTGAGATGTATGAGGGTGGATGCCCGGCATGGGTGAGTGGAATGTATGGGCTTGAGTTTGTGCTAGAATGAGAATGCTGGGTGTTGGTGACTGTTGAATGGAGAGGCTGGTGGGTGTTGGTGACTGTTGAAGGGAGAGGCTGTTGGGTGTTGGTGACTGTTGAAGGGAGAGGCTGGTGAGATGCATGAGGCTGCATGGATGCCATGCGTGGATGAGTGGAATGTATGGGCCTGAGTGTGTGCTAGAATGAGAATGCTGGGTGTGGGTGACTGTTGAAAGGAGAGACTGATGAGACGAGGACGCTCTGCCGATCGTGCTTGCTTCCACCGAATGCACATCAAATACGAGTCAAATGATTCTGGGCCACGCCCCCAAATAGTAAATCCTTTTTAAAAGACTGAAGTAGTATATTAAAATTCCAGTCGCACTGGGCGATGGTCTGAGAGGGTGTACTGGATCACAAAACATGAAGACGGACTATAGAGACCGGGGCAACAGGATATCCGTATACCCAGAAACCTCTGTGGATATTTGCATTGCATCATAGGGACGGCAATTTAAGGGAATACGGGGAATTGTTTTACGTTTCTACCGCCCTTCATCTTTGAGAATGAATGATTTGAATGGGTTTGTGCATAAGTCAGGCCGCACTCAGGTCGCTCTATTAGAAGTAGTGAATGTTATATTTCTAACTCTCTCCGAAGGGCGTATGTGTGTGAAAATCCTATGTATTGTCCGTATTCTCCGGCGTCACGCGCACTCCGTGTGGCGGTGATTCCCGAGACTACAATTTTTGGAAGGTCCTCTAGCGACCTCGCAGCCAGGTAAAAAAACAGAATCTTATGCAATTGGTGAATCTGTGGGTATATTACTTTGTGGGGGCGGAGCTTTGATGATTGACCCCTGTCAGGTCTTATTTCCGTTTCCTGTTCGCCTGGTGTCAATCACCTTCACATCACAGGCTTTATGGGGATGAGCCTGCGTGACAGGACTGCACGGGGCCGCGTTACTGTGTGGGGCGGAGCTTTGATGATTGACCCCTGTGATGTCACATTTCCGTTTCCAGGTCGCCTGATGTCAATCACCTGCACATCCCCATCTTCACAGGCTTGATGGGGATGATCACGTGTGACAGGCAGTGGGTTGCTAACAGCGGAAACAAGCATTGCCTAAGCCAATAGTTTTGGGGCTAGTAGTAGTTTAATTGATTGCACATTTTACATTTAGGGAAGGAATGAAGAATGACAATGCGGGAAAAAATGAGAGCATGAAGGGAATTAAGGGTAAAGGCAGGGGGGGAAGATGTAGGATTTTTCAAGTTTCAAAAATATTATTTAGCATAACAATGACATCACAGGAAATTACAAAACATACATTGTTGGCACCACTGGAGCATTCTAAAATGCGCAACCCATCAAAAAGCACAACATGGAAAGATGCTCAAATGTTTAAAATGTATAATTGTGGTAATGGTAAGTTAACACCAAATTCAATTACCTAACTCATAGCTCTCAACTCACACGCTTTTGGCGGGTGTCACCCGCCTTTTAAAGGGCTGACTCACCCGCCAAGCCTCCTGCACGCCCATGCATTCCAATGGGCGTCTCACCCGCCAAAAACAAAATCGGGTGGTTTCACCCGCCTTTGCAACACAAATGGTTGAGAGCTATGCCTAACTTCACAGAAAATAATTACACAGAGCTGGTAGGCAACGTTTGCCACTGCTCTGTAGCAGCAGCCTGGGCAGTACATATTTATTCTTGCAGTGCAGGTTGAACACTGAACAACATGGAGACTGATACCCTCATCAGTCAGATAGGCAGATGCTCATATCTCTCAACTCACACGCTTTTGGCGGGTGTCACCCGCCTTGTAAAGGGTTGACTCACCCGCCAAGCCTCCTGGACACCCATTCATTCCAATGGGCGTCTCACCCGCCAAAAACAAAATCGGGTGATTTCACCCGCCTTTGCGACACAAATGGTTGAGAGCTATGGATGCTGTGTATGGTGGCACGCTCTGCCACTTGCCTTCACTGGTGGTTCACAAAAGGTCTGTCCCGGCAAGAGTGCAGGGCAGAGTCATGTAGCGGTCAGGTCAGTGGATTGATCTGAGCCCATCACTAAAATGTATCTCTTACCCGCCCACCGCACATACAGATTAATTGCCTTAGAGTCACATAAATTACCTGCCACTGTAAAAAGCAGTAGGATCTGTCACCCAAATCTGTAGGTGGTAGGACTGTTCAAAAAGCAGTAGCCTACTGCCTAAATCAGTAGGGTTGGCAAGTATGCAACATGAAACGTGGAATGCTGCTGCTATCTTTGCTGAGTTGAGCGACATTGTTGAAATCTATTTGTGAAGGTTTATTTATTGTGGATCATTTTATTATGAAATGTTGATATTATATTGATTGAATTTCTTAAGCACTTGTTTGCTTTGTAAAAGGGTGATGAATTTAAACATATACAAATTAAAAATAAATAAAGAGTAGCACCAGGAAAAATAAAAAAATCCAATAGATGAAAGCCATTCCAGCAACTGTGCGCAGTAGCATTGTACAATGACAGCACAAGGGGAAGTAATGACAGCGCAAGGGGTAGAAGGAATAACAACACAGGGGGAAGTATGATAGCACAAGGGGGAGAAGGAATCACAGTACAAGGGGAAGTAATGGCAGCGCAAGGGGAAGTAATGACAGCACAAGGGGAAGTAACAACAGTGCAAGGGGAAGTATTGACAGCACAAGAGGAAGTAATAACAGCGCAAGGTGGAGAAGGAATGACAGCACAAGGGGAAGTAATGGCAGCGCAAGGTGAAGTAATGACAGTGCAAGGGGGAGAAGGAATGACAGCACAAGGGGAAGTAATGGCAGTGCAAGGGGAAGTAATGACAGCACAAGGGGAAGAAACAACAGTGCAAGGGGAAGTATTGACAGCACAAGAGGAAGTAATAACAGCGCAAGGTGGAGAAGGAATGACAGCACAAGGGGAAGTAATGGCAGCGCAAGGTGAAGTAATGACAGTGCAAGGGGGAGAAGGAATGACAGCACAGGGGGAAGTAATGGCAGTGCAAGGGGAAGTAATGACAGCGCAAGGTGAAGTAATGACAGCACAAGGGAAAGTACTGACAGCGCAAGGGGGAGTATTGACAGCACAAGGGAGAGGAAAGACAGCGCAAGTGGGAGAAGTAATGACAACTGTAGCATCCTCTGTTCCATGCTTCATGTTCTGTGCTGAGCAAGTCTATAATATGGAACATGGAACATAGAAGGCTGGAGGAAAAATGCTGGGAGAATGTCAGTTGTTAACTGTGCTGCTTTGGAGCCTGTGGGCACTCACTAGATCTCAATAAAACCACTTCTTGAATCTACCCTACATCTGAGATCTCTTCAGTGGCGACGAGGAAGCGATTGAGAACGGCAGCCCACCAAGTAGCCGCTCATTAAAGCAAAGGCATTTCACATGAGGGAAAGCATATACACATAAGAGACGCATCGTTGAAGGATCACAGTTGCAGACAACCACCAGAGATCAGCTGTCCACGTCCACACTAGTTTTGAATAGGCAGCACAAAGGAAAGGATATTTATATGGCTCGCATCCCTGGACCGAGGCCTGCCTGTTTTATCATCCTGACATCGAAGTAAGTCAATGCGCTGCTGAAGCGCACAGCGGTATTCCAAAAAATAATATTAACCAGTGTGACACCATTGGAGAGGGAGTCGAGCTACATGAGGGAGTCCCGCTGCATGAGCTACATAAGGGGAGCCAGCCCACAGCCACGTGCATAGCAGCGCAAGCTTATGCACTGGCTGAGAGCATACCATGCACAGGAAAGCAAAGCCACACAGCGTTGCTCAGTTTTAGAGTAAAAGACATTGCGTGCCGCCATCTTTTTGCCCTGGCATACACATACACAAGTCATTACGAGTCAGGCGGTAAGGGATTAACGGCGCCGTAAACGGCGCCGACCCTTACCGCCTGATTACGAGGTCCCTTAGCGCCATGGAGGACTTAACACCTGCTTTTAGCAGGTGTTAAAATCCATGGCGCTAAGGGACCTTGTTGTTACTTACGCCACTGTAATTTACGGTGGCGTAATTAACGCCTTCCCCACTCCCATTATGCCCTATGGGGCAAAAATGGGAATGGGGAAGGGTAAATGGGGATTGGGGATTTACCGCCCCGCCAACCTCGGAATGGGGCGGTAAGTCTGCCAACCACCATGGCGTAAACATAGTTTACGCCATGGTGGTAAAGGTACGTCCCAGGCGGTAACTTACCGCCTGGGTCGTAATGAGGCACAACGTTACGAAGCCAGCGTTTTCGCTTTCAAACAACGCAATGCGGCTACATTAACTGGCAAAGAAGAAAGCTGCATTTTACAGCTTCCAATCACGCAGTGCACAACTGCCATTGCATTAACTACTAGCAATATTAAACAAAACTCAGCATTGACTGTTGCTCATTTTGAAGATACAGCCACCAAAGTTTGCAAACAGAAAATAAGAAGGTACTATAATAAATATACTGAAACATTCAATTGAAACAGTGTTGACAGACTAAAGTACTTTACAAATGCTACATGATTAAATAGTTTTCCTAATTCATTCGAGACCACAACAAATATTGGCTATACTTTCCATCACAACAGTATTCCATTAAAAAAAATAGAGACCCCAAATTAAAGAACACTTAGAAAATCTTGTGTCGGAAGCGGGCTCTGTTCAGCGTGTTTGTGTGCAGTGTAAGCAGTGAGGTGCGGCTTGACACATTCTCTACGCATTCCTCTGATTTTCGGATTGGCAATTGGTGACTGCAGCAGTGGCATGTGTAGCTGTGTGGTGCTGTGTGGTGCTGATGTCTGTTCCAAGTAGCCAAGCAGCGACGCTGTAATCCAGCTAAACCGGCTAACCCAGCAAATCCGCACCCCGCAGGTAAAAGGCCTACCATTTATGTAAGGTTCCGGATAGGCCGGGGACCGTCGTCCCACTACCCCACCATCCCATTACCCATTATCCACCTACAGTGGGACGAGGCTTTTGTGGGCAGGGTTTTTGGGGGTCATATGAATTCAAGTGCATCACACAGTACGCAGTAGAGCACTATCAGCTCTGAGAGTTACAGAGGGGGAGCCCTCCTCGGTCGATTTGCGAGCAAGTGCAATTTTATCTGGCCTGCTGTATGTGCAAAAGCTTTGCTATCTGCAACCCTACTCCAGAGGAAATCTGTTGACAACGGTCTATTTGGTTAGAAACTGGTGCCCTACAGAAGGTGATTACCCCTTGGAACACAGACGATTTTCGATTAATTTGGTGCAGAATATCACAAAGTCAGAGTCGGGCGTTGAGTCTTTGGGTTTTCGGCATCTGCAGGGTCAGGAGGGTTTTCAGCGCTATTAGTATTTATAGCGACTTCAGTATTTTTAGCGACCTTAACCCTGCTATAAGAAGGTTCTCTGCTTCATCCTTTACAGCAGTATCTCCTTTTTCCCCACCAACTAATAACTAGAAGGCATATGAAGTTTGGGGATTTTATTTCTTTCTGTTGCCCCGTACTTGCACCCCCCCTCCCCAGCCTGCTATAATTAGCCCAGTAACAAGTACTGCTTCATAACAACAAAGTCTGGGAGAAGGAGTTAGCGAAAGGATTAGGGTTAAGTACACAGTGATTACACGAGTAACACTGATTGATAAGGTGCAGCGTTTGGCCTTCAGAACGGCTTGACTGTGACTTGGAAACCTGTCACGTATTTATAGCGTTGGTATTAGGTTCCCCGAGTTCTATTGGCCCCCCCTGTTGGTGACATATTGTCAGGTCCATTCATAAGAAACAAAGATGAAATAAAACCTGCGCAGTGGGAACTTCACAGATGATATTAGAACCCCAGAATGGGATGGCTCATATGCCGAAATATTAAATCCGGCGGGAGCCCAATTCCAACAACAGATACAAATTATCTACCAACTACCTGGATGATAAGGGTAAATGCCCAAGAACATGCTCATGCCCCCAATCAAGTTCATAAAGTAGGGGGAACAGGAAAGGAAGCTCGTTCAGATACAGCCCTGTTGCTGAAAAGGGGGCTAGAATATACTGCTGCTACCTCTAAAATGAATAAAAACAATCAAGGATCATTTTGGTAGGAAAAGGCATGGAAGCGTGGGTGATCTGGTAGGGGAGGCTTTATTGGAAAAAAACACCACCCACCAGATGCCTCCATATGGAACTGGAATACCCTGCCTGAGGGGGAGGAGCAGCTGCAAATAAAGGCTTAATGGAAAGGAAATCAGTGGAAGACATTGACTTGACACCCAAGGAGGTTATTAGTCAGACCCAGTCCTCACTAGAGAGAGGGAGTGGAAAAGAAGCACCATATGACAGATCTGAACAGTCAACAAAAAATGCAAGCTTTGAAAGTCATCCGGCAAGCAAGGCAACACTTTCCGTGCTGAATTTTGGGCTTAACTCGCTGGTTATTGTATTTGACTTGTCAAACTTGGAGGCGCATTCATAGGCAGGTATATTACTAGAATTGACAAAAGAAACAGCAAATTGTGAGTCATCTATGCTGGGGATTAACAATGTTATTAACTCAATAATAACCCCAACCTTAAGTGACTTGAAGTTCAAAGTTACAAAGAAAGGTCTTGACATCTCGGCAACTCTAGATGCCTTACGATTGAGGAGGATAGAGGAAGAAGACACTTGTCTGTTGATACGAGAGCTCATGACGCAATTGAAGCTATCAAAGACCTCTGTAGAAATGGAAGTAGATGTGGTGAGGGGGGAATTTACAAACCTCCAATGTGACGACACCCCCCTCTCAGAATCAATATTGGAAGAATTTAGAAGCATACCTCTCAACCATTTCTGTTACAAAGGCGGGTGAAATCACCCGATTTTATTTTTGGCGGGTGAGACGCCCATTGGAATTAATGGGCGTGCAGGAGGCTTGGCGGGTGAGTCAGCCCTTTACAGGGCGGGTGACACCCGCCAAAAGCGTGTGAGTTGAGAGCTATGTTAGAAGGTTGGTCCAAGTAGCGGAATGGGAAGAAGAGTTGGTGGCACAGCTATGATATGATATGATATGGCCTTCATAATGCACCTATACACAGGTGTTTCAAGGCGCAACGAGGCTAGGGATGGGGAACAAAGGGAAGACAGAATCCGATCCTATGAGGCCAGGTGTCATTCAGATCACGCAAGTGCAAGGGGAGGGGGAAAGGGAAAAGTGCGTGGGGGAAGGAAGAGGGCAAATTGCAGTACATGGGATAGTAGACTAAATAAGATAAATAAAAACGGCCAGCTGGTGGCAAGTGCAAGGTAAGTGCAGACATAAGTGCTGGTAGAGGGACTGTAAGGATTCAGAAAACAGTCCGAGGTGCAGGGGCTGCCAGGGAGGCAGTGCAGATGTGCACTGGCGGGGCCTGGGCCCGGGATCAGAAAGGGTGTCCAGGTAACCAGTGCAGTTTCAGCCAGGAATTTAGCAGGGGAGAGGGGGAGAGAAAGCAGAAGCAAAGAGGAAGGTTTTGAGGTTCTTCTGGAACCGGAGATGGTTCTCCTCAAGTTTCAGGGAGGCAGTAAGGCTGTTCCAGAGGGAGGCCCCTGCCGAAGAGAGTGATCTACCACCAACTCGTTGCTTGGAGAAGCGACTGACCCTGAGGGAGTTGAAGGCGGATGAGCGAAGAGCTTGAGAAGGAAGATATTTAGGAAGAGAGAGTTGAAGGTATTGCGGCCCCAGGCCCCAGAAGGCCTTGTGGACAATGCAGAGGGTTTTGAACTTAATCCTTGCAGCCACTGGGAGCCAGTGCAGAGATGTCAGTCCTGGAGAGATATGATCCCTGGGCTTGAGTCCAAGGACACATCTTGCAGTCCTGTTCTGGATAAGTTGCAGAGGGCGGAGAGTAGAGGCAGGCAGATTTAGATAGAGACTGTTAAAATAGTCCAGCCTAGAGAGAAACCGGGCTCTGGAGACAGTGAGCTTCTGGGGGAATGAGAGGAAAGGAAGAATACCCCTGAAGAGGTGCAGCTGGTAGTGTGACTTCTTAGAGATGTCAGAGATGTGAGGAGAGAAGGAGAATGTGGAGTCGAAGATGACCCCGAGATTTTTAGCCTTGCAGGTGGGAGCAGGAAGAGGGCCAAGAGAGGCCGGCCAGAGAGCTGTGGGGAAGGAGGGAGTGGGTGTGCCGATGAGTAGAATCTCAGTCTTACTGGCATTAAGGCAGAGGTAATTGGCGGCACACCACACCTAGATATCAGAAAGACAGTCAGAGATGAGGGAAGGAGAGGAGGGGGCCGAGGGTACCCTGAAAATGAGCTGGGTATCATCCACATAGCACTGAAAATTGGGGCAGAGAGTGGTGATGCAGCGGGCAAGGATTGCCAGGTATTGGTTGAACAGCCAGGGAGAGAGGTTAGATCCCTGAGGGACACCACATGTAGAGAAAAAGATATCGGAGAGGAAGGACCCAAGTTGGACCTCGGAAGGTCAGTCGGAGAGGAACAAAGTCAGCCACGCCAGAGCCTGACCAGTGATACCCAGGTTATCACGGAGACGGTTGAGCAGGATGGCATGGTTGACAGTGTCAAAGGCAGAAGATCAAGCAAGATGAGGACGCACAGGGTGTTAGAGTCAAGGTTGGAGAGCAGGTCTTCACAGATGTTCAGGAGAGCAGTTTCCGTTCTTCTGACAGCTCTGGAGCCAGAATGATGGTCATGAAGGCAACCAACAGATTCAGTATGGAGATTAAGCTGGGAGATGGCCAGTTTCGCCCGGAGCTTGCCCAGGAAGGGAGTGAAGGAGATTGGGCAATAGTTAGCTGGGCAGGAGGGGTCGGCAGAGGGTTTCTTAAGAAGAGGGTGCACAAGGGAGTGCTTCAGGGGGCATGGGAAGACTTCAGTGGTGAAGGAGTGATTGCAGAAGTCAGCCAGGGAGTCGATGTGGTCCTTGATAGTTTTGGAGTCACAGGGGTGAACCTGTTTCGACGAGACTTTCATAGATCAGACTTGTCTAGAAACCCCGTCTGCAGAGAAAAGGGGAAAGGCAGAGAAGGAGGGAGGGGGTGGCTGCAGAATGGCCAGAGGAAGAGTAGGTAATAGTAGGGGGGAGGCGATGGGAGGAGGGTGAGGACAGGATGTCCTGAGTTTATTAAATAAAGTGAGAAGCCAGTGCGTGCAGAGGGCCTGAGAAGGGATAGGACAGGTAGAGACTGCGGCAGGATTGTCCAGTTCCTTGCAGATTTTAAAGAGTTCAGCCGAGTTGTTAGATGCCGCAGAGAGGCTATATGAGCTCTCTTCTTGGTGAGGACGGAGAGTCGTTATTGCCTTTGGAGCAAGCGGCAGGCCAGTTTGTCAGAGGATGCACATGAAGCACGCCATTTCCTCTCGGCCACCCTGCACTTGTGTTTTAGGGTGACAAGGTCTGAGTCATACCAGGAGTTACACTTGGCTTTAGGCTTCAGGAGGATTCTCATGAAAGGGGCAAGGATCTCAAGAGTATCAGATATAGAAGAGTGGAGCGTGGAGAGGGCTGTGCCAGGGTGAAAGTCAGCCAAAGAGGGAGGAGGGGTAAGAAGGTGGCAGCAAAAGCCTCAACTGCCACACGCTTCATGGGTCGGATGACCATGAAGGAGGGTGGCAGTGATGGAGGTGGCTTGGCCTGAGGGGTGGGGAAGGTGAGGTGGGAGGGTAGGAGAAAGTGATCACTCCAGGAGAGAGGAGTGGAGAGAGGGACAGAGAGTGGAAGGTCTAAGGAGATCAGAACATCGAGAGTGTGCCCTGCAGTATGAGTCGGACCAGAGGCGAGAATGGTGAGTGAGAGAGAGTCGCGGAGGTCGCGAAAGAGTCCAGAGGTGGGACAGGAGGCATCCAGGTGGATGCTGACGTGTCCAAGAAGGAGGAGTTGATTGGTCGAGGCCAGGAGTGAGGAGGAGAGGTCCGCCCACTCAGAGAGGAAGTAAGAAATCTGACCAGGTGGCCGATAGATAGTAGCCACAGTAAGGGAATGGCTAGGGGAGAGAGAGAGCCTGCAGATGAGGCATTCAAAAGAGGAATAGGTCTGCGTAGGAGTGACAGAGGCAAGAATCCACTCTGGGGAGATAAGGGCTACAACCCCACCAGAGCGGTTGGGCCTGGGCGCGGGAGGATCTTGTAGCCGTCAGGTAGGAGCGTGTCAAAGCTGGTGACAGAGCTGGCCATGAACCATGTCTCAGTGAGACCGAGGACATTGAGGTCAAGTTCTTCGAGAAGGCAGCAGATATCAGAGGAAAGTTTGACAGCAGAGCGAGAGTTAAGAGTGGCAATGTGGAGAAGGTTGCCATCCTTGAAGGACTTCCAGGGAGGGGTACAGATCAGACACAGCTCTGCCAAAACCCATTAGAAAATGAGATGACAGCTATAGTGGGAAAATATGTAGAATGGACTGACGCTGGGCAACAGAACCATCAAAGAAGAAGAAAACGAAGGAGAAGGAAAGCCAAGAAAAAAAGACAAAAAGCGTCATCACCAATAAGTAAGAAAGAACCTAAAAAAATAAAAATCAGAAGAAACAAAAAATTAGAATCACAGGGGTGACCTCTTTTTAAAGGCTTTTTTCGACACCACTAATGGAGGTTCCAATGGTTGGAGTACAGAAATCCACTAAGGACCGGGCTCTACTGACACACGAGAGCCTCCCTCCCTAGAGCACGGGAAGATAAGATCACAGAAATCATAACAGACCACTTGATGAGATGCACCAGGAGCAGTAAATCAAGCAATTGAGATTATGAGTGTCAGTGTTGGGCAACAAACGGACTGATTAGAGCAAAGTCCAACCAAGCCTGGTCATATGCAACAAAATGGAGACGGGGTGACCCTAAAAAAACGGGTCAGAGACATCAGAATCAAAACTAAATTCTGCCACAAGTAACCCTACCAGCTAAGGCGCTACCGTGGGCACGCATTTTTCAAAGAAAAGAACAGGGATGACAAAGAGATATCTACTTTCGGTGTTCCTAGAGTCTGGCTCAAGATCCCAGCGAGGAACTCAAAGCATAAGTCCCTTAACAGAAGTGTGATACTGTCAATCGTCAAAAAAGTTTCAAACATATATCTGTTTGCTTTTGAGGATATGGAATTTGTATGTTTCCCTATAGATCAACATTTTTATGTTGCAGAAGTGGGATTAAAATCAAAAAGAGCCTTAAAGGCAGTTTTTGCTGCTTCAAAAGATCTAGAGAAACAAGGTTTGAAGGTATTCTCTTCCTTACCAGAGGACGAAACTAAAGGTGTCTGGCAACAATTGGGATCTGAAAAATTGGGGAATATTAGAGGATTCCCAATTAGACTCACGGAAGAACGAAAGCCAGGAAGAACAACAACAAAATGTGTTCGCCTATCTCCCCGAAATTCTGAATCAAGTTCTTCCGAAACTAGGAGTGAGAGCACAATCTCTTTAGGCAAAATGAGTGTCGGCTAGTAAGTTTGAACATGCAGGGTTCCTTCTCCTATAAAACTAAAGTGACGAGGGAGCAAACGTTTGGCAGCAATGACATTATACTTTTTCAGGAAACTTGGCTGGTAAAGCCTATACAAATTGAGGGCGTCACAATATTCCACCAACCTGCGCAACAAAAAACAAAAGGCAGACCTTCAGGGGGATTAATGACAACAGTTAGAAATGCTATAAGTAAGGAATCAGAACTCATTTTAAGCAATAAAATGGGCCTTCAGGCCTGTAAAATATCAATAAGATCAAATAAGCCAAGCTTCCATGTCATTGTAATTAACACTTATTGGAAACCCGCCTGTATGGATCTTCAAGCCTTTTTGATGATCTTGTCTTCCCTGCTAGATAAGATTAAACTAGAGTTTAGGGACGTCCATATAATACTTGTGGGTGATTTGAAAACCAGTTGCGTGCAGATTATAAAGAAGGAGGCATGGAGGAGATCTAAGATGTTCTTCAGTAGGTGACGAAGGTGGTTGGAATTTCTACATGATTGGAGACTCAAAATGGCAAATGGGTCAGTGGCGGGGGATGTCCCACCAGCAACAACTTGGCAGAGAGATGATTCCTCCTCCACGATCGAATACATTTTTCTTTCACCCGACCTATTTTCGAGATGTTGCTCGATGAAGGTTAAGGATGGGGGCATAAGCGATCATGGGCGACTGGAGTTGATACAATACTTTCTGATATGATCATTACAACTATTGATAGACAAATTCAAGTAATATCAACCACGAAAGGTAAAATTAGGCTGATTAAATATAAAAATGAGGGGAATCGATTAAATGAGAAATTAAAAACTATATCAAAAAAGGCCCTAGAAGAAAACTGTCATCCATTAAAAATCATAGAGTTGATATGGTCTACCAATTCACCAAGTCTAGTGAAATCAGGGAAGCAGGTCTCTCATTGCCATGTATGATGAGGAAACTTGGGAGAGAAAAAGAACCCTAAGACAAAGGCTCAGAAAAGTAGGGAAATCAATCTTGAACCCTGAGCTTTACAGGATAGAAGCTAAGAAAATAGCGAGAGAGTATAAGCACTGGTCAATAGGGAAAAAAATGCTACGCCTCCAAAAAGATGGTGAATTGATGTTGAAAGCAGTCTGTAAAAATTATTTGGGACATTTTTGGGCAATTATTAACAGATTAGAAGCACATCATAGCAGCGTTCAATGCAACCTAGTGCCGGTATCCAAGTGGATAGAATATCTTCCATATCACGTTGAGAATCCCTATATTAAAACCTCGAGAAAATGTGCAGAAGGTCCTTCGATGAACACGAGATAGCCGAATTAATAATGAAATCTTCCACATCTATATCGGCCGGCCCAAATGGGCTGACATGCCAGGTCCTAAAAATTAATGTGACCACATAGAGCAGATATCAGCTAAAGTAGCAGAGATGCCAAGGGAATCCTTATTGAAACCCAAAACAACGAAAGGAGACAGACCACTGGTATATGTTACCACACAATGGGCCTCATCACGACTTGGGCGGTAACGGTAACGCTATTAGCGCAGGCGGTATTAGCCCTACCGCCAAACTCCCCGGCGCTAATAGCGTCGGATCACGAGTTCGGCGGTAATGTAAGTCCCCATTCCCCACTGAGCCCATTCGGGAATGCCCCATTCCCCATTGGGCTCAATGGGGAATCTTCACGCTAATACCGCCGGCGGATTTCCCGCCGGCGGTAATAGCGTGAATTTTCATCGGATTTCCCCCCAGCTCAGAGCTACCGCCGGATTTAAGGGTTACCGCCGAAGTCGTGATGAGGCCCAATCGCTGCAAAGCAAAAAATTCAAAAAATAATTAAGAAAATCTGGCCTTTGCTTAAAATGGATCCAATCCTTAATAGAACATTGCCAGAACTCCCAAAGTTTGCATTTAGAATCAGCAAGGCCCCCCGCAAGGCCCCCCGCAACACACTAGTGAGGGCAGAGATGACTGAGATGAAAACATCACAAACCACATTCAAGGGCACAGTACCTTGTCGAAATTGTCAACATTGCGACGATGTCATGAAAGGAAAGGAGAGTAGGCATCCACACTCAGGGAAAGCTATTCAACTAAATCACCTGTGTACTTGTGACTCTAGTAATGTAGTTTACGCCTTAAAATGTCTGTGTGGGTTGTTCTATGTAGGGATGACCACACGGAAAGTCAAAATCAGATGGACTGAGCACAAATCAAATATAAGGACTGGAAGCTTTAAACCACCAGTATCCACCCACATCATAGAACACTGAGATCACAACACACAAATGAAGTGTGCTGTCTCAGAACAAGTCAGTATTAGCAAGAGAGGGGGGGCCATTAACAAGAAGCTCTTACAAAAAGAGATCGCACGGAGTGGGAGATTGGACTCCCTCGCCCCTAGGGGGATGAATTGTGAGTTTGACCTCATGTTCTTTCTTTGAAAAAGAACAGTGGGGTTGTCAGATTTGGATCAAAAATGTGGTAGTGATTTATTTGATGGAAATGTGGCAGTGATTCACTTTATGGAAATGTGACCATACAAACTTAGAATGTGATCCATGAAGATGGACATAGCTACACACAGGAGTGGATGACCGTGTGGAGGTTAACTTTAATTGCTATGGTAAAGTGGTGCACTTGCTGTACATGGATGTTATGGAGAAATGTGCAGGTGTCTAGACGATTGAAAGATGGAACTCAGCCTAGCATGTGAGCCACGGGGCTGCCCACGGACAGACGTTAACTAGCAGTATGTACATTGCCAAATTGCACACAGTATAAATGATCTAACTATTTGGATGCATGAGATAAAGTGGTCAGGAAATCCACGCAAGTCGCTAAGTCATTGTTATAACTAAGCTTGAGGAGGGGGCCTGAGGTCGCGATCCTTGATGGCGACCCATGTTGTATCCCCAACTCGGGCATAAATGTGTGTAATGTACCTGAACAGAACTTTCCACCGCTAGATGGTGTTGTTTTTTAGCACAGCACAAACCTCCTTGTCTTTTTGACAAAGAAATCGATAGCAATCCCATCGCAAGATGGAGGTGTGAGTAACGGGCATGACGGTCTAAGACTGTCAGTCACATGTAACACGGAAGCCTTTACCGCTTGTACTCGCGGTTGACTGTTGTATTAGTAGGCAAAGGAGAGACCGGATTGAACATATCCTTTAACCATATAAGGTATAGAGCCTATGCACCCATTGCAAAATGAGTGCAGAGATAATGCAAATTACTCCCGGGTATGTCATGGGGGGGGGGGTTATTATACATATCTTAACATCAATATCACACGTGGTACAAGACTATTGGGGACACGGAACATGGCGTTCGTCTTTTGATACGGAGGCAATGTTCTGTACTCTCCTCCTAGGTACCTATGAAGCGTGAGACGAGTGTCCTTACCCCCAACTACTGATGAGAAACATCACTGCAGTGTGATACATACCAGAAGACTGGAAGATTCATTGGCCCTCATTACGACCCTTGCGGAAATCGGAAAACGATGGCGGAAATGCAATACCGCCATCGAATAGCGCTCGGTGCGACTATGACCCGTCACCGCAAAGTACGAAGCCATTAGCGACACCGTAGTGAACGCCAACGCTAACTGCACCAAGCACGCGCGCGCGCGCCATGCGAAACCGCAAACACCACCATGGCGCAAGGGTACGCCAATTCCGACCCTAGCGGACATGTACCTAACGCCATCAGGCATGGCGTAATGTACCATTCCGCCATGGTGAGAAGTACGGCATCGCGAATCAACCGTAAACGGCCCCACTGAGTGCCTGTACACCGCTCCCTGCCCACAAAGTACAACTCCCCGTAGGTGCAATGAAGTCACAATGCAACCAGTGAAATGTACAAGTCACCCATGCATGGCAACGAACAAAAGAAACACAAGAGGGGCCAATGGGAGCTGCAGGGCACAGATGGCACGAATACAGAAGCCATCCCAATGGACATGACCACAGTCCCCCACCAAGAAACGCACGCAAACACAGGCACCTGTGACCAGCAATATTCCGAGAATCACATCATTCCACCAGTCCACCTGGCTGACCGGCATCTGTTACACAAAACCCAATCCCCCGCCCCTGAGCATGACAACATTCAAACTGTCATATTGGCAGCCCCCATCCCTGACCTCACGGGCTTAGTAGGCAAACGCGCCCAGTACAGTACCACGCAACTAAACTCCGAAGCTGGAACCCAATGCAGATCTCCTCACAATACATCGCCCCCCAAATAGGCATATGCCACATCACTTGCAAAGAAAAACGCTACACGGGCCAAATCAGAATAGAAATTTAATGCACATCAAAGTCACCAAGCCCATACAGCCATCAGGCCATGAACTCCAAAACACTAAGCACCATTGTGGGCTGCATCCGCAAGAAATGACCAGCCACTACTTGTGTGTCGCCCTGTTCCCTCATGGTACACAGAGCCACATTCACGTACGAAAAGGCAACATGGAAGCGCACAGAACCGCAGGGCCGTCCCAATGGGGAGGCACTAGTCCAGCTGAAAGGCCGAAATGTTGCTCCGAGCCACCAGTACTGCGTAAGGGCATGTGGGCCATTGGCGATCGTCCCATAAGATCGTAATGCTGCTCCACTGATTAACACGAAGCAGCAGGTGTCGGGAGTAAAAGCCATCTGCAGGAGTGGCATACAGATGGCAGTGGCAAAAGGGGAGGAGATACCTGTCAACCAAAAGAAAAGAAAAAGAACAGAATGGCCATCAGAACCACATTCCAACAACTCACTTCAATGATCACACGAAATCCACAGCCATATGCATGCTAGCCCACTCCAAAGGATCATCACCACCCCAAAACCACTTGCGACTCATAACCATCTATATCGAGGTGCAAACACCATCACAAACGAGTGTACCTGTGCATGCGTCTGTCAAAACAGAATCCATCAGATGGGAATGTTAACGTGCATGGACACAAGTGTCTGAGGGCGCGTCGAGACAGGGAGGGCTCAACAAGGCCAGATAGACGATGGTCCCACTATGGCAGCCCTGCATCACATAGCGTAGGGGAGGCGGATAGATCCCAAGAAGCCCTGTACATGGCAAACTCTGTATCAAATCACCTGCCCATGCATCCATTCATCATTCCCTCATCCCGGGATCAAAACGCCTGAATAATTACTCACATAACATTAGAAACATCCATTGAGTCTGTGCGTTATGCAGCCTGCAAAATCCACAGTGCCCCAGCCCGTAATTCCAGTGTAGAGAAGTAACATGTATTTGGGAACGTCCGGCCTCATCGCCCACATAGCAATTGCGCATCCCAAACTATTCATATCAATCATTGCTTCCTCGCCATGGGCCCTGTCTCAAGGACATTGAACAATAGAACGTTATATTTGCAGTCAGACCTGTGGGCATCTCCTCGCCGCTAGCTGGAAACCGAAAGCGCCGCCCTTCGAATTCCTCATTTGCAACAACACGCCGAAAAGGCATCTGTGGCCGATTGAAATCACTAATTATTCCATCGAGTGCGGCTGTGTGTGAAAATGGCAACTGCCTTCACCCACAAATGGGACGCCCCGCCCGTCGTTGCAACTCGGTACAGTGATGCATGAGGGCCCACCGTTACTCGAGTACTACGTTCCACTGACCCTTCACAAGTCTGTTCGCGACTGCACAGATAGTATGTGCAACAATGGGACCACAGCAGAATGAACATGTCAACCAATGTTACACGGCCATCGGGTACAAATACATGATTGCAATAGCAAGATGCCATTCCCCGATTTGCAGCGTTGTGCGCGGGACGTGCTCGGCCAAAGGGGAGAGCAGTTTGCACAGGTGGAATGAATCACCACAGGTGGAGGCCATACAGCCTGAAAACACATAAATTGCACAGCCAGTCTCCTCCCACAACCACACCGAAATGCTACCGGCAGGACTCGCGATGTTGGCCCTGGGGGACCTGATAGCACTGCAACTACTCCAACTCCAAGAAGAAGACGAACACCAACTACAACCGGCCGCACGGAGGAGACGCAGGAGGAGGAGGAGGCCAAGGCAGGGCCAGCAAGGGCCGCCAGCACAGCCACTACCACCACGCAGGCAGCCCGCAATCCCACGCCTCCGAGCACATCCGTTCGACCTCACTGCTGAGCAGATCCACACCCTCTACCGTTTGGACCGGGACACCATAGCCGCCATTGTGGACATGACACAGGCTGACCATGTCAGCATGATAGATAGCCCAACCGCCATCCCACCCCTACTGAAGGTGGTGTCTGTACTCCACTTCCTGGCCACAGGCACCTACCAGCACACAGTCGGACAGTTGCATGGCATTTCTCAGCCACTGTTCTCACGGACACTATTTCAAGTGCTCGATGCCCTCCTGCAGCACGCAGACGACTACATCTCTCTACCACGCTCGGAGCAGGAAATTACCAACACAAAAGTGGGATTCCATGCACTTGCCGGCATACCGGGTTGCATTGGTGCCATCGACTGCACCCATGTGGAATTGGTCGTCCCACATGCCATGGAGGCCCAGTACCGCAACCGAAAACAATTTCATTCCCTGAATGTACAGATGGTGTGTGACTCCAACAGGATCATTACACATTGTTGTGCCCGATTCCCTGGATCAACCCATGATTCTATGGTCTTGAGGAACTCTACAATACCACGCTACATGGAGCGACACGCAGGGAACAGATCCTGGCTACTCGGTGAGTCTCATTACATGCATGATTATGTGGGGTATGTGATTTGGCAATGACCTGGCAGGAAGGGGCGGGGGTGTGCGTACGTAGCAATGGCATTCCACATCATACGTTTCTCGTCCACATACAGGTGATGCTGGATATCCACTGAAGAGATGGCTCCTCACACCAGTCCGGAACCCACGGGACCAGCATGAGGAGGACTACAACCATGCCCACTCACGTACCCGTGTAGTCATTGAACAGGCATTCGGCCTACTGAAGACTCGTTTCCGCTGCCTCAGCAGGTCTGGCGGGGCACTCCTGTACCGCCATGAGAAGGTTGCAAAGATGGTCATGGCATGTGTCATGCTCCACAACATGTGCGTACGTAGAAATGTGCCCATGCCCCCTGACGCAGAACTGCAAGCACCTGATGATGGTCATGATGAGGGTGGGGATGTGGCAGCACCGCATGGAGTCTGCGAGGCACCGGAGGCCCGTGACATTCGTCAGCATCTCATTGATGTATGCTTCTAGCACTCACGCCTGGTGGCTGATACATGGACACGGGACTCGTGGCACTGTGTGTGTCTGGGACATGCACAATATGGACTGTACGCCTATGATGGCCTAGTACACAAAGATCAATGTCCACACATCTCATTGGTTGATCGTGCACTTTTTATGGCATATGTGATGTCATGTTGAACACCCTATCGACCCGCCACCCAAGTGAGCCCAACACACCCCCTCCACCCTCCTACCTCCCCCCCGAACACCAGTGTCCAAAGATGCTCATTGTCAGTGGGCTGTCGCTATTGCAAGCCCCCTCTGCGGGTATCAGGGGCACCCCTGCCTGTGGAGCGCAGGTTCCTTCCAGATCTACGTTGGGGGCTGCCCTGGACGGAACTTGCAACGGATGATGTGTCTGCCTGCTCACGTCCATGCATGTCCCTAAGGGTTTGCGAGAGCTCAGTGAGCACACGGCGCACTGCGGCAAGTTCGGCACATACGTCTTTGGACGTCGCATGCAGTTCCCCCCTCAGGCTCTCGGTGCTTCTCTCCATTTGGACTCTCAGGCTCTCGGTGCTACTCTCCATTTGGACTCTCAGGCTCTCGGTGCTACTCTCCATTTGGACTCTCAGGCTCTCGGTGCTACTCTCCATTTGTGCCCTTAGCGTCTCTGTACCTCTCTCCATTTCTGCCCTAAGTGTCTCAGTTGATGTTTCTATGTCTGCCTTAGTGCCCCCACATTCATCGGCATGGTCCTTGAGGAGTGTGGCCAGTTGCTGCTGTTGTACGATTACCTGGTCGAGGGACTGTTGCCTCTGCTGGGCCATGGCCATTTGCGGGGGTGTCACAGAGGGGCTGTTGTCCTCATGTTGCCTTGCCACAGGGCTTGTGGGGGATGGCCAGTCGTCGTCTTGTGGGTGCCCCTGCGTGGTATCCTCATGTTGTACGGGATGGGACAGACAGGGGGATTGGGACAGGTCATGGATGGATCTGACTTCGACATCCCCGTTTTCTGTGTCCGAGCATGCTGCCATCAATGGGGTGTCACCTATGGTGCTGCTGCCACCAGAGGCAGTGCCTTCTGTGGCATCCATTGGGGGGACCTGTGGTGGTGGTGTTGTGGGCATGCTGGCTGCTGGGGTGCCTGTTGATGTTCCCTCCTCTGTGCTGCAACCTGATTTGTGCTGCTGCCGTGTCTTGATGCGTGCAGCTGAGGTGGAGGGTCTCTGGCCGTTGGTCTTGGCCCTCTTTGCAGGTGTGCTGGTAGGGGTGTCCTGTAGCTCGTCGTTTGGATCGGACCCTGTGGTGGAGTAAAGGAGGGCGAGGGTTATTGATGGGTCTGTGGGAATTGGAATGGCATTGTATCACATGCATTGGGGTGGTACCTGAGGGTGATTTGGGTCGGGTCCTTGGAGGTGCTTTGATTTGTGTGTGGAGTGAGGGTGCAGTTGTTTGGCAGCCTGCAGTTTGGGTGTGCCTGCTGCACGTGTAGTGCGTGTATTAGGGGGTTTTAATTATTTATGTATTTATTGTGGGTTTAAACGTGCGCTATCAGGCCGATGTGTGTGGACGTTCTCCTGGACATGTGTTTCTGTTGCACTATGTGGACGCATGGTACTTCACATGGATGGACTGTGTGGATTTGGCATTGTTTTATCTGGCCCACCTACCTGAATCTTCGGATGTCTCACTCCTTTCTCCATCCCTCCGACTCCCTCTATGCTCTCCATTCCGATGGTGGAGGCACAGATTTCTTCCCAGGGGGTCAACTTGATGGGTGATTCAGGACCTCCCCCGGTGGCTGTGGCAATGTTGCGGTTGGCAGAGAGTATGCTGCGGACGCGTATCCGCAGGTCGTCCCATCGCTTGCGGCATTGCTGTGGGGTGCGGGATGCGGTCCCCACCGCACTTACCCGCTGTGCCACCAGAGCCCATATGGTCTTCTTGTTTGCGAGTGCCGTTCTGGTCATATGCGTGGAGAAGACGACGGCAGCATTCTCCTGGAGGGTCTCTGTTAGCACGGTGAGTTCCTCACGGGAGAAGTGGACCTGCCGCTTGCGGTCGCACGCTTTCTTCGCTACTTTTCCCATTTGTCTTGGTTTCGCTAGGGTGGGTGACGGGTTGGGGTGTGTTTCAGGGTAGTGATTTTAGTGGTTGTGTGGTTTTAGTGGTTTTATAGGTGTACGCCGGGATGTTTCCCGTTCCGGGCCCATGTTTTAACTTCCGTTTCCGTATATTTCCGGTCACCGTACTTTCCGGTAGGCGCACACTGCGGTGACCGCTAAGAGGGGTGGCGGTATTGCACCTAGGGCGCCGTACGGCGGCGGTGTGGGCCGTTTTGGGGTCATTTCCGCCATCGCGGACTTTGCACTTCCGCCGTGGCGTGGTGCTCGTGCCCGATGGGTCGGAATGGGCCGCACTTTGCTCCTTCGTGCAATGGCGGAAACGCTATTTACGCTGTGGCGCTCCGGTCAGTCACTTTCCGCAAGGGTCGTAATGAGGGCCATTGTGGTGTATATACCCAGGTAAACTAGGATATGTATTATTCTAAGTCGAATAGAAAGAGACTAATAACTGAGCCAATTTAGTGATGCAAGTTATTGTGTTATGCAGGACAAGAAACAGTGAGAACTGATACATAACTGGAAGTAAAAGCCAAGATAAATTTTGAAGGATGAACCAGCAAGTGAGGTTAGTGTGTCTTGGATTCACTGCAATAGTCTCATTATTAACAATACAGAATTACCCCAACTATAGTAAATCTTGTGGTTAATTTCAGGGTCACAGAGGAGTGTGGACCAAATATTGAAGATACAATTTTAAGTTGAAAAAGCCCTGATGAATGATGTTATATCCGAAATGTGTCATCTAACAGTGAAACAATAGAATCATTAAATGAATTTGTTTGATTACAACGACACATGAACAAATGTAAATGAGGACGGCTAGAGTCCTACACTGTGTACTTTGTTTTTTATTATTGAAAACCTACGTAACTCTTCTTTGGTGAAATTGAACTTGATATACTAATATTTTCTTTTAATTTTGAGTAAAAATACTTTGCAGTATCAAAACAATTGTCGAATCAGTATTTTGAATGATTTTATTGTGAACATTAACCGAATGCCAAATTACTATACCATATACCTTGGAATCTGTGTATGCTAAGGTGCTTAGGAGGTCATTGGACCCCAATAGAGTGCATAGGGGTTACCTGTTAGAAACAGCAGGGTAGCTACGTATATATTTGAATCGGTCTCCTTGGGCTAGGAGACAATACCTCCTTGCACCAGAAGTTATAGAACTTTGTTTGAATAGAAGTACAGCATAATTGAATAACGTGAAAGATCATTGAGTTACACAATAGTCCCGCTTGACGTATGATTAGATCCTCTGTGTCTACCCTGATCAGTGATACCCAGGTTATCATGGAGACGATTGAGCAGGATGGCATGGTTGACCATGTCAAAGGCAGGAGAGAGATCGAGTAAGAGAAGGACAGAGGGGAGATTAGAATCAAGGTTAGAGAGAAGGTCTTCGTGGATGTTCAGGAGAGCAGTTTCCGTGCTTCTCGCTGCTCTGAAGCCAGACCGATGGTCATGGAGACAACCAACAGATTCAGTGTGAAGAGTAAGCTGAGAGATGGCCAGCTGTTCCAGGCATTTGCCCAGGAAAGGAGTGATGGAGATCGGGTGATAGTTAGCTGGGCAGGAGGGGTTGGCTGAGAGTTGCTTAAGAAGAGGGTACACAAGAGAGTGCTTCAGGGGGGAAGGGAAGGCTCCAGTGGCGATGGAGTGGTTGCAGAAGTCAGCCAGGGCAAGAGAGAGGGTGTCAATGTGGTCCTTGATGGTTTTCGAAGAACTGGGAAGAACCTGTTTTGATGAGACTTTCATAGATCAGACTTGTCTAGAAACTCATTAGGGGAGAACAGAGGAAAGTAAGAGAAAGAGGGAGGAGAGGTGGCCACAGGGGGGCCAGTGGTAGAGGAGAGAGTTTGGAGCCACTGAGTACGGTTTAGAGCTGATGGTGAAGTACTCTGCCACCTGCCTCCAACAGGGTGAGCATCTCTCCAAATATCTGTTGAGGACCGAGACGATGCCTCAATGTGCTTTGTAACAGAAGGGGATAGAGTTGAACAGCCTGAACCTAATCAGGCTTCACAAGGTCATGCGCGGTGCCAAATCTCTGCCGCTGTTACTTCTGCAGCTATGGCTCTGAGAACGGACCCAGAAACCACCACGCTTGGATGACCTGGTCCGAGAGGTGCATACTCTGGAGGGCGAGATGGATGACAGAGTGTACAGTTACCAAGTCAACTGGTGTCTCCATAGGCTTTCCCAGAGTATGATCTGAGATATCAATTGGAGTTGTGCCAAACCAACCAGGTGATGCAGCTGCAGAGGATGTCGGCCAAGCCACCACCTGTAATGACATCCATGCCACCAGAGCGCAGAAGAGGCTCTACACTGCCATCCCAAGAGAGAGAACATCAGCTCTTCGGGCACACCCAAGAGCCATGGCAGCCCAGGTGCACCTTTGGCATACCGCACCGCTCCAGCCTTGGAGGTTCTGCCATAGGTGTGGACAGGCAGGCCACACCTACCATATGTGCACAAACCCACCAGATTACATCCAAGTCGCGGCAAGGTTCCAGGCCTTGAATACGCCAACAGATGCACTGGTGGGAAACACCAGTGAGGACCAAGAAGCGGAGCACCTGAATCCTCAATCCAACTACGCTCTGACCGAGTAGAGACAGCCAACAAGTCTGCGCCACCACGCGGGCCCAAGGCTGCTGTGACACCACTGGTGAACACGTCATCTGGGAACCAGAATCCACCCAGACCAGCTAGTCCATCCGAGAGGAGGATAACCTGTAGTCAAATTCCTAGCAAGAGCAGCACCCAAACATCATGGGCAAAACCTAATGGGCTCGTAGGACTGCTAGCAAAGATTTCCATTTATGTGCAATTTTCCCTCCAGTTGTGAAACCCCAACTTTTTGCTTTTGTCTGACCATCCTAGCCTGCCTTTTTCCAGTGGAGCCCAGCCTTCTGCTGCACTCCACTGGACTTTTCTCATCTTGTTAACGGGAAACTGACATGCCCTTAAGACTGTCAGTACTGGGAGACTTTGTTTCCCTTAGTCTTTCACTTAGTTGCCACTTCTTGGCAACATTTTATCAGTGCACAATGTACCTTCCAGTACAGTGGGCGGGGGTCTGTTTTTCCTTTTTAAGGCCCTAGACACCCTTGAAGGATTTTTGGTGAATGTACAAGTGTGTCCAGGACAGAGCTGGAGGCAGCAGTTACTTTTAAAGCCTTTTTGACTCTTTTCAATGTTCCAAACCGCATTTACCGTGCTTGGCCCAGGACAGTGGCCAGTGCCTAAAATCGCCATGCCAAGAGGTCCTTTTTTATTCTGCCCTTTGGCCATTGTGTCCCTTTGTCTACCCCAGGTCGAGCAGACCCAGAAATTCCTTATTTGGTCATGCAGACCCCCGTGCAAACCTAAGCTTTCCCGGGCTTCTGCATGCCTTGTGTGTGTGCGCCCAGAATATGGGCTGGAGCTGTCTAGTTCCAATACACATCCTGGGTGACAGGATGTCTGGTGTGCTAGGATGACTGGGACCACCGTGGTCTGTGATTGGTCCACGTCGGGAATGGTTGAATGTGAGCAGATCTCCTATTTATTTCTCTTCATTTTGGCGCGAAGGAGATTCTGGATAAGAGAAGGCCCTCTAAACCTATTCCAGGTCGATCTTCTGAGTTCCACCAAACTTAGTAAAGGAACCAAGTATCCTGAACTAAAGAAGCAGATCCATGGAACCGCTGGTGACCTGCTGGAAGGTTTGACACCCTGACCCCACTGGTGTTCCGTCGATGCCCTGTTTCTCATCAATCACAGAAGGCCTTCAAGGGTGCTTTGACCCATTGGAGTAGTGAGACTTACTACTCTTGACACCTCCTGCATAACCTGCAAACGAGCCTCATCAGAAGTGTTCCTGGACCGCCAAGTGAACTGACCAGCTCGTACGGAACCTTTGTCTTGGAACCGCCGTTGTCTCAAGTTTCGACTTGAGACTTTGGGAACCGTAAGCTCTTGTTAGAATGCACTCTCCTGCCGAGTTTCATACTCCTAGCATTCCCAGGTCTGGAAGCAGGAGAGTCTGCCTGAACCCAAGCCTATGCGGTACCCGTGTCGCCCTTCGGTGCCTTGCTGCTGTGCACTCATGTGCCCTAAGAGAACCTGCAGTGGAACTGCCCCGATCCCTTCCCAGAAGTAGAGAAAAGGCCTCTGTCCCGCCACGGACAGAGGTCCTGGAATGCAGCCCCTGAAAGCCAGAGAGACGCGCAACTGCGGGACTCGAATCTGCGAGTGAACTGGTGTTATAATCTGAATGTCGTGCAGATATGTGAGACCTCTGTCCCCAAGTGCCGCACAGGGAGAATGACAATTCGCTCCCTAGACAACCTTTGAGGCCACAGGTGGAGATGAATCCGGGACCGTGAAGTACTGGGAGTCCCAGGGAAGCTGTAAAGGAAGGCAATGTTAAACACCAAGCAAGCAGGGCAAAACGTAGGTAGACAAAAAATAAGGGGAAGACTCTTACCAGGATTCAATAGCTGAAAGGGATTCTGGGGCTCAAGATGGTAATGGGCCCTGGATGTGAGATACTGACTGGAAGGCAATCCACTTGAAGAATTTCGAACACTGGACAGTCCCAGGTCTAAAACCAAACGTAGCAGTATGAATATGGAGAGCAATGAAGAACACAATCCAAAAGGGGAGTCCGTGTATGCGGTCCGAGGTCAGAAGCCCAGAATATCAGTCCAAGCCAAGGTACAGACAAATCGTGATCCAAAAGAGTTCCAAAAAAGGGTAGCCGAGTTCAAGAATCCAACAAGACACAAGATAACGGGACAGGAGCCAAACAGAGTCTCAAGAAACAGCTGTGAAGCGTGGTACTGAGGTATTCCTCTGCTTAAGTACCTTTTGGTGTCGGATCATGTGATCGTGAAGCCAAGTCACGTGAACGCGAGTTCCGGTCACGTGATTTCTGATCACGCGACCGTGAAGCCAGGTCACGTGAACGCGAGTTCCAGTCACGTGATCGGGTAACTCTAGCAGCATAATGCGAAGAATCAAACCTGTTCTTTTGGTGACCTAATCTCCATGGCAGCTGCCAATGAAGAAATGGACGCAGACGTGAGTGTGGAGTAGTGGTGTGCGTATGTTGTGACTGTGTGCGAGCCGGTCTGGACCGCCCATGTGAGCTCCGGAGGATGAGTGGGGGGTGAATTCGGGCTGAGGGGGACGAGGGGGAACTGGTGTCATCTGATGTTTGGATGGAAGTCATGACAGAGCCCCCCCGCAAAGGCCCACGTCCACGTGGGCAGGACGGATATTCCCGATGAAACCGAGCCACCAAGCGGGGGGCCTGGACATCCGAAGCCGAAACCCAAGATCGCTCCTCCGGGCCGTAACCCAACCAGTCCACCAGGTACTGCAACTTGCCCCTGAAACGTCGGGAACCTAGTATAGCGGAAACCTCAAAGACATCGGGGGCATCCAAGGAAACAGGGGCAGCCGGGGAATGAAGACGGGACGAGACAGAGCAAGGCTTGAGAAGGGACGTATGGAAAACAGGGTGAATCCGCCAGGAAGACGGGAGTACCAGGCGATAAGCCACTGGATTGATGACTCGAGATACCACAAAAGGGCCCACAAAACGAGGCAGAAGCTTCCGACAACCCGCCAAACGGAGATGTCGGGTGGACAGCCAGACTCGGGAACCAACCGCATATAGCGGGGCAGGGCTACGTTTCGAGTCAGCGTAAGCCTTCATAGATGACTGGGCCTCCTGGAGATGAACCACGGTCTGGGCATGGAGAGAGGACATGTCCCTAATACAGGCAGCTGCAGCTGGGTTGACAGAGGGAGAGGCATCGGGAATCGGGAGGACACGGGGGTGCTGGCCATACAAGACATAAAAGGGGGAAGAACCAGTGGAGGAATGTATAGCATTGTTATAGGCAAATTCGGCAAAGCGAACAACCTGCAACCAAGTTGCTTGTTGCTGTAGCACCAAACAGCGTAAATACTGTTCCATGGACTGGTTCGTTCTCTCAGTTTGTCCATCGGTTTCGGGATGGTAAGCTGAGGAGAACCGTATGTCGATTCCAAGCAACTTGGTCAAGGCACGCCAGAACCGAGAAGTAAATTGGGACCCCCTGTCCGAAATGAGCACAGACGGCAGACCAAAAAGACAGAAGACCCCCTCAAAGAACAACTTGGCTAACGTAGGTGCAGAAGGAACACCCCGACAAGGAGTGAAACGGGCCATTTTAGTGAATGCATCAACCACCACCCAGATTGTGTCGTAACCCTGGACCTTAGGTAAATCAGTCACAAAATCCATGGTCACAGTATGCCAGGGCTTAGGGGGTATGGGTAATGGTTGCAAGAGGCCAAGTGGACGACCCCTGCGATTTTTACATTGGGCACAGACAGCGCAGGTGTTGACGTAGCAGATAACGTCATGTTTCATGGATGGCCACCAACACCAGCGTCTCAAGAGCTCCAGAGTGCGGGTTTGACCTGGATGACCATTGAAGGGTGCGTCATGAGACCACTCCAGAGCTAGGTTTCTGGTATCGGTGGTAGGTAACACTAGGCGGTTCTGCACATATGGTAACCCATCAAAATACACCGGGTCCCATTCGGATAGCTGTTCGGGATGTTGCTGGACCCAGGTACGGATGGTGTCTAACAATGCCAACGGGGGTGTACATGTGCATACCACGTTCTCATGGGACAAGAGAGTGTCCGGAAATATGGGTAACGAAACACCCCCAGGGGAACGAGATAAGGCATCGGCTTTACCGTGTGACATACCGGAACGATGCTTGATTTGGAAGTCGAAGGCAGCAAAAAACAAGTGCCACCTGACCTGTCTGCTGTTCACGCATTTCAGGGAGGCCAGATCCTGTAGATTCCGGTGATCTGTAAACACAGTGATCTTGTGTTTTGCGCCCAACAGATGATGTCGCCAAATGCGGAAAGCGTCCATCACCGCCAGGAGTTCCTTCTCGGTAACGGTATAGTGAACTTCTGCAGAATTGAATTTGCGAGAATGAAAAGCCACAGGGTGTAGATGTCCTGTAGCGGAACAGACCTGCGACAGGACTGCCCCTAATGCAAAGGAGGAGGCATCAGCCTCGACAATAAAAGGTAGGTCAGGGTCAGGATGCTGGAGCACAGGGGCAGTGGTGAAGGCATTTTTTAGAGTTTCGAAAGCCTGCTGATGTGTCCCCTGCCATTTGAAAGGTACATGGGGGCTAGTGAGAGAAGTGAGTGGTGACACAATGGAGGAAAAGCCAAATATAAAACGCCTGTAGAAATTAGCGAAACCGAGAAATGATTGCAGCGCCTTCAGGGTTTGTGGGGTTGGCCATTCTAGAATCGCCTTGACCTTGGAGTAATTCATCGCCAGACCACCAGGAGTGATGTTAAATCCCAGGAATTCGATATTGTCCACATGAAATTGGCATTTCTCTGGTTTCGCATAAAGCGAATGCTTTTGTAGCCGGGACAATACCTCTCGAACATGCTGTACATGGTCTTTGAGGGTATGAGAGAAGATAAGGATATCGTCAAGATACACCACCACGTAGATATCCAAAACATCATAGAACACTTCATTCATGAAATGTTGGAAGGTGGCTGGGGCGTTGCACAATCCGAAGGGCATTACTGAATATTCAAAAAGACCGTATCGTGTACAGAATGCGGTCTTCCATTCGTCCCCCTTACGAATGCGGACAAGGTTGTAAGCACCTCTCAAATCCAACTTGGAGTAGATAGAGGCGTGTGTCAACCGGTCCAATAACGGGGTGATAAGAGGTATCGGGTACCGGTTTTTAATGGTAACAGCATTGAGTCTGCGGTAGTCCACACACGGACGTAGATCGCCTTCCTTTTTGGGCACGAAAAAGATTGGGCTGGCAGCTGAAGACGTGGAGGGGCGTATATGACCCAGGAGCAAAGACTTGTCTATGTATTCTTTGAGGGCTTGATCTTCAGACTGTGACAGCGAGTAGATACGACCTGAGGGTATGGAAGCCCCAGGGGTCAAGTCAATCGGACAATCATAGGGACGGTGTGGGGGCAGATTTTCGGAAGAACCTTTATCGAATACCGAAGCATAGTCCTGGTATTCCGTGGGAATGTACGCATCGACTAAACCCACCACATGTGGGTCAGAAGACGCCCTGGTTTCTGTGATATTGAGCCGAGCAATCGCACCCAATGCTGAAGCAGGATTGTTCTCCTCTCCATTTAGGGGGAGGCAAAAGTTTTGACATAATTCGGACTCAAAGTGTACATGACCCAAACCCCAATCAATGTGTGGATTGTGATCCCGCAACCATGGCATCCCGAGTATGATCCCGAACTGAGGCATGGCTATCAAGTCGAAGTGTATGGTTTCCTTGTGAATGGAGTGGATCGTCAGTATGAGTGGTGCCGTTTGTTGTCGAATGGGTCCAGATGCTAATTCTGTTCCATCAACTGCATGTACCAGTTCGGGTCGGTTTTTATTAACCAGGGGCAGGTTTAATGCTCTGGCTAACGTGATGTCAATGTAGTTCCCGGAAGCTCCTGAATCAAGGGTGATCACTACAGGATGAATGATACCGGGTGTGGGTTGCAAAGTAGCTTGTACTCTGATGGGTCTGATTCTACCGAACATCGGGATCGAACCCGGGGAGGAACATAGAGAGCTCGACCCTTCCCCCGTATCTAGGGTCGAGCTGGGTGAAAAACCTGGTTCTTGGGTTTCGGTCTTCGGGGACATTCCTTCACAAAGTGTCCACCCAGGCCACAGTAAAAACAAGCATTCTCTGCTCTTCTACGTTCCCGCTCCCTAGACGTGATGGGACTCCTGATACCTCCAATCTGCATAGGTTCCCCTGTGGTGTCTGAGGTGGAGGAAGATGCGGTTGGACCTGTGGAGTGGGAAAATCCGGCTTCAGTTCTTCGTTCAGAACGCCGTGCATCGACTTGGAGGGTTAAATCTACAAGGGCCGGGAATTGGACGGGCAAGGATGGGACCACGGCTAATGCGTCCTTCATAGGATTACTTAAGCCTCTGTAAAAGACCACTGCCATTTTACTTTCTGGCCATGATGTTTCGGCCGCTAGTTGGTTGAATCGGGTGATGTAATCGATTAGGGACCCCTTACCCTGAGTAAGTTCGAGTAACTCTAAATCATGTGACTGGGTTTTATACCTGGTGTCGAAAACTCGTGACATCTCCGATACCAGTTGGTCGAAATCGTAGAGAGCTGGGTGGTTATTTTCTAATAGGGGATTTGCCCAAGCCGCAGCTGTACCAGCTAGGTGTGACAGGGTGAAGGCTGCCTTAGTAGTGGGATCTGGGAAGGCAAGAGGTCGACATAGAAAATGTAATTTGCATTGGTTAAGGAAAGTCCTGTATTTTCTGGGATCTCCATGAAACTTCTCTGGGGCTGCCAATGGGAAAGGAGACGGTAGTACAACAGGGAAGGGTGCAGGGGTAGTCGGAACCGGGGCTAATGGAGGGGCTGGCATAGGAACCTGAGCGGCGTCCCCGAGCTCCGGATCCGCAGGCAAGGGATGTTGGGCACTCTGCAATAAATCAAGGCGCTGATGAATTACTGTGTTGGCAGCGACCATGTCCGCCCGTAATACCGTGATTGCTTGGATTATAGCAGCCATGGGATCTTCCGCGGTTCCCTCCATACCTGGCACGACAAGGCTTCACAGACTGTTATAATCTGAATGTCGTGCAGATATGTGAGACCTCTGTCCCCAAGTGCCGCACAGGGAGAATGACAATTCGCTCCCTAGACAACCTTTGAGGCCACAGGTGGAGATGAATCCGGGACCGTGAAGTACTGGGAGTCCCAGGGAAGCTGTAAAGGAAGGCAATGTTAAACACCAAGCAAGCAGGGCAAAACGTAGGTAGACAAAAAATAAGGGGAAGACTCTTACCAGGATTCAATAGCTGAAAGGGATTCTGGGGCTCAAGATGGTAATGGGCCCTGGATGTGAGATACTGACTGGAAGGCAATCCACTTGAAGAATTTCGAACACTGGACAGTCCCAGGTCTAAAACCAAACGTAGCAGTATGAATATGGAGAGCAATGAAGAACACAATCCAAAAGGGGAGTCCGTGTATGCGGTCCGAGGTCAGAAGCCCAGAATATCAGTCCAAGCCAAGGTACAGACAAATCGTGATCCAAAAGAGTTCCAAAAAAGGGTAGCCGAGTTCAAGAATCCAACAAGACACAAGATAACGGGACAGGAGCCAAACAGAGTCTCAAGAAACAGCTGTGAAGCGTGGTACTGAGGTATTCCTCTGCTTAAGTACCTTTTGGTGTCGGATCATGTGATCGTGAAGCCAAGTCACGTGAACGCGAGTTCCGGTCACGTGATTTCTGATCACGCGACCGTGAAGCCAGGTCACGTGAACGCGAGTTCCAGTCACGTGATCGGGTAACTCTAGCAGCATAATGCGAAGAATCAAACCTGTTCTTTTGGTGACCTAATCTCCATGGCAGCTGCCAATGAAGAAATGGACGCAGACGTGAGTGTGGAGTAGTGGTGTGCGTATGTTGTGACTGTGTGCGAGCCGGTCTGGACCGCCCATGTGAGCTCCGGAGGATGAGTGGGGGGTGAATTCGGGCTGAGGGGGACGAGGGGGAACTGGTGTCATCTGATGTTTGGATGGAAGTCATGACAACTGGCTTGACTGGTGAAGTTTGACCTAGACTGCATCGAGGGTCGGTGAGTACTTGTAACACTTACCGGTGGCCCCTGGTGCATCCATAGACTTTTATGCACGAGTGTCCGGAAAGAGCCACTCTTCTTTCTTAGGGTAGCTACCATCCTATTCCCGATTCCTAGAAATTGCTTTGCCCTCTTGTGGAGACCCTCCTTGAATAGTGGAACTTTATTCTTTATCACCTCACCCACCTTCCTGAGCCATTACAACCCCTTGAAGAGACCCCTTTTGTATTTAACCGCGCAATCGAGTGCTGCCGCACTGAATGTACTTTTGAGCTCAAGGCTCCACACTTCGTAGGGACTGGACTGCTGATTAGTTAGGGTCTGGGCTGCTGAAGAACTGCCTAAAGTATATTTGCACTGTCTGACCCCCTTCTGTTTCAGGGTGCGGATCTCTACTTGTTTAATATTACTTTAGGCCAATAGTTACTGTATATATATTTCCTAGTATAGTGTTGTGTTAGTATTGTTAACATTGCTGTGGTTTCATCTTCAGTTTAATTTAAATGGCCTTTAATAAATGTATATGTATTTTTGATATATACACCTGACTGAGAATAATTTGTGGTGTTGTTTACTGTGTGTGCTCATTGTGGACTTTCGATCACCCTCACCCCTCCTGAGACCTAGTCTTGACTGTCGCCAATGGTACCTTGATTGGTCTGGCTTGTCCAGAAGGTTACCCTGTTTCAGGAAACTAGACTGGCCTTCTGAACCTCTGCCCACCAGGTCAGAGTTCAGAAATCCATCTTAACAAGGACCACCAGCCTCCCAGACAATTTCCATCACTGGCTGACAGGCAGTGTTTCTGGATAGCGGCTCACAGGTGACCAACGTTTATGAGCCATTCTACAGATCCCATTGGAGCCTTTGGCTGAAATGAACCATCTCAACGTGGGAGACAACGGTTGCAAATAGCTGGGGTACATCTGGGTTGGCAATGTTAGAGTATCCCACGATGAACCTCCTGTAGTAATTACAGAATCACAAGAAACTCTGTAACTCCTTGAGGGTTTGAGGTCTTGGCCAAGTGAGGAGGGCATCCATCTTTGCCGGGTCTACAGCAATGCCATTTGAGGAGATGATGTAACCAATGCACTGACATTTGTCTGCAATTTCCATATGATAAAGCTGGAGTCAGCATTCCTATCGACAACCTGGATCAGGTTTGCAGCCATCAGAGTGAAGATCCCGCAACTTTTCTTTGATGTTCGACGCACTGACGGCATTATGTCGGGAGATGGCTGGACCACGATATGCCAGCATGTTGACCATGCACCCCATGTGCCAACAGGTATACTTGCAGAGAGAGAGATCCGGTCCAGAGATCCACCTGATGGACCCATTGGAGATGCTCGCACCATCCGATTGGGCTGATCACAATCCTGGGACACGCCAGCTACTGTGATGGTTCCTGGCAGAGTGCGACTCAGCGGGGAGCAACTGCCAAGACGTCTGGTGATGGAGGCACCAGAATGTGGAGAGCTTCCAGTGGGTTTACTGGTATAGCAGACCCTGGTGACAACCTATGGAACAGACCTGATGATTATCAAGGTACCAGTCATTAATGTGACCAATAGGACCATCCGTGTACCAGGATGCACCATCATCGCACAGTTCCATCAGACGGCATCTGTAGCCCCAGCGAGTGTCACCACCAGCTCATCCAAAACAGCGTTGGTGGTCTTGGACTTTGGAGACTCCCCGATCGTGTAGAGGGACAAGGATCACCTGAGTGAGCAGCTCGCCCTGCACGCTGAGACATTCTCCACAAGCCCCTGAGACACTGGCATGGACCATGGAGTGGAAAACCGGATCTGGGTGTCTGATGACACTGTCTTCAGGGAGTGGTCATGATGCCTGGCCCCAGGAGACAGCGAGGATATATGCTGCCATCTGGATGATCTTCTGCCGGAAGTCCAGGAGCCTCTATGATTCCCCCATCCTCGTTGCCCGACAGATTACTGGGAATGTTCGGATGTGCATCGACTACCATTGATTGAATATCTGCAGTATTCCGGTCCAGTACACCACGCCCTGGGTAGACGAGGCATTGGACTGCCTGATGGGGAGTAAGTGGTTTTCGGTCATGGACTTGTGGAGTGGCTACTACCAGATGCTGATTCATCTGGCAGATTGTGAGAAGACAGCTTTCATCTGTCCATTGGGCTTTTACGTGATTGTTAGGATGTCTCAGGGGATCTCTGGTGTGCCAGCGACTTTCCAGTGCCTTATGGATAGGACTGTTGTTGGCGTGAACCTCCTGGAGGTACTGGTGTACCTGGATGACATCATTGTGTTTGTGAGTATCCTTGAAGAACACAACAGGAGGCTCATGAAGGTGTTGGATCGCCGGAGAGAGCAAGGGCTACAGGTTAGTGTGGGCAAGTGCCAGTTTTGCAGGACAAATGTCAGTGCATTGGTTACATCATCTCCTCAAATGGCATTGCTGTAGACCCGGCAAAGATGGATGCCCTCCTCACTTGGCCAAGACCTCAAACCCTCAAGGAGTTACAGAGTTTCTTGTGATTCTGTAATTACTACAGGAGGTTCATCGTGGGATACTCTAACATTGCCAAACCAATTGTGGACCTCATCAAAGGGTACCCACCTTACCACAGGAACTGCAAGAACACCGCCAACTCTGTGCGGCATCTATATCATCCACGGTAGACCTTTGGTAAGCCAACTGCTCACCAATGCTAGCAAGCCTTCGAGAAACTTATGCAGACCCTCACCACAGCACCAGTTCTGGCCTAGGTGGATCCGCAGTTATCTTACATCCTGCATATGGACACAAGTCTGGAAGGATTGGGTGCTGTTCTCTATCAGGAGGCCAACAGTGAGGTGAGACCGGTCGTTTTCTCCACCCGAGGCCTACATATGGTGGAGAAGAATTATCCAGTCTACAAGTTGGAATTCTTTGCATTGAAGTGGGCTGTTGCAGAGCACTTCCGGGATTACCTCTACGGTGCTACCTTCACAGTGAGGATGTCAACAACACCTTTGTGTTGAAGTCGGCAAATCTGGATCCTACCAAACATTGTTGGCTCGCGGCACTTTCCACATACAACTTCAGTCTACACCTGACCTTGGCGCACTAACATCAGTGCTGATGCCCTCTCTCAGAGGCCTCCTGCTCAGTCGAATGATACAGCTGGATCCACTTCATGGAAGGAGTTTTCTTCAGCAGACATCAGAGCTATCTGCCAGGTTGCAAGTCAGCAGGCGCCAGACAGAGTCAGGAGTGTGGATTTCATGGGATCCTTAGCTGAGGCTAGTACCTGCTGTCTACTGAACATCACCAGTCTGGAGGTATCTGAGCTACTGCATCTGACGTGAGATTAGATCCACTTTTCACAACTAGCAGGACCTGGCATCGCTCCATTCTTGAAAGCCATGATCACCGGAGCAGATGTGTCCAGAGACATCATTCATGACCCAGAGCAAACTGCAATGCTAAAGAATTAGAAGAAGGGTGGAATCCTGTACAAGAAAGCAAAGTTGGAGACCGGCTACTACATCACCTGGTTTTGTCACAGAGATTCCACCGAGCTGTATTATATGCACTTCACCACCAGCACGGACATCTTGGCAGCGACAGAAACTTTGAGTTGGTCCACTCAAGCTTTGTCTAGCCCAGACTAGCAGCAGATGTGGGGTATCATTGCCAGCTCTGTGCCAGGTGTGTCACCAGGAAGAGCGCGGCTTGTCCTGCCGCCGATCTGATCTGAGTTCTGGGCCCATGGACCTCATCTGCATTGACTTCCTCAAGCTGGAGATGGACAGGCAAGGAGTAGAGAACATCCTGGTGGTGACAGATCACTTCACTCAGTATGCACAGGCATTTCCCGCCAAAGATCAGCGTGCCACCACCGTTGCCCATGTATTGTGCCAAAAGTACTTTGTGCACTGTGGCCGGCCAGCCAGGATTCATTCTGACCAGGGACCAGACTTTGAATCGACATTCATCAAGCAGATGCTGGAGCTGGTTGGCATCAAGAAGATCTGTACAACTTCATATCACCCTCAGGGGGATGCTCAAGTGACAAGGTTTAATCATACCGTCTTGGCCATGCTGGGCACCCTGAGGCCTGTGAAGAACAGATGGCGTCAGCATGTGGCCACCCTGACCCAGAATGATGCCACTGGGTTTACACCATATTTCTTGATGTTTGGAAGGGATGCCCGGCTGCCTGTAGACCTGAGTTTTGGAGTGTCCACAGACGGAACAGGCAACGAGAACTATGCAAGCTATGTTATACAGCTCAAGTGTCAATTGGAGCAATCATATCACCTCGCCCAGGCTGCCGCAGAGAAGACGGCGGAAGGGAACAAAAGGTGCTACGACGCCAAGGTCAGATTTTATGCTCTTTAACCGGATGATTGTGTGTTGATCCACAGCCTGAGAAAGAGAGGACACAACAAGCTAGGTGACAAGTGGGAGTCTCAGCCTTTCATCATAAAACATCAGCTGGGAGAGCTCCTTGTTTTCCGACTGCGAGAGAAATGACGGCCAAGGAATATCAAGACCTTGCACCAGAACCAACTGTTCCCAGTCGGGGATGATGTTAAGCTGACACCGGAGGTGATGAGACAGCAGTGACTCCACGCTAAAAGGCTCGAAGAAGATTCTTCAAAGGCCCAATCCCAGGAAGCTTCTCCAGCTACCGAGGCTGCGAGATCGTCAGAAGGTCAGCTGCAAGCCAGTAAAGGCTCTGATGCCAAGGGCGATCAGTTCGGTGACTATTCAGACCAAGGGTTAGATCAGAGACTACTGTGGGTCCTTACACGCCCTGATACAGACCCACTCCTAGGGACCCTGAACCCCACCCTCAGGGTATTCCTTCTCCAATCTCCGCTGCTACGGTGGATGTGGCAGAGGAACCCTTACCCATTAATTCACTGGAAGATAGGGTCCCCAACTTGGGGCAGCGTACTCCGCCAAGTCTGGGGGAAAACCTACATGAGGCCCCGGCTTCTCTCCGTTGTACCACCAGGGAGAGCAGACCTGTTAAGAAGTTAACATATGATACCCCAGGTGTCCAGTGTGAGGTTCCAATCCATTCCTTTTAGTCTTCCTTTCCTCATTCTCTAGAGCAGGTTTCTGGGAGTTCAGGGGTACTACGGGAGGTGCCTGAGATTCGGGGTACTGGGTGGCAACCGGTTGCCTGTTCTAAACCATAACTGGATGAATTAATTGACAAGGCAAAGGCTATCCTCAGGGCGGAGGATAGGTCAATGGGGGGATCATGTAACTCCCGAGTCAGGGGGTTGAAGAAAGCATCCCCAGCACATGAAGCTGCACCGGGATCCCAAATTTAAAAAAAATTAAAATCAGATCCCGGCACAAGAGCCGATCCTGGGACAAAGGAAGAAAAGTTAGAGTAAGAGAACCTCACGTGTGCTCACACGAGTGTCCCTTTGCTCTAAAAAAAAGAAAATAAATGTTGCCGGCGCAAGCAGAGCCCCTGTCAATGATTTCAACCCTTCAAGAGGGTTGGAGGCGCTCCGCTAAACGCCTGTCACCGCTGCGACCTGGGCCTACATTCTGGCACTCCCTTGAGAATCAAGGGAGCGCCTATGAGCAAAGCCACATCCCAGGTAGCAAAGAATTGTTGGGGTGGTCAAGAGAGAGCCCCATCATTACAAAGGGTTCACGTTTCATGCACCATATTGATGACTGGGGATGTGGCAAACTGAGCACAAGTTTGCAAATTCATACTTATCAAGTGTAGTTAATTGTGGATGGGATTATTGTTACTTTTTGTTCAGAACTGATGCATGTTAGCTTGCACACACACAGAAAGAAAAAGTATTAAATCTACCAAATGTAAAAATATGCATGCAAATAAAATATAAATGCATGGGGAATTCAGAAATCTCAGTATAAGTGGTCTTTTCACAATGAATCAGAACGTGGTGGTTAGGGCTCTCTTGCAAAATGCACTTTGACTTCCAAACAGGTTTTCAGATGGCAGAAAGCCAGGGAATGAGTAACTTCAACTTTCGCGGTCAGCAACTGCAGAAACAGCCTTGGGTGTTTATGGTCTGATAGGTCTCGTAGATAGTGGATAAAATCTCTTGCTGTTTGAGAGTGTGACCCAAGGAGTTTTGTTATTTATTTTGGTCAGTAGTAAAAAACGGGGTAAGCTAGTGCCTAAAACTATTTAGGAGTTTCACTTGTCCATTAAAGTGGGAGTTTTGTAAGTTTCAATGGAACAGTGACCTGGGAAATGAGATAGCATCACAAATGAAGAGAAATCATTCACCTAGCCTCATATTGCAGGAAATGTCCATACAAGCCATGTGCAAATACAAATCAAGTGTTAGGGTTTAAATGGCTTAGGCTAGCTATTACAAGTAATTCATTATTTTTATTTATTTTTATTTATTTAACATTTATAAAGCGCTCACACAGCCCGCAGGCATCGAGGCGCTGTTACATGAATTGTTTGTTTTTCTTAGTTGCGTAATTGTGGTTTTTTTTGTCTTAGTTACGTATTTATAACGCGCTTACACACCCAGAGGTTTCTAAGCGCGGACCCGGGGATCAAACCTGTTGTTGCTTCGTGTCGTCTTGCTTCCAAGACGCGCACGCTGCCGCTGAGCTATCCGCCCGGGTGTTTTCAATACCAGTGTGCAACCATGTGTTGTCGTCATGACCTACTACGGACAAACACTAAGAAGAGGTGTGCTATGAATATAATCTGAAAACACTTGTTGAGATAAACCTGACCAATAAAAACATAGGAATTGGTGAAAGATGGGATTTCTTTGAAGAGGGTTGTGTCCAATCATGTTTGGGGGGGTGATTGCAATAAAGTATTTTGGGAGTGCTTTAACTGTGCAAAACTCTGTAAATTATGTGAACTGATGTTGTATTGTTGAGACTTGGGTTAGTCTGGTCCTGCAACACCATCTAACTGCTCCCCAGAACATTGTACAATAGATTTGCTTTATGTTCAACTGTGTACTCACTTCTTAAGTGGTGGGCCTGTTTGGAGTAAGGTAGTTGAAAACCCATCTGCACATTTGGTGAGCCAGGGTAGGAGCCTAGGTATTCCAAGACGTTGGGGGTCTTCTGTCCACACCTCTCAGCTGCAGCACCTCACGACAGGGACCAGTCTTCCATGCACAGTGAAAAAGAGGTTTGAGGACGCCATATTGGTTAGTCTGCTCCCCAGAGATGTGGTGCTGCGGCCTACCTGTGTAGGACGACTTGACAAAGCACCACATTGGAGTACCTCAGGTTCATGGGAGTACACGTTTGGGGGTGCGAAGCAAAGGGGGAATACGGGTAAAAAGGGGGTTGTTTCTTTGATTGAATTTTTTGGTAAGGGTAGACTTGGAGTGTGGGTGTGAAATCAGTTGAGGTTGCAGGGGTGGAAAATTGGATGTTTTGATAGAGTGGTTGAACTTTTCTGTGTTGTAAGTTCCCTGTATATATTTTTTACCTAGTTTCTTGTTTTAGAGGTATAAGAGGTTACCTTACCCCACACGCCCAGTGTGAGGCTTGTCCTGATACCCTTTAGTTTGCTTGTCTGGTTGGTTGGAGCCCTCACCTGAAGGTGGGGTGGTATCTTGAGGAAAGTCCAATCGTAGATACCTTTCTGAAGTAGGCCATTGACATTCTCTTGTATTAGCTGTGCAGTCGTGGCCCCTCACCTCGATTTTCTTGGTTAGTCGAAGTTGTGGAGGAAAACTTCCTGTAGTCAAGAAAAGATGGTTTTGAAGTAGAGAAAATTGTTCTAGTGATGAAAAGAGCGAGAGTAGCGGTGCTGTAGTAGAAAGCATTGCGCGCCTCCTATGCTCAAGAGGGGGGATATCTCAGAGATATTGGTTGGCAGAGTGGTTTATTTAATAAGATGCTGTCTTCTGTGTATGAGAGATTGGAGTAAATAGTCAAGTGATGTAATTGTGGTCTAGACGAGTATGGTGAATGAGTGTGAATTGCGATTAAGGAATAGGGTAAGGGTAAAAAGGGAGCTCTTTGGTGAGCATGTTTTGTGCCGTACGTTCAGCTTGGTATCAGATTTTTGGGAAACAATTGTTTGATAACTTGGGTTGGAGTATTGAATCATTTGTGCCATGTGTATCTCAGCTACAAAGCAAACATTTTAATGTAGAATGGTTGCGGGAGAGTAAGGGGAAACTTATAAATTCTTGGCCTATTGAGGGATCCTATCATACAGGGATATTGGAGAACCTGCCTTTCTTTCTAACTACAAGCACAAGGGCTTGAAGTTAGAGTAGTGGTTAAACATCTTGGAATTATGGAGGATGTATGAAAAATAGCGGGAATGGCCATAATGTTGAAATTGTGGGGGGAGGTCCAAAAAAAGAGGGTGCAGGACTTTCTTCTGCACCGCCCCATATGGGTGCTATCCTTTATTACCCACAAAGGGGTACACAGACCCTGACTTCATACCACCATTTCCGCAGGGGCTACTCCAGTGGTTGCAAGACAGACAAAGGTAATGCCTCCATCAGTTACAATGGGCCTCATTACGACCCAGGCGGTAAGTTACCGCCTGGGCCGTGACTTTACCACCATGGCGTAAACTACGTTTACGCCATGGTGGTTGGCGGATTTACCGCCCCATTCCAACCTTGGCGGGGCGGTAAATCCCCATTTTCCCATTTACCCTTCCCCATTCCCATTTTGCCCCATAGGGCATAATGGGAGTGGGGAAGGCGTTAATTACGCCACCGTAAATTATGGTGGCGTAATTAACTCCATGGTCCCTTAGCGCCATGGATTTTAACACCTGCTAAAAGCAGGTGTTAAAACCTCCATGGCGCTAAGGGACCTCGTACTCAGGCGGTAAGGGTCGGCCCTGTTTACGCCGCCGTAAAACCCTTACCGCCTGAGTCGTAATGAGGCCCAATGTCTAAGAAATGGGATTTTGAGGAAAGTCGAAGGATAAATCCTTCAATGTTTAAGGCTACAGAGACGTTGAAAATGGAGAGCAGAAAAGGGATAACCCCCCCCCCGACCGCTATGTTAGCAGATAGATTAAGGGTGGAGTAACGAGAAATAGTGAGGACGGTAGTTAGAAGGGCAGAGCAAGGATTGAAAATGAAAGCGAAAAAGAGGTTAGGCCTCTTCCTGCTGTGATAGAGGATAGGCTGTGATGAGGAGTGGTACATGCTCAAGAACAGGAAAAAAAGAAGGAAGCGCTAAGGCTAGCGGAGGAAGAGGTAGTGCTGCTATGGTGGCAAGGAGATGAAGAATGGGAGGAAGAGAGAAAACAGGTAAGGGATGTAGAAGAAGGAAGGTGTAGATATGGGTATGTTCTTGTGAGATTGGACAACTCAGATATCAGAACGGTTGAGGTGGATATTCAGAACAGGGATGCTGCCATGGGTACATCGGCTGAGCAGAGTAGATGGGAGAAGATGCCCTATGGTAGGGCTGATTATGCTTCGTGCCTGTAGAAGGGTCAGGGGATGTAATAGCAGGAGTAGATGATGAAGAAGGAGACGAATGGAGAGCAGGGTGTAGTCACCTTACCTCCCGCTCCAGTAGCAGCGATAGAAAGCACAACATGGAGCCATAGGACACGCCATGGTATTCACATGGCTGTCATAAGTGGTAGGGGAGAGCTGGGGGATGCCCAGGAGAAATGGGGGTAACTCAGTTTCCGTTTCCCAGAGGGGTCTGGGAAAGGCGTATTATGTCCCGTGGTCAGGCATGGACCAGAATAGCTTGATGAAGGCACTCCCTTTGCTCACTGCAGGGGTGGGAAAGTAGATGTATGCATTAGAGAAGCACACTGCCGGTGTCATGTTGGCCATAGGGCACATGAAGAGCTTTTTCATGGCCCTAATGGGGGAGCGGTCAGACAAGCTTTGGAAGAGATTGGAGTATCCAGGACTTCCGTTGGATACAAATACCCATGATGAAGCAGCCTTTCATAATCTTAGGGCACAGGTATAGGAGATCATTGTGGATTATGTATCCCAATATGCCGGATATCAATACATTTTAGCTAAGATGATGAAATTGGATGATGATCCTGCCGCACACACACAGTTAATTCAGGAGATGTGGAGGGCAGAAACAGAAGAATCATGGTACAAGACTGTGGCGATTCTTTACCACATGCTGAAAAGGGGACTTCCTAAAGACGTTCAGCATGATTTAGATAAAGTGGTCGATATGTGGGCCAAGAGTTGGCCAGAAATTAATTCACACATTGTGCATTTCTGCAAGAGACGACAGGAAAAAGAGAGGTAGAATGTAGAGCAGGCACAAAAATTGGAAGCTAAGCTCGTTCAAAAGAAATTGGTCAAGATTTGTCTAGAAGGGTTAGTAGTCACAAATCCTATGGCAAGACAGCAGGGGCAATTGGGACAACAGGGACACAGTGAAATGGGTATGACACAGGGGTGGATGGTCGGTTATATCCCCGGCCCAAGGCCTAAGAGAGGGTTTCTAAGGGTCATGGGAGGATTTCCATGGGGAAGTGGGTCATTTGGCAGGTTTGGAGGAATGGGTCGCCAGTTTAATGGCCCAACATAAATAATTGTGGAGTATTTTTTAGGATTCAAAGTTGGTCATGTTAAGGATTTCAACCGGGAGATGCACACCAGACCAGGACCCTTGCCCTTAGCCTTGGATGTAGCACGTTTTGGAATGCTTTCTCTTTATTTTCTTCAAATCAAATTGAGCTGACACACAACTCGTCTCACACTCCCTTTTACAAATACTCCGGGTCACAATGGACCATGAACCAGGCCGGTTGGTGGGAATGCAATATTTATTTATTGTTCAAATTCAAAGAAATCACACACATTTTAATATTGGGCCACAATCACCAATGGGGTCATAATTACAATGTCAACCAATGAAATACACTTGGTAAACCTTCTACAAGAAAATATCCAAAGCTCAAACGAATAGGAGCACTTATTCAATTAGGATAGATAGCACCCGAGTTAAGGTTCCCCCCTGCAATGTTCCCTCAACTCACAATTAATCAAATTCTGAGTGGATAGAAAGAAGCAGCAATGAGTCAGGAATATTAGGCAGCAAACAGAATCAAAATCCGACCTCGCAAAATAAGAGGCAAATGCGGGTTTCAAGCCCTTTGCAATTGCTAAAAATGACACTCGGATTTTGACAGATAATTCATTAAATGTGTGGTTAAATAATGAGGTACATATGTTTGATCACAGTATCAGGGAGGTCATATCACTAGCAACTATAAGGCAAGGTATCACAAAAGGCATTCAGTTCAAAAGCAATTTGAAAGTAAGAAAACGATGCAGCCGAATCACACGTTGGAAAGTTGCATTTTCCTACTTTGCAGTTTTAAATGTCATAAACGGTTTTTCAGAAAAACGAGTGGAATATTGGGATTTGGAAATCGGTTTTTGTGCTGGGGGATAGAGGCATATCACAGGGACAATAGAGAAGTGAAAGGATGGCTATAGTTGAAGAACTGGATGAGATATGCAAGATAAAAGGAGATTTGGTTTTGGTAAAATAAAGCTGTTAAAGAGAGGAAATCAGTTTGGAAAGAGAAAGGACAAGTTTTACTTAAACTAGATTATTAAGACTAGATTGTTAAAGAAAGACACGGTACGATCCAAGATTCATTTGCAACGTAACCCTTTCACCCCACGTTCAGATCTATGTGGCAATTAATTTAAATTATTCCAAATATTGCTAAGGAGTTAGAAGATGGGGTGAATGAAAGAATTGCACTAACACTAGAAAAACAAGGACAGGGTGCACAGAGAATTCTAACCGTTTTAAACAAGTTATTAGGGTATGGATAGGATTACTTAGAGAGTAGAACAAAGACAAAGTATCAAGATGGGGTAGGCTATGTGTTGTTGTGGGAGGGGGATAACTCACAATCCTCTCTTGGATTTGGAATTAGGAACAGTCATCCGGGTTCTAGACTCAATGGCTCGGGTTACAAGGTATCGACACACTCTCCTAGCAGAACAACAGCTGGGCCTGTCTGGTCACTGGATAGCAAGTGCAGCTGGATGCCAGGGGTCAGCGGGCATGCAGTTAGTGGGAAAAGTCTGGTCACAGGATGCTCCCCAAAAGGGTACCACAGCTTTTTCCCTTTTGTTATTGGGATTTCTGGATCAAGGCCTTGCTGGATAGGGTCAGCTATGCTTTGGCTTTGCAGTGGAATCTGGAATCTTGCAAGATGGATGTAGAATATCAGGATGCGGAGGCGCTGGAAATTCAGGAGAGAGTGTGTCTAGAGTTCTGTCAGCCTCCCTTATTTATAAGGCATGGTGATATCATAGGATTATATGGTGGGGCAGGCTTAGCTGGGCACGCCTCTAAGCAACTGGATTGGTCAGGGGTGATTGTTACCGACTTGCTGTCAGCTGGTTTGATTTTTAGGGACATGACGTCAGCTTTATGAGGTGGGCTATACAATGCAAAGGATCATCCCGCAGTTACTTTAACTAAAATCATTCTTCACATAGATCACACATTCATGCAATTGTGGCATTTTTACAAATTATCTAGGCAGATTACATATTTCACGCAGAGCATGACAGTCCAACTCTCTAGTTTGTAAGACTTTGTTTCGTCCGTCTAATAGTTTTTCATCATTTTCAATGATAAATATTCAACCTAAAATTCTATAACTTTATACATGGGTATAGATCATCATAAGGCATGTAAGTATTGAATTTCAAAGTGGCATCACGTACACTTTCCTCAGAATATCCAATTCTCTGCCATTTCTGTTCCCAATATTGCAGTGAAGGATACCACGTCTTGTTTAAAAACCACAAAAATTATGTTTACACTGTTAACGTTTTACATTCCTGTGAAGTCCTGTTGCAGAGATAAAAGTCTTAAAAGTTTATTAATAAAATAGTCTTTTGAAACAAATGGTTAGCATTGTCTCCCAAATAAGGGCATAGCTTACAAGGCTGCTCTTGAGTTGGCTTTGAAGCTCCCAGTAAAAGTTGTGAGGACGTGTGATTTCCTATTTCACACGCATGTGTCCCAGAATCCTTATTGTAAGAGGCGTCTGCCCAGACAAAAGTCTGATGGGCATGGGAGGTTTAGTGCTTTTGGTCCATTCAAAGTTTTCAAAGGTAGCAATTAGCACGCATGTGTCCTAGAATCTATTGTAGCTCCTTCTTTCGGGGGTTAGGCCACTCCTGTTGTCAGCCAAATGTCCCTTGAGCCATGGCAGAAAACCTGTTTGGGCTAATTTCCCCAGTGTAGCCACTGCCATTATTTCTTTATTTAATTTTATTTTGTTCTGAATCAGAAGCAAGCCTGTTGAATAAAACATCCCATATGTGTTTCCCAGCAAACCCCCCTTGACATTACTAGACAATGGGCCTCATTACGAGTCCGGCGTTAACCGAGGCGGTAAAACCGCCTGGTTAACGCCGGACTCGTATTACCATTCCGCCTCCGTGATTCCCGGAATTACCGGGGCATCACAACCCCGGTTTACCGGGAATCACGGAGGCGGAATGGTGTAAATCCCCATTCCCATTGAGTCCTATGGGACTCAATGAGAATCGGGATCATGGAAACACTGGCAGCATCTCGTAATGCTGCCGGTGTTTCCTCGTCCGCCTGCAGGCGGGCGGTGTTAAACCCGCCAGGTCAGACCTGGCGGGAACATCACCTCCCGCCTGCAGGGGTCGGGATCAGGCGGTCCGGAAACAACGGTGGCGGCGGGTTTACCGCCACCGTTATTTCCGGACCGCCACGGTCGTAATGAGGCCCAATGACAAGTTTTTATTCAACATTGTACTTTTAAAACAGGCATTTCTTTTTGGTTTGCAAAAGCCCATTTTGACACATGGTGAAGGCTGCTGGGATGTCTCTTTTGCACAATATTGTTTTCTAGGCCTAGTCAGTTTCTTTTATACAGCAATTTGTTCAAGACACAGGTTCACTGAAATTGACATATGCCCATAGAGCTAGAGTTTCTTTGAAGCATTGATTTTTGGCATTTTGTAATTCAAATGTCAAGCATTTTCCCGTGCAGCTGAAAGTAAAGCTTCTGTTGCTACCCCAATTCTAGCCTGACATGGCCTGTCATTTCAGGGATAATGCTGTTTTCTGCTGGAGAAAAATCTGTAAATGGGTGGGCATGGCAGGGCCTCATTGATAAAAGCAGTGTGATGTTGAACAGATGGAAATAGCGTCAAAGCGGCATCATTTTAAATGTAAAATATTTCCCTTTTTCCAGGGGAAATGTTGTGCTAGCAGCAAAGCAGTGCTGCTTTTCCATTTTCTTCTTGGGTGCATGTAAGAAACACAATGGCAGGCTTTCTCAGTGTGCCCCCTTGTTACATCCTGCCCAAGAGGTGCTTGACAAACAGTGCAGCCATCCTTTTGTAGCTGAAAAACACAGTTTTGATGCAAGGTCAATGTATCCCACAGTCATATGGAATGTGGGGACACGTGCCACAGGATTGTCGTAAACAGCCACAGTACTTTAACATGGGAGCTCAACAGATGCAGTCCCCGATGGTGCAATATGCCCCGGGTTCTGTGCAATTGCAACAGACACAGGCTGAACAGAACCCAGTGACTAGAGCTGCAGAGAGCTACTGGATCCCACTGACCATGCCAGAACAAGCATCAGTTCAGACATGGGACAAGAATCCTTTACCCCAAGGAACAGTTGCGCACTACACTGGAGCAAGTGTTTCCGAGGGAAATCCTGCCAGGTGCTAATAGGTACCAGGAGTAGGACAGCCCACAGGGGTCTCTGATGTGTACAGTCCTGTCCTGTCCATTACCACCAATCCAGAAGAGGAACCCCGGATAGATGTGCAGGCATGTGATTAAACGTTTTCATTCATGGTTGACACATGGGCTAACAAGTCTTGTATCAAGGAAGGTGAGTTCCCCTTGTTAGTCAAAATGATGGACACACAGGGATTCTCTGGAGCTATCCTGTCGGTTCCTTACACTGAAGATTTTCGAATCAAAATTGATCAGCCCCTTTGTTGTATCGTACAGGCACCCCAGCAAATCATTTGGGGAGGGACATCCTGATCAAGTTGCGGATGTCGGTTGCCTTCATGGAGGAAGATATTGCACAGTCAACCCCAGGGTTGTATACAGTAAGGGATGCAGCGCGTTTTCAGACCTGTTGTAGAATGCGAAAGAGGACATCCTGGAGGGGGCGTGAGGTGATTTTTGTTCATGGGTCTTCAATCATCAACCAGGTGATGGGGAGAGGCATACGGGTGCAGCTGTTGTGGGTCTTGTGGATGGGGAGCACCGGGTCAAACTGAAGAGACAGTTGCTTTATCATTACACTGCACAAGCAGCAGAACTGGTGACACTTATAGAGATGCTAAAAATGTGTAAGGGGAAGGCAGTCACTGTTTATTCTGACTCCATGTACGTTACCTCCACTGTCCATTCTGGTTTATCAAGATGGCAGAGAAGCAGGATTAGGAGGTCAGACAGGTCCCCTGTCCAGCATGCTGTGCTGTTATCCCAGCGAATTGAAGTGCTAACCTGGCCAGCAGAGATAGGTCTAGTAAGATACACTGCCCATAATACTCGCACTAATTCAATAGCTCTTGGAAATGATACTACAGACAAGACAGTGAAGGAAGTGGTGTATTTTACTTTCACAGATTCCCATAAAATGGAAACCATGTCCCAACAGGTACAGTTACCAGCCCCGTACACAGCAGTCCAGGTGTTCCAGACAATAGAAATGCAAGGGAAAGCTCCTAGAAAAGAACAGGAGCTCTGGAAAAAGAGAGGATGTGTTATCTCACCCAAAGAATTGCTTTGGAGACAGGAAGTGATGGGCAAGGTAAAATTGCCTGTAGAGCTGCTTCTTGTGGCTCTCGAGAAACTACATTGCCCTTTGCATACTTCTTGATGACAAATTGCAGCAGAGCTCCAGGAGGAATGGTTTATTCGTAACATACAAGAACAGGTAAGTAGATTTGTAGGGAATTGTGTAGTGTGAAAGGAGTTCAATGCGGAAATGCAATGAGTTTGGTGAGGGTAGTCTTGCCCATGCCCTTTGGTCCATTCATGGAGCTCCACATTGGTTTTGTGGGCATGATAATGAAGTGCATTAACTTTAGACATCTAATTGTCATGGCTTGTCCATTCTCTCAGTGGCTTGAGGTTGGTCCCTTTGTATGAAAAGTGTTAAGGTTATATCTTCACAGGTTGTGTTTTCTCAACAACAGACAACAGGAGAAAATGGAAGTATTACCAACGATCAGCACAAGACACAGCTTCTCCTGGGAACCATATCTATATCTGCGCCTTCATGCATCACTGGAAAGAGCAGCGTTTTCATGGGCCACAGATAGTGACATACGCAACTCCGACTGCCGTGCAGGTGGAGGGCAACACGAGTTGGACCCACTTAAGGGATATACCTGATTGCACCAACTGTATAAATAAATTAATTATTGAAACAGTGAGCTTCATTCTTTCCATTAATACCACAGTGCCACAAAATCTTTTTTCATGATACCTTTAATTTCTCCAAGTTTGCATTCTGTCTTTTTTCCTTTTTTATATACAAATTTCACAATTATTTCTTTACAGTATTTCCTTTTCTTTCTACATGTGTTTCTCCACAGTTTTATAGTGGATCATCAGGAGAAAATCCTGTTATTCTTTTCTTTTCTTTTTATTATCCGTATGCGCCAACATTTTGGTACATTAATTTGAGTTTCTTTTGGTTCTCCACTGCTTATTTCAGTGTGGTGTGAACTGTTCAAGTTTTTTGGTGCGGGATACGCTTGTCCCCTTGTTCGTTCCGCCAATTCGCTATGTTCCAAAAAAGTTATTTATGTCAGCATGGGTACCTGGGCAATAGAATTTCCCAATGATGTGAGCTTGGGTTTTACATTGTTCTAAGTGTCCCCCTATCAAATGAGAGTGTTGAATCTCAAGCACTATTTTGCAATGGGATTTGGGAATTACTAATTGAGTCTCACTTAGGCCTTCCATGGAGGTTACCCTTCTATAAAGTACTCCCTGTTTCTGGAAGAAAAGGGGATTTCTCTTTTCTTGTCCTTCTCCCTCAGGAATCAGTTGTAAGAAAGCTTCTGTGAGGACTGGATCATTTTGTTGGGCGAAGGATAGGTTGGGAAGGAAGGTAGGTTCCTCTTCCCTTTTTGCTTCAGTGGTACGTATCTCATCGGCCTCTCCAAAGCCTTAGCTACGTCTCTGTTTCCTCTGGTTCAATTTCTTCCTTAAAATGTGAAAATAGAGCTTTCTCAAGAATTCCCTGTGCCATTTTGTCCCCAGGACTTATTTCAAACAGGGTCTTGTCATGGTTCTGTAAGAGAACTTTTAGGTTTCCCCAAAGGTCTGGATCTATTTCATATCATCTAGACCAAGTTTCCAGGCTAGGCCAGATTTTGGAACCAATCTTATATAACAACACACAGGGGGTATCAGTACTAAGTCAGTGAGAATCATCCCTCTTCCCTGGAGGGATAGTAGCTTCTCTGCTGCTACAAATATCAAAGCCTATGGATTCTTTTGTGGTGGTAGAGGCGTCTGAGGCTCTATGAATAAGTTTCTGGAATTTTAGGGTTCCCCAATTTGTCTCAATTGAGTCGTATGCCATTCCTGACACCATATGTAAGGGAGGCATGTTATCAAAAGAATGACCCTGACAGAATAGATTAAATTTAAAAACCTTTATTCAGTTTCAGGGGTTTGGAAAAACTCCTACTTTGCCCTATAGCTAGGATGGGAGTAGTCTCTACAATCAAATAATAAACAAAACACAGTCCTAGTCAGTCGCTGTCAAATCAAAAATGACCTAAACTAACAAAACCTAATGCCTGCCCTATCTCTTATACAAAATGTGTATAAAGTGGAATATGTATGCAAAGGAAAATCAGTGTCGTAAAATAAAGGATGAATGTGGCTGAGTCATCTCCCCTTCCCACAGAGTACACAGGACAATACACAGGGCAATACAGTCTGGCTCAGGTTCTCAAAACAAAGGCAGTTCAAAATGTGGATCGAGGCCCGCTTGACCTTCCATGTTAAAGTCACTTATTCCGGTTTTACAAAGTTTTTTCACAGTTCAACAAAGGTTTACACAGCTCTCCCTTGATCAGGCTCGGATCTTTCATAGCATAAAGTTCACATAGGTCTCCCTCTGTTGGGCTCGGACCTTTAGTCACAACACTTGCAGGGGTTCCCTGCCCCATGCTTAATTCATATTCTTTAGGGGTTCCTGCCCCTATTTTTTCACACTTTCAGTCACCCTCAGTTGGGCTTTCCTGATGTCGAAGACTTTTGAATGTGCAAGGCTTTTGCTATAGACCTCCGCTGGACCACTTCAACTTTCCCTTTAACTAAGCCTCTTGCGTTCTTTGCCCCAATGTCTCCTGGTCTGGGTAGTTCAGTATCACAAGCACAAAAGTTCAACATTCAACTTGTTAACTTCCCTTTGGTCGGGGTTATTCCTAATCATAACGCATTTTTAGAGTTCATTCTCTTTGTCGCTTTATCACAAAAACAATTCACCTTTTGCAGAGACTTTCGAGTGGGCTACTTCCTTTAGCCGGACCACTCCGCTACTCTGTATCGCTGGCTTCACAGTTATGGGTAATTAAAAGTTCCTCACAGGTCTGACTTCCTTTGCATCTCATCCACACGCATGCAGCCTTCAATTGTAATATATATTATTGCACTTTCAATTTTTCCTAAACACATACCAGCCTTTCATGTCGCTTGCCAACTCACCAGCGTGTGCATTCCTTTCTTGTCTTCTCTGTTGCAATTCACAAGTCAACGTTAATACCACAGGCTTGGCCTTGCCACCGCAGCTCTGCTGTTATCCCAGGAGCTTTGCTGGCACCTTTGAAACACATTGCAGTCTTCTCATCTGGGATTTGGCCTTCTCCACGTATCTTTCACAGCTACTCGGTAGCAACGACCTCCTGCGGGGATCTCCTGTGGTTCTCTACCCTTTGCTCTCATCCCTCCCTCGGTCGCTCTGCTCCAGTAGGTTTGCCTTTGCCCCAGAAATTCTGCTCCTACTCGTGTTCCACCTTGCTCAATATGTGTCTCTATGTTCCGCCTTTTATCCGTATGGGGAGAGGTAATATGTGTCAGATATATGTAGTTAAAGTTAAGTGCCTGACATTGCCTGACCCAATTAGTGTGACATGTCCAATGAGATGTGTAAGGGTTAGGCTCTGTACTCTCAGTCGCCCTCTTCCTCGGCTCAGTGTTTGTGTAGAAAAGGGTTTGGACATTGGAGGATCCTATAATATAGGATGCATCATGGGTAAATGAAATAGGGGAATACCGCGTCTCACCATCGATTGCCTCACCCCCACTCCTGAAGACCCCTCGCTCAGGTGATCCTCCCGCACTGGTCCACCTCCAGGGTCTGCATCCAAAGGTGATGACTGTTAGGGACAATTCTCTGTTTAGGCTGAATTTCCTAACCTAGTGAGTCCCCCAGCGGCTTTGCTGGATTTCTGGAGTTTGTTTTTTTCCATCCTGCCAAGAGTGAGACTCTTTTTCTCCCACTCTTGGACATGAATGTGTGTAATTCCTGTGAATGTCAATGTGTTCTATGGGCTATGGGGTCTTTTACTCCATAGGGTCTCATGTTTTTCTATGTGTGTTACACTGCACCCTCCGTGCCGTAGAACTGGGGCGTCCTAGCGGACCTCCATTATAGACTCCATACCCGGGGACTGACTACTGTCTCCCCGGGCATGTAAAGTCACCATTGGCTTTACTAGACCTAAATTTACTAACAGAACTAGTACAAACCATCCTATTGTGGACGTACTAGTAGGGGTAATTCGATTACTCCTGGGTCTGTTATTCGAGGGGGCACTGTCCCGTCCCCCCTCGTCGAGTTTTGGCTGGTGGCAGTGGAAACTACTTGTTATATTCGACCCCGAATATAACCCTATGGGATTACTTTTTCTCGTTAATCTCTAACATACCACCGGTTTATTTATCTTAAATAAATCTATTGGTTGGTATTTTTTGGCAGAACTCGGTTTGTAAAATGGCATCTGTGTTCGTCTCTTTGACTCCTAAACCAAAGGTTGAGCCCTTTGTTCCACCTTTGGCGGGCCTCTACACAGAGGTCCTCTAAAGTGGTGCCATTCTGTCTGGGTACCACAGGGGGTGCGGGAGGGGGTTTAGGCACCCTGGACTGAGTTGCCTTGCCAACTCAAGTCGCACTCTGGTGTGATTGGCCCAACTGGTGAGCCACCCCGCTCACCACTTAGCGTGTTTTGAGTGACAGCTAGGCTGAATGAATGGGGGGTTTCTGCATAAAAGCAGGGCTTTTGGAACTGGATCTTCAGAAGTCGCCACAGGACCTAAGAATCCGACGAGGGTAAAGCTGAGCCGACCTGCAATGATGACACCTCCGGTGGAGCCCTGCTGAATTGACTCACCACCGCCCAACGACAGAGGAGATCTCCCCGCCGGAGAGTCTCTTCCCCTGACTGGTGGGAAGAACCAGTCCCTTTTGCTTTTTCTTCGTACCAGGACGTAGTGGTCGAATTGCCCGTGCAGAGCACCCCGGCAACCGGATAGCCACTACCCCTGTACCGCGACCAAAAGGTGGTGCCTTGTGACGGAGCACTCCGCGGCTGGTCTCTTCCCTGGTGGTGCAACGATCTTCCACTTTCCTTCGACGACGAGATTATCTCTTCTCTTGGCAAAGACCCGACGTGCATCCACCACCAGGAACAACTGCCCCCGCCGGAGCTGTCTCTCCACAAACAAGGTACCGTGTCCGCCTGGCTTCCCTTGTGTCGGTTAGTGTGAGGTGTCTGAATCCTCGCCTCTCCATTGGGTCGCCTACAAGCTTTCTCATCTCTCTGTTCTGAACTGGTCCAATCTTTCTATAACAATTTGCGACAAAGACTCGAAGTGCATTTCCACTGTGATACTTTTTTTTTGGACACATCGCCTTGCCTCTCTCCGAGTGGGCCTGGCCTCTGAACTTTGTGATCTGCAGTAGACCCTGCCTTACTTGCCTTGCATTTGTTCGTAAAAGTATTGGTACCGAGTTGATTTCATAACCTGCCTTATTTTTTCTCTCCCGTCCTAACGAATACTAGAGTGCCATCTAGGTTAAAGCATACACCTCTGTCTGCAAATAAGTGATGCCGTTGAACCTAGACTTGTCGAACTATTGTTAGGGGGATTGATCTTTTTCTTATAGTAATTGTGATTCAAGTGTTTACCGTTTTAGTGCCAGAGTGTTTTTCATAGATGTGTTTTTATAAATAAATAACTATATATCTTTACACCAAAGCCTTGTTCGGTGTTTGCTTGTTCTACTGTGTAAATTGCCCTATTTTGTATACTCCACATACTGCCTAACTCTTCTTGATGGAGGTCTGACTGCTCAGCCACAGCTACCAAGTGAATCTGTGTGGTACAGACTGCTACCAAGTGGGTTTACTGCCAACCACCTGTAGTCCTAAATCTTTTGCAGTGGTCCCAGAGGGAACTGCACAGATTTCCGCCTAACACTGGTGTACAGCGGTGGGATTTGTATCGAGTATACAGTTTAGAGTGCTTTTCAACACTTTAGGATAACTAACCACAAAGCTTAGCACTAAAAAGCAACTTTCAAAAACATGTCTACTATGGAAGTTTACAGTCAAGAATCCTTGTCAGGTGAAAATACTGAGAGTTTACGAGCCCTCTGTAGACACGAGAATCTTTCTGTAAAAGGCAAGAAAGTGGAACTGATAGCGAGATTGCTGGAAAAACAAAGTCTGGGTACTGGTTCAGAGGAACCAACTTCTCCAGCGAATGTAGAAAATAGTAATAGTATTGATCTGAATCAAAGTCTTGATAATGAGTCAAAAGAGGAAAGTGAACCTAATGAAGTTAGACACTCTGAGCCTCTGTCTGCCTTACCTACTGTACCTACGGGGCCCATACCAGGTCCCACATGTAACCCTGCTTATTTTGAACTTGAAAAAATGAAGCTTGAATTAGAATACAAACGTTCCTTGGCTCAGTCTGAAAGAAACCAAGAGCTCGAGTTCAGACGGATGAATGCCCAGGCTGAGCAGAAGCAAGCTGAGTTAAGACTCAGAGAAATAGAACTTAATCACGAGTTAGAGATGAAAAAGTTGTCTGTGGAAAATGCTTCTCTCTCCTCTGGTTCCTCTAGAAACTCCAGTCCCAAAAGACCCCAGATGCCGAAGGAATTAGTGGGTATGTATGAACCGAGATTGGATGTTTTGGATTGGTTAAAACTGTTTGAGTACAATCATGGGCTCCAGGACCTTACCGGGAATGATCTACTTCCCTGGTTGTTCTCTAGGCTCCCCCCTGTTGCGACTGATGTGGTAATGGAGTTGGGGGAGGCGGATAGGAAGGATTACGAAAGTGTGAAACTATCTTTGATAGCTAGATTCGGGAAGACCCCTTCCCAGTATCTTAAGAGGTTTAGAACCCTCAAAAAGCATGATGGTACCCCTTGGGCTACCTGGGTGAGTGAAGGGTTGAAAAACTTAGAGGGATGGATTAAGGGTTACAAAGTGAACACTTATGAGGGTATGAAGAATCTTTTTATGTTGGAGTCTATTTATGATGCCTGTTCTCCTGAGCTCAGTCAGCACTTGGCTGATTCGAAGGAATTGGATTCCAGGAGGCTAGCTAAGGCTGCTGACTTGTGGGTTGCCAACAGGGCTACTCATAAGGATTCTGGGGCAACTCAGAAAAAGGATGAGGGAAAGCAGCCTAAGAAAGACTCAAAAGAGAATTCAAATAACTCAAATTCCAAAGAGGGCCCCAAACAAAACCAGAAGGGTAAGCCACAAGGAAAACCGCAGCAGAATAGTGTGTCTTCTGGTGCCAAACCGGAAGGGGGCCAGAACAAGCCAACATTCCAAAAAGCATTCGGTAAATGCTTTGTTTGTGGCTCGACTGACCACGTGAAAGGAGATCCCAGATGTAAGGGTAAACCTTCAGGGGTCCAGCTTGTCTCCTTAGCCTTCGCTCCAGAGGAGGAAATCCAAATGGCAAGTGGAAACTTTCTACTGCTAGCTGATGAACCCATTGGAGTCTCAGCCAGCGTTTCTTTAGTGTCTCTGGGGTTGTGGGAACAACAGAATTTAGACTTCCTTTATTTTTTTTATTGTTTGATCAAAATGTGATTTTACAATACTGAAGCTTTGTAGTAAACTTCAATGAACTTGTCTTTGTGTTTTCTGTTTTGAAAGAAGAAGACGGGGCTTATTCTTTATAGCTTGCTGTTAACATTAAGTAGATTTGTGTCAATGTATTCTAGCATTTTTGCAGTCACTATTTGCCACGTTGTTTTATCTCCCCCAATGAGTCTGTACCACCACAATTGCTCTTCTGGCAGTGTGCTGAAACCCGGTATCATTGGCAGATAGCACTGTCTGATTCCTGCAGTCGCTGTACATGCCATGAGTAGATGTCTTATTGTCTCCTTTGGAGGTTGTATGTCGTTGGAACAGAATCTGCAAGTGTTTGACTGTGCTTGCCCTCGAACATGTCTTATTTCATTTGTTTTGAACAGGTTGAGCCTAGCTCGTAGAATTAGGTTCTGTGCTTGCCTGTTTGGAAACTGCTTTATGTAGTTTTGCCGTTCATTTCTTTTTACAGTAAAACTTGGTAAATGAGCGATGAGTTTTAATGTCGCGGTATCGTCAATCGTTTTGGCCCAGTCCATATCTTTTATTTTCTTTAGCACTTTACATGGATTTGTAATGAGTTCGTCTTCGTCTGAGACGATTGCGTCTAGTACTATTTCATTTTGATTTTGCCAGTTAGTTACCATATCACAAGTATTGTTGTTAATTTCTTGTTTGATGATACTGAAGATTTTGTTTTGACTGTCCATTCTGCATTTGCAATATAACATGATGGCATTGCAGGTTGCAGAACATTCTAGAGATTGTAAACTTAATTTGCGTCGTATTGCTACGCCAGGAGTCGAGTTTGGTAGTTTAAGGACTTTGCGCCAAAAATATGCTTCTAATTTGCACCAAACTTTTTGTGGAATCATCGGCATTGCTTCTATGCCATGAATGATGGTGGGTACGACCTCCATCTTGGCTTCTATGCCATTAATGATGGTGGGTACGACCTCCATCTTGGCTTCTATGCCATAAGTGACGGTGGGTACGACCTCCATCTTGGCTTCTATGCCATAAGTGACGGTGGGTACGACCTCCATCTTGGCTTCTATGCCATAAGTGACGGTGGGTACGACCTTCATCTTGGCTTCTATGCCATAAGTGATGGTGGGTACGACCTCCATCTTGGCTTCTATGCCATAAGTGACGGTGGGTGCGACCTTCATCTTGGCTTCTATGCCATAAGTGACGGTGGGTACGACCTCCATCTTGGCTTCTATGCCATAAGTGATGGTGGGTACGACCTTCATCTTGGCTTCTATGCCATAAGTGACGGTGGGTACGACCTCCATCTTGTAAAAGTTTATTATTGGTTTCAGGGAGAATTTTCCAAATTTGCTGTCAATTCTTTTTGCTTGAGCTGCTAGTTTACTCATTTTTGTGTGTAGTTCCTGCTGCATTGTGGTTTCATGGAGGGAACTATCCATGTTTACTCCTAGATATTTAAAATTTGAAACCACCTCAATTCTGGTCTTGCCGAAGTGCCACTGAAAGTTTTCCTTTTTTGGGTGACATTGGAAAATCATGATTTTTTTTTTATTGATATTGATTTCCAAATGATTGCTGTTGGCGTAGATTAGAAGGGCGTCAAGTTTGCGCTGTAGCCCAATTTGAGTCTGGTCAAAAATTGTTAGGTCATCAGCGTAAAGCAGGTGTCCAATTTGCGTTGTTCCCAGTGCTGGTGGGAAGACTCGTGTTTGAATTCCCATTTTTTGAATGTCGCCGATATAGGTGATGAAGAGTGCTGACGCCAGTGGACAACCCTGTTTGACTCCTCGTGTGGTGTTTATTTCGGTTGATAGATCTCCTTCACGGCTGAGTCTAACTCTTATGGATGTATCATGATGCAATGCTTGAATTGGCTCTAACAGAGAATGGGGACATTTCCATGCTTCAAGTTTGTCCCACAAGAGTGATCTTTCAACTCTGTCGAAGGCCTGAGTGAAGTCAATATAAGCTGCAAACAGACGGTGATTCTTTTCTAGGGTTTTTGCTTTTAATATACTACACATTAGTATATTGCATGTTGTACCTGTGTGTTCTTGAACCCTGTTTGCATGTCATCATTACATTCTGCAGAGGCCGCCCATCTTTGAAATCTCGTCAAGAGTAATGAGGCATATACTTTCCCCATAACATCTAGTAGGGCAATCGGTCGAAAGTTCATTGGGTCCGTGAGGCTGCCTTTTTTATAAATCGGTACCACGATTGCTTTAGTCCATTATTGTGGTACTGATCTTGTTTCAGTGCATCGCTTAAAGATGACGCTTAGCAAGGTAGCCCATTCTTCTGGATGGCTTTTTAGTTCTACATTACTAATGCCATCCGGGCCTGGTGCACGCAAGTTTTTCAGTTTTTTGATGATGTCAATAATGTCCTCTTTTCTATCTAGGTTCGACCATTGTACAGCTTTTAGTTGTTGCGCCTGTGGTTTTACATTTGGATCAGATTTAAAGACTTTGCTGAAGTGGCTTTCCCAAGTATGTTGACTGATGTTGTTTAAAATTTGATTGTCCTGTGTTTGTTCAACGTTGTGTATTAAGGACCAAAAATTCCTACTGTTGTTGTTGATAAGCGCTTTTGTTATTTGTTCGGCGTCCTCTTGGTACAATTTATATCTATATGATTTTACCCAGGCTTTGTATTTTGTTTTGATACTTTGAATCTCTGATGCACCGTCTGTGGCAATTTGCTTATAGGCTGTTCGAAGGGCTCTTCTATACTTGCGCCTTTTATCAATTAGAACTTTGTTATATGCGTGTTTAGTATTTCGGTTTGTTGCGTTTCCTTTTCTTTTTGATGTCTGTATATACGGCAACAGTAGAGGTTGGTAGTCGATGCCGGGGCATGTCGCTGAGACGGTGATGGCCTTGTACTTTGCTGTGATTTTGAGAATTTCAGCAGTACTTAGTTTGATTCTGGTGCCTTTCGTGTTTGCCTCAATTTGTATGTTTGTTTGACAGTTTCTATTGGTTTTGAAGTTCCATGCGGTTTCAAGCAGGTTATGGTCGCTTGTTGGGGTGTGCCGCACTTTAAAAATTTGTATACAGTGCAACATGGATTTGGATACATAGATGTAATCGATCGTGGAGGCGAGGATGCACGCTCCCAAGTTGCTATTCTGTCTGTTTCAACGAACACTTCGTCCAGGTTGTATAGATCACGCGAGTTGGTGAACTTTCGCCAAATGTGCCACGGTATGCGGACGTCTTTTGTAGTGCCGTTGCATTCATACTGGTTATTTGGGTGACATTTAGATCTCCACATATCAGAATGTTCTCTATGTCATGCTCAGATCTTACTGCGTCAATTGTCCTTTCACAAAGGTCTATGAATTTTTTTGCGTTGATTGCAGCTGGGTTCCAGTAAAGATTTATTATAACCATTTTTGGTAAATCTATTTTATGATTTTCATCGCCTTGCCAGGCAATTTCTACTGCTAAAATTGATTGATTTGCAATTATCGTTTGTACAATGGAGGCTCCAGAACCGTTTCGGCAGGCTGGCTATTAGGAGACCTGATGTTGGACGTCCTTTGGTTCCTCTTGCGGCTGGGGATAGGATGATCTGATATCCTTCTAGTGTAGGAGTTTGCTGAAGCCAGGTTTCCTGTAGACAGATTATGTGAAACTATCTGAGATTGGGGCCTCCTGGAGCAGTCAAATGTATATGGCCTCGCCTATTCCATGAACATAACTTGATGTCATTGATAACTTCTATGGGCTCATTACATATGAATGGTTCCGCCCCCTTCGGGTGGCTATTGTTTGCGATGCAGACTTAGTGCTTTTGGCAACCAAGCCCAGATTCCTGTTTTACTGCTTGTATTTGGGCTTTGCTTGAATTGAGCCGTCGGTGTTGAGCCGATTCTTTGCGTGCAGGTTATTTTTGTGGCATCATCAATGATTGGTGTCCGTTGTGGATTTACCATCTTTTCTCTCACAGTTGTTTTATTAAATAATGAGTCATTTTTAATTTTGTAATGCTCATTTTTGCTCTTATTGTAATGTGATCTCTGATATTTCTTTGATGCTTCAAGTCCTTTTGTTACTTTGTGGTCTCTCTGAGGGTAATCCTCTGTGTCTTTTTCGTCGTGCGTCCCGTACTTCGTGGTTAAGAGTTTGTTTTCTGTGGCGTCGATCTCCCTAGTTTTGGCTGATTCAATGCATTCTTCGTTACTAGGTACTGTGAGATCTTCCACGTAGTAACCAGAATTATAGATGTCTCTTCTATATTTTAGAATTTTTTTGAATGTCGTTGAGGAAGCTAGATGCAGTATTGTGAATGCCCCATGTTGCATATGCCATGGTTCAACGATTTTCAAGTCATCCGTGTGAAGTCTCTGCAAATCTTTAATTTGACGCAGTATTTTCAAGGCCGTTCTTCGATTTAAAATGGTCTCTTCTTTGATGCAACTTCGTTGGGTCATTCTGATTGAATATTTTGATACATTTTTTGTGGGGTATCTCCCGTCGTTTTCTTCAATTTCTATGTTTCTTGTGTTTGGAGCGTGATATGCTCGTTTGTGTGGCTCATTCTGCTGTTTCTGTCCTGAGCAGTAATCATGTTTATTGTTGTTGTTAGTTTTTCTTGTTTCGTATTCTCGTTTCTTGGGTGTGTCTTTGTACTCCTTGAGCGTTGGTCTTTTTTTTCCTTAAGGTTCTTGTGTTTTGTTTTGTGTTCGTTGAGTGGCTATTGACTCTCTGTCCGTTGTTGTGCTCTTTTTTGTAAGGCGTTCTTCTGATTTATTTCTGGTGTTTTTTGTTTTATTGATGTTCTTACTTTGGATAGTCTCCGTGCATCTATCCGCGATATGAACTTGCTTGTGCTCTTTTTTGTTCTCACGGTATGCTGCACACTTTGTTAGACAATTTCGTTTTTGTTCCAAGGTTTCGAAGTCGCGTTCTTGCAGCATTTCTGCATGTTTTTCTTCTGGAGTTACTACAATCTTTTGTGTCGATGATGGCGTTTTTTCTGCCTTTTGGTTGACTGCAACTAGTGCTGTCGGTGAATCAATGACTTCATCCGAATATGTACTCAGGTTCGTTAAGGGATCCGTTAAGTCCAGTTTTTCCTTGGAGTTCCATTCTCTAGTCAGTTTGTTTTTGCAACTTTTTACGTTTTCTGTATCTTCGTTTTCCCTCATTTTGGTGGCCGTTTAGCTATTCGCATTCCATTTTGATACTGTGGCTGGTGCTCTTATTTCAGGGCTTGTGCTCAGTACTTTTTCTATGTTTTGTTTGCTGGAGGTATTTTTTGAGACAACCTTTTTAGTGCATGTTGCGGCTGTCTCAGAATCCTTATTCGGTTTGTCTTTTCCGCCATTTATCTCGAAAATGCCATATGAGGAGGATGCAACTCTGACCTCACTTTTGTCTTTGGCGTTTTCTTGATTTAGTACCAACATTACCGTTGGCATCTGTTGTCCCATGGTCACATTTTTTTTACTGTTTGTTATCTCGTTACTGCTTGTTGTCTTTTGCTGAGTTTTTTCTCTGTCAGTTGCTTTTGTATCAACTGTTAAATCAATAATGGTCTTTGTTTGTGTTCCAACTTGACTTGTATTGATTGACTTGCTTTGTCGATTGGACAATGTTGTCTCATTTGTTGTTGCTGTGATGTTGTTAATCGTCTCATCGATGCATGGCTCTGTCGTACCTTTGTTACTTACAGGATTCTCTTTTGCTGTGATGTAGCCTTCCAAGTATACTATTTTCGTCAGAAGCATTGCTAAGATGACTTGTTGATCTTTTACTGCATCATTCATGGTCTCGTATAATTTGCAAAAAGGATTGAGTGCAATGGTTATGACTGACATGATTCCTTGTAAGTCTGTTTTTTTCGAGGATGCCTCTTGTGCTGCGTTTGGCGTTTGTGGGCATGAAGTTCTGCCTGATTGGTATTCAAACTCACTATGACTTCTTCTGGATGTTCGTGGTTGGTTTGAGCCTCTTGATTCCGTTTGTAGTATTTTTTCTGTCGGAAGAACCCGTTGGGATCTATCTTTTGTTTTGTTCACTTGAATATCGAGTTCCACTATGTTTGGGAGTTTGTGTGGTTCTCTCGCAGCTGCCGCATGATGGCTTGTTGAACATGGGCGGAGATTCTGACTGGATGCAGCTGGTGATTTAGATGCTTCTGACGCGGAGGTCTGAAGCAGGCTTTCTCGTTCTTGTGTTTTGGCCGTAACCGCAATGGCCTTTTGGGGCTCTTTGAGTTCTTTGTTGCCTTGAATCAGTTGTTCATCGCTCGTCGTGCTCTCCTGGTCCATGTTGATCGGTATTGGAGGCTCACCTTCCACGTTGTCTTGGTTAGGTGGTTTTTGTCATTAGGTGTGTCTTCGCCTAGGTTCTTGGAAAGGTTGGCTTTTGACAATCGTCTTATGGCATTCTCATCACTCTCGTTTGTTTTTTCCCCTTCCTTGAGACTAGGGTCTGTTGATGCAAGCGTTTGAGTTATGGATTTATCTGCTTGTGACGAACCTGCTTCAGATGTGAGGTCCATTCTTCGTTGTTTTGCATGTGGTGTGTTCTCGTTTATGGCTGCTAACATGTCTGCATCAGAGATTTCCGCGAAGTTTCGTGATTTCTTTAGTAGCTGTAATTCGAAGAAGTCAGTCAACATACGCATGGTGTTGGTTTTCTTTGTCTTCGCGATGTTTGTGCTTTTGGTCATGCGCTCTTTCACAGTATGTGATGCATTTTTGGTGGATCGACTCACTTTAGCTCTTGCATGCACATTTGATTTGTTATTCTTCTTATTGGTGAGTTTTTGCGAGCTCATTTTCCCGAGTGTGGTTTCACAACATTCTCTGCTCCTTTTTTTCATGTTTCGCGCTGATGTTAGTTCGCTTTCTACGTAGTTCTTCTCTGATGGAGCGTATTGCATACGGTTTGCACTTTCTTGGAGATCTTCATCATTGTTTGAGGCGTGTACTAAGACTTTTACTCGTTGATGGGCCCTCGTTGGTGATTGGTCCTGAATCTGTTTTTCACATTTTTTTCCTTTCCATTTGCACGATTCGGAGCTCTCTAATTCGGTTGCGAGTCGCGTCTCCTTAGTGTGAGCACGATCTTCCTCATCCGGCGGCACTTCAGTGATAACTGTAGGCAGTCGAACCTTGGCAGGGCTCGATTGCAACATTTCTTCGGCGTCTTCATTTCGTGGGCATATCTCTATTTCCTCACTTTGCTCTAGGCTCTCATCGTGCCTGCACTCCGACCCCCCTCCGGTGGTTGACGGCGTGGCTAGCTTGAGATTGCCGAGTTGTGGGGAAGTTAACGTCTTGCCGTACTCGCTCTTTTCGTTATCCAACTGTTTGCGACTTCTGACGCTTATTGTTGTTTCCTCGTTTGAAGTAATTTCTATAATTGTGGTGGGAGACTGTCAGCGGGTTGATGTGTTCACAACTCGTTTGGATGAGGGGTGTGAGAGGTGAATTAATGACTTCGGAGGGAGCGTCATTCTTCTTTGTTGGTCTGTTTGTTTCATTGCTCTCAATTGCCACACCTGTTCGGGGCCCTCCCACTCCTTTCCTTGAGCTACGGAGGCGACGCCCGTCTTCTTCGTCCATGCTAATTATTGTACGCTAGGAACTTAAATGCGTGTGTTTTGAATAAATGAACTGCAAATGTAAATGATTTTCACAAGGATAGGTTTAGGGTTATGGAGCTTGTTGGGGCTGGATTCGAAGAAAGCTTTTAGGAGTTCTTACCGCATGAGTTGAGATTGTGTTTATGGATGAATGGCGCCGACCCAACCGCGGCCCTTCGCCGGACCACGCCAGACCACTTAGATACCACTTTGCACCGCGCGCGCACCGCCCGCCGCGGATGGTGTTTTGTAGTAGTTGCAGCTACTCCTTCAAACAGTGGCCACGAAGAACAGACTCCAACCACGCTAGACCACTTAGACACCACTTCGCACCGCGCACGCTCCGCGCCGCGGATGGTGTTTTGTAGTAGTTGCAGCTCCTCCTTCAAACAGTGGCCACGAAGAACAGACTCCGACCACGCCAGACCACTTAGACACCACTTCGCACCGCGCGCGCTCCGCACCGCGGATGGTGTTTTGTAGTAGTTGCAGCTCCTCCTTCAAACAGTGGCCACGAAGAACAGACTCCGACCACGCCAGACCACTTAGACACCACTTTGCACCTTATTTTTACTCTTGGCCATAGAACGAGTCTGCATACATGGAACTTCTATTGCTTCACTGTGGGTAGTTGCAGGAGGGGTTGGTATTTCTCCTTTATATGGCTTGATGTCATGCAAATGAAGGCAGGCCCTTCGTCCTTTTAGCTTGGCTGCTGTGGGCGTAACTTCTTCCGCATCATATGGACCTTCAAAACGGGGAGTGCTCCAAGTGCGTACAAACTTTCGTACCAGCACCTGGTATCCTGGGTATATACTGGGTTGTTTTAATAAATCCTCTATTTCAATGGGTTGATAGTCTTTGTTGCTTCTCTTTGACTCATCCCTTTGATTCTTGACCTCTCCAAGGAAGTTGAAATTAGATATTTTGTCCACTTTGAAGTCACTGGAGATCTGCTTTCTTTTTTAGGGTGATAGACTTCTATAATTCTATCCCCGATAATACTAAAGAGTATTATAAGGACAGTGTCCAGGTGAATGGTCAGGAGACTCCTGCCATTAGGGACACTGGGGCCAGCATAACTGTGGTGGATATATCGTTTTTTCAGGCTGAGGATGTTGCTAAGGCACCCAAACGCCTCACCAAGTTAGCTGGAGGGCCTGTGCAGATGCTTCCCCAATTACCAGTTCTCATCCAGTGTAACAACATGACTGTGAAGATCCCTGTCAGCATACAGAGTGAGGTACCAGGACGCGTGCTGTTGGGTAACGATTTGAAAACTCTCAGAGTTGTATCACATACCCCCAGACCTCCTAGTAAACGGTTACAGGAGCTAACCAGACCTGCAAGAGAGAGGACCATGCGCGGTACTCTCCAGGAGATGATGAAGAAAGAAATCACTCCTGCTCCACTGGAATTGTCGGCCGCTGTCTCGAAGAAATCAGAAGCGAAATGGAAACCCAAGACTTCTACCCCGAAACCATTCGCCCGCATTCCAGTGCAGCCAACAAGGACTTCCCCGCGGTTGTCCAAAGTTACACCCATAACTCCACCTCCAGCTGAGGCTGAGAGGGAGGTACAACCCTGTGTGTTAGAATTAGACTCTGACGAAGAGCTAATGGAAGGCCAGGAACTCATTGCAGATCTGGATCCTGTTGACCATCCTGAGCTGCAGTCTTTACTGGCAGAAGGTGGACCCAGCAGGGCAGACTTCAGTAAGGGACAGAGAGAATGTCCAACTCTGGAAGGTCTTCGCCACCAGGCAGAAGCTCAGGCTGAAGGGCAAGAGCCTGGGAAATACAGGTTTCACTGGGAAGATGGCCTCTTCTACAGTGAACCGACCGAGTCTGCACCTGGAGACTACAAACGACTTGTAGTACCCCAAGAGAACAGACCACTGTTCTTGCAGTTAGCCCACGAGATTCCTTTGGCTGGTCACTTGAGTTTCAAGAAGACTAAGGAAAAGCTCTCACTCTACCTTTATTGGCCGAAGATGGGGGCCGAAGTAGAAAAACACTGCAGGAGCTGCCACACCTGCCAGACCTCTGGTAAGGTTGGCTCCAAGAATGTGGCACCTTTAGTGCCTCTCCCCGTCGTGGGAGTCCCATTTGAGAGAGTAGGGATTGACATTGTTGGTCCCCTTGATCCTCCAACCTCCTCAGGCAACAGGTTTATACTTGTTGTAGTAGACCATGCTTCTAGGTATCCTGAGGCCATTCCTATGAGGACTGTTACAGCTCCGGCTGTGGCTAAGGCCCTCCTTGGTATTTTTACTAGGGTTGGGTTTCCTAAGGAAGTAATCTCTGACAGGGGGTCAAACTTTATGTTCCACTACATGAAAGCCATGTGGAAAACCTGTGGAGTTACTTACAAGTTCTCAACAGTTTACCACCCACAAACAAATGGGTTGGTAGAACGGTTCAACTGAACCATGAAGAGCATGATAGGTGCTTTAGAGGAACCCCTTAAGCGTAAGTGGGACCTTCTACTGCCATGCCTTCTATTTGCTTATAGAGAAGTCCCTCAGGAGGGAGTAGGTTATTCTCCCTTCAAGCTTCTCTATGGTCATCCCGTCAGAGGTCCATTGGCCCTGATTAAGGAGGGGTTGGAGAGTGCTCCTTCCCCCAAGCCAGTCAGAGTGACTGACTACGTGATAGGTCTCCGGAGGAGAATGTCGCACATGATGACAGAAGCAAGCGATAACTTGAAAGCTGGACAAGCATTGGTCAAGCACTGGCATGATCAAAAGGCTAACATGGTTGTGTTCACTCAAGACCAGCTCATTCTCATTATGATCCCAACAAGGCAGAGGGCCTTGCAAGACAAATGGATGGGACCCTTTAGAGTTGTGGGTAAACTCGGAGAGGTCAACTATCTGGTGGACTTGGGCAATCCCAAGGAGGCTCCGACAGTCTTCCACACCAACCGACTCAAAGCGTATGTCTCAAGACCTGATGTAGGAGCGTTGCTTCTAGCATCATCCGAGGAAGAAGAAGAGAGTGAAGCTCTTCCGGATCTCCTCAGAGGCTTACCTTTAGACGAAACAATTGAAGGAGTAAATCTCTCTTCAAATCTGACACCCGAGCAACAAGAAGAGTGCAAATCTATGTTGAATCAGTTTGCCTCCCTGTTCTCGCTTTCGCCAGGCTTGACCCCTTGGGGCCAGCATGACATACTCACTGGTGACTGTCTGCCAGTCAAAAGCAGAGGATACCGAATGTCAGAAAATGTACAAACCCACATCAAAGGTGAGGTCAGCAAGATGCTCGATCTCGGGGTAATAGAGCCCTCTACTAGTCCATGGTCTAGCCCAGTTGTGTTAGTACCAAAGGCCGGATCTAAAGAACTTAGATTCTGCGTGGATTATAGAGCTCTTAATGCAGTCACCAAGACTGATGCCCACCGTTTACCAAGAACAGATGAGTTGGTGGACAAACTTGGCGCAGCCAAGTTCCTCAGCACATTTGACTTGACGTCAGGCTATTGGCAAATAGCCTTGACAGACCATGCCAAGGAGAAAACTGCATTTTCTACCCCTGTTGGCTTATACCAGTTTAAGGTAATGCCTTTCGGATTGAAGAATGCACCTGCTACATTTCAACGGATGGTAAACCAGGTTCTGAATGGGATGGAGGACTTCTGCATGGCATACTTGGATGACATAGCAGTGTTCAGCAATTCCTGGGAAGAGCATGTAACCCACCTGAGAGATGTTTTGCAGGCTCTTGGACGAGCCAATCTGACCATAAAGGCGAGTAAATGCCAAATTGGACAGAGTAAGGTAGTCTATCTTGGACATGAGGTAGGAAGTGGAGAAATAAGGCCTTTGCTCAGTAAGATTGAAGCTGTGCAAAATTGGACAACACCTACTACTCAGACCCAGGTGAGAGCATTCCTAGGCCTCACTGGGTATTACAGGAATTTCATTGAGAACTATGGGACCATAGCTTCTCCACTGAATGTCATCTCCTTGCCCAAATTTCCTAAAAAGGTTAGATGGAACGAGGAGTGCAATCAGGCTTTTGAAAACCTGAAAAAGGCTCTTTGCCAAGCCCCAGTACTCAGAGCTCCTGATTACCGCCAAGCTTTCATTGTGGAGACAGATGCTTCAAATGGAGGAATAGGTGCCGTACTCAGTCAACTGGATGGGAAAGGTAGGGAGCACCCCGTTTGCTTCATCAGTCGCAAGCTGAAGGATCCTGAAACAAGGTGGGCAACAATCGAAAGAGAGTGCTTTGCTATCGTGTGGGCTCTGAAGAAGTTTAGGCTATACTTGTATGGTTCTACTTTTGTCATTCAGACTGACCACCAACCCTTGAGCTGGTTAATGCAAATGAAAGGGGAAAACCCAAAACTACTGAGATGGTCGATCTGCCTGCAAGGCTTTGATTTCACCATTGAGCACAGGTCAGGGTGTCACCACCAAAATGCTGATGGTCTCTCTAGGATGTATGTCATTGACTAGAGGTATGAGATTTATCCAGAAGTGGATGAAATCCTCCTGTCCCTTAGTCTGGGGGGGGGGGCGAGTGTTAGGGAGAATTCTCTGTTTAGGCTGAATTTCCTAACCTAGCGAGTCCCCCAGCAGCTTTGCTGGATTTCTGGAGTTTGTTTTTTTCCATCCTGCCAAGAGTGAGACTCTTTTTCTCCCACTCTTGGACATGAATGTGTGTAATTCCTGTGAATGTCAATGTGTTCTAAGGGCTATGGGGTCTTTTACTCCATAGGGTCTCATGTTTTTCTATGTGTGTTACACCGCACCCTCTGTGCCGTAGCACTGGGGCGTCCTAGCGGACCTCCATCATAGACTCCATACCCGGGGACTGACTACTGTCTCCCCGGGCATGTAAAGTCACCATTGGCTTTACTAGACCTAAATTTACTAACAGAACTAGTACAAACCATCCTATTGTGGACGTACTAGTAGGGGTAATTCGATTACTCCTGGGTCTGTTATTCGAGGGGGCACTGTCCCTCGTCGAGTTTTGGCTGGTGGCAGTGGAAACTACTTGTTATATTCGACCCCGAATATAACCCTATGGGATTCTTCCCATTGTTGGAGGTTAATACTTTTTCTCGTTAATCTCTAACATACCACCGGTTTATTTATCTTAAATAAATCGGTTGGTATTTTCTGCCAGAACTCGGTTTGTAAAATGGCGTCTGTGTTCGTCTCTGTGACTCCTAAACCAAAGGTTGAGCCCTTTGTTCCACTTTTGGCGGGCCTCTACACAGAGGCCCTCCAAAGTGGTGCCATTCTGTCTGGGTACCAAAGGGGATGTGGGAGGGGGTTTAGGCACCCTGGACTGAGTTGCCTTGCCAAATCAAGTCGCACTCTGGTGTGATTGGCCCAAGTGGTGAGCCACCCCGCTCACCACTTAGCGTGTTTTGAGTGACAGCTAGGCTGAATGAATGGGGGTTTTCTGCATAAAAGCCGGGCTTTTGGGACTGGATCTTCAGAAGTCGCCACAGGACCTAATAATCCGACGAGGGTAAAGCTGAGCCGACCTGCAACGACGACACCTCCGGTGGAGCCCTGCTGAATCGACTCACCACCGCCCGACGACAGAGGAGATCTCCCCGCCGGAGAGTCTCTTCCCCTGACTGGTGGGAACAACCAGTCCCCTTTGCTTTTTCTTCGTTCTAGGACATAGTGGTCGGATAGCCACTACCCCTGTACCGCGACCAAAAGGTGGTGCCTTGTGATGGAGCACTCTTCGGCTGGTCTCTTTCCTGGTGGTGCAACGATCTTCCACTTTTCTTTCGACGACAAGATCATCTCTTCTCTTGGCAAAGACCCGATGTGCATCCACCACCAGGAACAACTGCCCCCGCCGGAGCTGTCTCTCCACAAACAAGGTACCGTGTCCGCCTGGCTTCCCTTGTGTCGGTTAGTGTGAGGGGTCTGAATCCTCACCTCTCCATTGGGTCGCCTACAAGCTTTCTCATCTCTCTGTTCTGAACTGGTCCAATCTTTCTATAACAATTTGCGACAAAGATTCGAAATGCATTTCCACTGTGATACTTTTTTTTGGGACACATCGCCTTGCCTCTCTCCGAGTGGGCTGGCCTCTGAACTTTGCGATCAACAGTAGACCCTGCCTTACTTGCCTTGCATTTGTTTGTAAAAGTGTTGGTACTGAGTTGATTTCATACCCTGCCTTTTCTCTCCCGTCCTAACGAATACTAGAGTGCCATCTAGGTTAAAGCATTCACCTCTGTCTGCAAATAAGTGGTGCCATTGAACCTGGACTTGTCCAACTATTGTTAGGGGGATTGATTTTTCTTATAGTAATTGTGCTTGAAGTGTTTACCGTATTAATGCCAGTGTGTTTTCCTAGATGTGTTTTTATAAATAACTATATATCTTTACACCGAAGCCTTGTTCCGTGTTTGCTTGTTCTACTGTGTGAATTGCCCTATTTTGTATACTCCACATACTGCCTAACTCTTCTTTAGGGAAGTCTGACTGCTCAGCCACAGCTACCAAGTGAATCTGTGTGGTACAGACTGCTACCAAGTGGGTTTACTGCCAAACACCTGTAGTCCTAAATCTTTTGCAGTGGTCCCAGAGGGAACTGCACAGGTTTCTGCCTAACAATGACCCTGCCCTGGCCACCTGAGAGAGAGATCCCTTGGGACTAGTCGGTGGGACCCCCTTTGGTTTCTCACAGCACCCTTAACTTTCTAGAGTGTTCATCACACAGAGAGTCTATGCAAAGCAATTGGTTGGTGCCCTTAACCTTCTAGAGTATCTTTCACTCAGGGTGCTTATGGAAAGGCATTGGTTGGTACACTTATTTTTGTTGAGTGTCCATCTCTCAAAGTGTTTATGGAACGCCATTGGTCTGTTTACTTAATTTTCTTGAGTGTCCATCACACAAAGTGTTTATGTAAAGCCATTGGCCTGTGCCCTTATCTTTCTAGAATACCCATCACTCAGAGTGTTTATGGAAAGCCACTGGTCTGTGCCCTCCCTTTCTAGTGTGTCTATCAAACAGAGTGTTTATGGACAGACATTGTTCAGTGCCTTTACCTTTCCAAAATGTCTGTCACTATGAATGTTTATGTAAGGGCATCAGTCAGTGCCCTTACCTTTCTAGTGTATCATTCAGAGTTTATATGGAATGCCACTAGTCGGTGGCGTCACCTTTCTAGAGTGTCCATTACTCTGAGTGTTTATGGAAAGCGATTGGTCTGTGCCCTCACGTTTCTAGAGTGTCCATCACTCTGAGTGTTTATGGAAAGCCACAGGTCTGTGCCATTACCTTTATAGAGTGTCCATCACACTGAGGTAGTATGAAAAACCACTGGTCTATGTCCTTAACTTTCTAGAGTATCATTACCTAGAGTGTTTATGGAAAGGAATTGGTCGGTGGTCTTACGTTTCTAGGTTGTCCCTCACTCAGAGTGATTATGGAAAGTCATTGGTCTGCACCCTTACCTTTCTAGAGTGCTCATCACACAGAGAGTTTATGGAAAGTCATTGATTGGTGTTGTTACCTTTCTAGAGTATCTTTCACTCAGGGTGCTTAGGGAAAGCCATTAGTCAGTACTCTTGTCTTTGAAGAGTGTCCATCTCTCAAAGTGCTTATGGAAAGCCATTGGTCTGTTTCCTTATCTTTCTAGGGTATCCATCACTCACTGTGCATATGGAAAGTCATTGGCCTGTGCCCTTACCTTTCTAGAGTGTCCAACACTATGAGTGTTTATGGAAAGTCATTGGTCTGTTTCCTTAACTTTCTAGAGTATCCATCACTCAGAGTGCTTATGGAAAGTCATTGGTCTGTGCCCTTACCTTTGTAGAGTGTCCATCGCTCAGAGTGTTTATGGAAAGCCATTGGCCTGTGCTCTTCCCTTTCTAGAATGTTCATCACACAGAGAGTTTATGGAAAGTCATTGGTTGGTGTCCTTACATTTCTAGAGTATCTTTCACTCGTGGTGTTTATGGAAAGGCATTGGTCGGTTCCCTTATCTTTCTAGAGTATCCATCACTCAAAGTGCTTATGGAAAGCCATTGGTCTGTTTCCTCAACTTTCTAGAGTATCCATTACTCACAGTGCTTATTGAACGTCAATGGTGTGTCTCCTTACCTTTCCAGAGTGTCCATCTCTCAGAGTGTTTATGGAAAGCCACTGGTCAGTGCCCTCCCCTTTCTAGAGTGTCTACCAAAGAGAGTGCTTATGGACAGACATTGGTCAGTGCCTTTAACTTTCTAGAGTGTCCATCACTCAGAATATGTATGTAACTGCATTGGTCAGTGCCCTCTCCTTTCTAGAGTGTCCACCACTCAGAATGTGTATGTAAGTGCATTGCTCAGTGCCCTCTCCTTTCTAGAGTGTCCATCACTCAGAAAATGTATTTAACTGTATTGGCCAGTGCCCTCTCCTTTCTAGAGTGTCCATCACTCAGAATGTGTATGTAACTGCATTCCTTCTAGAGTGCCCATCACTCAGAATATGTATGTAACTGCATTGGTCAGTGCCCTCTCCTTTCTAGAGTGCTCCTCACTCAGAATATGATTGTAACTGCACTCAGAATGTGTATGTAACTGCATTGGTCGGTGCCCTCTCCTTTCTAGAGTGTCCATCACTCAGAATGTGTATGTAACTGCATTGGTCAATGCCCTCTCGTTTCTAGAGTGCCCATCACTCAGAAAATGTATGTAACTGTATTGGCCAGTGCCCTCTCCTTTCTAGAGTGTCCATCACTCAGAATGTGTATGTAACTGCATTCCTTCTAGAGTGTCCATCACTCAGAATATGTATGTAACTGCATTGGTCAGTGCCCTCTCCTTTCTAGAGTGTTCCTCACTCAGAATATGATTGTAACTGCACTCAGAATATGTATGTAACTGCCTTGGGCAGTGCCCTCTCCTTTCTAGAGAAAAGGGCCCAATATATGCCAGCGGAGGATGGACCATCGCAAACCCGAAACCTGTCCCATTATTTCCAGAACTGCCAAGGGTGGGAGGGGTGGGCCAATGAGCCCAAAGTACATTGTAGCACACAACTGCACCAGTATGGAAAGGGCAACTCCCTAACCCGATAAAAACAGCTGCAACTGTGACTGGAGTGACCAAGATCTAGACTCATTGCAGATCTTCAACTCGCAGGTGAATAGGGCGCCTAGCAATATGGCCACTCACGAGAAAGGGGAAAATAGACTGGCCTACCCCTTGCCACCCCCATCGCCACAACTAGAAGGCACACATCACTCCGGGCACGTGGAATCCCTATATTTGCACAGGGTGCCCAAATTGGCACCAGATCAGTATGAACCGAGGGAAGCTCTGATTAATAAATGTTTTCACTGGATCCGGACAGTGAGGGGATGCATATTGCAAACAGAGAGCAAATTGTAAGCTGCACTAGGATCAGCCAGCGGGGGGTGAGGGGGAGCACACCCTCAAATCTATTAGAATAGACTTCAGGGATACAGACATGGTCAAGGCCATACTCAGCTTCTTTGGGAAATGTAACCCCCGTCAAATAGTACAATTGAACTGAGTTCCATTGGCCTGGAAAACCTGCCATGGTGGCCTCTGGTCACAGGGCCTAACACTATCAATACACAAGCTGATGCTGCGTGGAGGGTGAAGTAACGGCAGTGGCCGGAAGATAGGAGTGTCAATGAAAGATCCCGTTATCTGGGCAGCTGTTACAGTGTTTATCAGGGATGGTGCTCTAGGGTGGCCCTCAGGAGTGGCCAGGATGATAGGAGTGTCAATGAAAGATCCCTTTATTTGGTCAACTGTTCCAGTGTTAATCAAGGATGGTGCACTAGGGGGGCCCTCGGGAGTGGTGGGGATGATTGGAGTCTCAATGAAAGATCCTGTGATCTGGTCAGCTGGTCCAGTGTTAATCAGGGATGGTGCTCTAGGGGGGCCCTCGGGAGTGGGCAGGATGATTGGAGTGTCAATGAAAGATCCTGTGATCTAGCCAGCTGTTACAGTGTTTATCAGGGATGGTGCTCTAGGGTGGCCCTCAGGAGTGGCCAGGATGATAGGAGTGTCAATGAAAGATCCCTTTATCTGGTCAACTGTTCCAGTGTTAATCAAGGATGGTGCACTAGGGCCCTCCCACACCTCCCGGGAGTGGGCAGGATGATTGGAGTGTCAATGAAAGATCCTGTGATCAGGGCAGCTGTTCCAGTGTTAAGCAGGGATGGTGCTCTAGGGAGGCCCTCGGGAGTGGTGAGGATGATTGGAGTCTCAATGAAAGATCCTGTGATCTGGTCAGCTGTTCCAGTGTTAATCAGGGATGGTGCTCTAGGGTGGCCCTCGGGAGTGGCCAGGATGATAGGAGTGTCAATGATCTGGGCAGCTGTTCCAGTGTTAATCAGGGATGGTTCTCTAGGGTGGCCCCCGGGAGTGGCCAGGATGATAGGAGTGTCAATGAAAGATCGTGTGATCTGGTCAGCTGTTCCAGTGTTCATCAGGGATGGTGCTCTAGGTTGGCCCTCGGGAGTGGCCAGGATGATAGGAGTGTCAATGAAAGATCCTGTGATCTGGTCAGCTGTTCCAGTGTTAATCAGTGACTGTGCTCTAGGATGGCCCCCTGGAGTGGCCAGGACAATAGGAGTGTCAATGAAAGATCCTGTTATCTGGTCAGCTGTTCCAGTGTTAATCAGGGATGGTGCTCTAGGGTGGCACCTCGGGAGTGGCCAAGATGATAGGAGTGTCAATGAAAGATCCTGTGATCTGTTCAGCTGTTCCAGTGTTAATCAGGGATGGTGCTCTAGGGGGGCCCCCAGGAGTGGCCAGGACGATAGGAGTGTCAATGAAAGATCCCGTGATCTAGCCAGCTGTTCCAGTGTTAATCAGGGATGGTGCTCTAGAGTGGCCCTCAGGAGTGGCCAGGATGATAGGAGTGTCAATGAAAGATCCTGTTATCTGGTCAGCTGTTCCAGTGTTAATCAGTGACGGTGCTCTAGGTTGGCCCTCGGGAGTGGCCAGGATGATAGGAGTGTCAATGATCTGGGCAGCTGTTCCAGTGTTAATCAGGAATGGTGCTCTAGGGTGGCCCTCAGAAGTGGCCAGGATGATAGGAGTGTCAATGAAAGATCCTGTGATCTGGTCAGCTGTTCCAGTGTTAATCAGGGATGGTGCTCTAGGGTGGCCCCCGGGAGTGGCCAAGATGATAGGAGTGTCAATGAAAGATCCCGTGATCTGGTCACTTGTTCCAGTGTTAATCAGGGATGGTGCTCTAGGGTGGCCTCCAGGAGTGGCCAGGACGATAGGAGTGTCAATGAAAGATCCCATGATCTGGTCAGCTGTTCCAGTTTTAATCAGGGATGTTGCTCTAGGGTGGCCCTCAGGAGTGGCCAGGATGATAGGAGTGGCAATGAAAGATCCTGTTATCTGGTCAGCTGTTCCAGTGTTAATCAGTGACGGTGCTCTAGGTTGGCCCTCGGGAGTGGCCAGGATGATAGGAGTGTCAATGATCTGGGCAGCTGTTCCAGTGTTAATCAGGGATGGTGCTCTAGGGTGGCCCCCGGGAGTGGCCAGGATGATAGGAGTGTCAATGAAAGATCCTGTTATCTGGTCAGCTGTTCCAGTGTTAATCAGGGATGTTGCTCTACGGTGGTCCCCGGGAGTGGCCAGGATGATAGGAGTATCAATGAAAGATCCTGTTATCTGGTCAGCTGTTCCAGTGTTAATCAGTGACGGTGCTCTAGGTTGGCCCTTGGGAGTGGCCGGATGATAGGAGTGTCAATGATCTGGGCAGCTGTTCCAGTGTTAATCAGGGATGGTGCTCTAGGGATGCCCCCGGGAGTGGCCAGGATGATAGGAGTGTCAATGAAAGATCCTGTGATCTAGCCAGCTGTTCCAGTGTTAATCAGGGATGTTGCTCTAGGGTGGCCCCGGGAGTGGCCAGGATGATAGGAGTGTCAATGAAAGATCCTGTGATCTAGCCAGCTGTTCCAGTGTTAATCAGGGATGGTGCTCTAGGGTGGCCCTCAGGAGTGGCCAGGATGATAGGAGTGTCAATGAAAGATCCTGCGATCTGGTCAGCTGTTCCAGTGTTAATCAGGAATGTTGCTCTAGGGTGGCCCTCGGGAGTGGCCAGGATGATAGAAGTGTCAATGAAAGATCCTGTGATCTAGCCAGCTGTTCCAGTGTTAATCAGGGATGGTGCTCTAGGGGGGCTCCCAGGTTTGGCCAGGATGATAGGAGTGTCAATGAAAGATCCCGTGATCTGGTCAGCTGTTCCAATTTTAATCAGGGATGGTGCTCTAGGGTGGCACCTCGGGAGTGGCAGGATGATAGGAGTGTCAATGAAAGATCCCGTGATCTGGTCAGCTGTTCCAGTGTTAATCAGGGATGGTGCTATAGAGTGGCCCTCAGGAGTGGCCAGGATGATAGGAGTGTCAATGAAAGATCACGTGATCTGGTCAACTGTTCCAATGTTAATCAAGGATGATGCACTGGGGGGGGCTGGGAGTGGCTGTCATGATGCCTACCCCCGGACATCCAGACCAAGACCATCCGTCCAGGGAGCATGCATCCAGACACCTATTGAAAACCCAGCCCCCCGGCTAGGGGCTATCTGGGGTCAGTCCTGGCGCCGTAGGCGCCAGGCTCATATGCAGAAACTTACCTCATGCAGACCATGCTGCAAAGAATCCAAGCCAACGTGAGGCCTGGAAGGAACTACTTTGTTTCAGGGACTATTTTTTACTTGGGTGTGGTCTTGGGGAACTTCTTACCTGGGGCTACTTTGGACGCTATTTAAACCACGCCCGATGAGCAGCACACGCTTCGCGTTATTCTACATCCTGCAGCATAACGCTCACCGTGCCTGTCAGTCCAGCATCCAGTCTTCTGCCACGCCTGCCTCGAATCCGGAGCTCCTAGAAAGAAGGGAAATAAGAAGAAAAGGTTAGAGCAAGAACATTACCTTCATTCTTCATCTGATCCTGGATCCTTCGCGCATCCGAACAAGGAAAAAGACTTTATTTTGTGCTCATCGCACCGCCAGCTGCAGCGCCGCGCTATACATACCAGTCTTCACAGCAGCTCCTCGAACCGGCGCTGCTCCATCATTCATCGCCGAACTGCCGGCACCTAAGGGGACGAAGAAAGACAATAAGGTGAGCCGAGAAAACCAACAAAGACAATTTATATTATCACTATAGACTTACTGAGTTAGCACCGGAGATATTATTCTTCTACACGCCACATCGTTTTACGCTGCACCTGTAAGGAGAGAGAAAGCAACAGGTTAAGTACTGGCATTTTTACCGGACAGTGTAGGGTAACACAGACTCTTACCTAAACGCAATCAGCTGCTATGAGACAACCTCCTCTCGAATCAAGCTGCAAGACAAAGGAAGGAATCGGACAAGAGTGAATAACAGACATTTTGAACTCTTAAGAAACAAATACTTACGGCTCCTCGCCACTTACCTCAGAGTAAATATTCGTCTGGAACTCACCCAATTCCTTCGGACCAGTGAAGTAACTGGTTATCTACGCGCCCCTGTACTCCACGCAGGATGGAGAGCTCATCATTCAAAACCAATAGGTGAGACTGGTGAAAGGGAATATCGGAGGTGATTAGTGGGAAAACGGTGGGGGTGTGCTCGCTCAATCCACGGGTGGCTAATTCATTTTCTACGCTTTCAGGAGAATACTCCTACGGGTCAAGCAGATGAAATTGAGCAGGCCAGTCTAGTCAGTCATCTCGGCACTACAATTCACGTTGGTAGAGGCCGCAGTTATCCAGTTCCGACCGTCGCCCCTGTGGGAGCCAGGTGATCGTAACAGAGGCCAGGACGATAGGAGTGTCAATGCAAGATCCCTTGATCTAGCCAGCTGTTCCAGTGTTAATCAGGGATGATGCTCTAGAGTGGCCCTCAGCAGTGGCCAGGATGATAGGAGTGTCAAGGAAATATTCCTTGATCTGGTCAGCTGTTCCAGTGTTAATCAGGGATGGTGCATTAGGGGGTCCCTCGAGCGTAGTTGGTCCATACCGCCCAGTTTTACAAAATCGATAAGCCAGTGCCCCAGCTGGCACGCCGGTGGGCCTGTGGACTTATCAGTTTTAGTTGGGGCCTCAGTGTTTGGATAAATGTCCCCCCCCGGGGGTCAAAACTGAATGAGGGCATGGAAAGAGCCCAGAAACTGATGAATTTCAGTGATAAGGGAACAATCTTCTCCCAGGGGTCGTAAGCTGGTCTCAGGGGTGCACTGCAATGGTGACAAGGGTTGTGAGGCTGTTAATGGTATTTTCCTTACAACAGGCCGCATTAAAAGTATGGCGGTAAGTCAACAATGGCACCGGTATCGCTACCGGCACCATTGCTACCATAACGCCATACTAGGAGTTCTGCTTGCGGGTGCTCTTGCAGCCACCAGGTCTGACCTGGTGGCCGTACTGGCACCCGCAAGCAGAACATTGAGCCCTTAGATCTAGAAGGGCATCCATGGTTCCTCACCGCCTCTCTTTCAAGAGCAGGTTGGGTCAATGGCATCCTGGTTGGAGGGACAGAGGTCAAGCCAAGTACAGGCTTCCTCTTATTCTGAGATCGGGTTTACCTGGTGGAGGAGTTTCTTTCCTAACACTAGGTTTTCCTTTGGAGTCTTCAGTGGAAGAGTCCACAGCCTTAAGGTTTTTAGCCTTGGGCCTATTGTTCCTGGATTTCCACCAGTTTTGAGAATTACCAGTTCTCACAGGCCTAGAGAGGGGTCCAATCTGTCTATCCACCTCTTCCTCAGAAGCAGGGGGCGTTAACGACTTTATAATTGGATGGTCAATTGTGGAGCTTGGTTGGGGCTCCCATTTCCCTACTCTACTAGCCTTTGATTTGCCTGTGTTAGAGGTCAACTTACTAACATCAGGGATTTCAGTGGGGGTCTCAGTAGAGGTTCCCACAGGCTCAGAGTGGTCTCTGAAGGTTGCCTCTCAAGCCAATTTGGTTTGGTCCTGTGTCTCCTTACTGGGAGGCCTGGGGGTATGTGACACTACTCCCAGAGTTATTAGATCATTCCCCAAAAGGACTCTCCCGAGCACCTCAGTCTGAACACTGACAGGAATCCTCACTGTCATGTTATTGCACTGAATGAGGGCTGGTAGAATATGAACCAACTGGACAGGACCTCCAGAAAATGTAGTGGGGCCTTTGCGTGCCTTAGCAACATCCTGAGGCTTGAAAAAGCTTTCATCCACTACCGTTCTGCTGGCCCCAGTGTCTCTCCTGGCAGGAGTATCCTGGCCATTGACAAGCACACTGTCCAGGTAATATACTTTAGAGTTTTCTGGAAGGGAGTCATACACACCCCTATTCTGTTTGCTAACCAGACCCATGAACTCTAAGGATACAGCTGCTTGAAGACCCAAGGGTGCTTCAGCAAACAATTCATAATGGGCACTAGCCATTTGTACTTCTTCCTGTGGGGAGAAGGCTAAGGGGGATGTGCTGATCCCTGCAGGTTTACCCTTGTATCTGGGATCACCCTTTACATGGTCAGTAAACCCACAAACATAGCATTTTCCAAATGCTCTCAGGAATGGGGGTTTCTGCTGACCTTCCTCTGGTTGGGCCACAGAAGGTTCACTAGCCCTATTTGGTTTCCCAGGTGGCTTTCCCTGGCTATTTTGTTGTTTGGGGTCCTCTTTGGGATGGGAGGTATTAGAATTCTATTGGGTTTCTTTTGGTGGCTGTTTTCCCTCATCCTTCTTCTGAGTTACCCCAGATTATTTGTGAGTAGCCCTGTTGGCAACCCACAAGTCAGCAGCCGTCCCTAACCTCCTAGTATCCATTTCCTTAGAATCCACCAAGTGCTGTTCCAAGCTCAGGAGAGCAGGCATCATAAATAGACTCTGACATAACAAGATTTCTCATTCCCTCATAAGTGTTAACTCTGTAACCCTTAATCCAACCATCTAAGTTTTTCAAACATTCACACACCCAGGTAGCCCAAGGGGTACCATCATGCCTTTTGAGGGTCCCAAACCTCTTAAGGTACTGGTAAGGGGTCTTCCCAAATCTAGCTATCAAATCTAGTTTCACACATTCATAGTCCATCCTATCCACCTCCCACAACTCCATTACCACATCAGATGCAACAAGGGGGGAGCCTAGAGAATAACCAGGGTAGCAACTGATTCCCTGTGATTTCCTGGAGCCCATGATTATACTCAAACATAGCCAACCAATCTAATACATTCAACTTAGGTTCATACATACCCACAATCTCTTTAGGCAGCCAGGGTCTCTTTGGACTGGAAGATATAGAGGATCCATGGAGAGAAGAATTTTCCACAGACAATTTCTTTTTCTCTAACTCATGATTGAGCACCATTTCTCTGAGCCTTAGTTATTGGTGCTTCTGTTCAGATTGGGCACTAATTCTTTTGAATTCAAGATCAAGCCCATTTTTTCTAGTAAGATAAACTCAGGACTTAATGTGGGACCTGACAATGGTCCAGTAGACAAGCCTGAGGCCTTTGAGCAGGCAGAGGGCCAGAGGGGGTTACATTGTCAGCCTCCTCTTCCTCATCTGTCTCAACAATAACATAATCAACATTATCATCCTAAAGATCTGCTACAGTTGCTGGAGGAGTAGGCACTACGGCCCCACTCTCCAGACTTTGTTTTTCCAACAATCTTTCAATCAACTCTGATTTCTTGCCTTTGGCAGGAAGACTTTTCTGTCTGCACAGATCCCTTAAATGATCAGCAGTTTTTACAAGGAGGGTCTCCTGGCTATAGCTTTCCATATTTGACTTTTGTTTTAAAATAAACTTTTAGTGATTGTTAAGCCTTATGATTAGTTGAACCAAGGTACTAGCAGCACTCTAAAATGTAAACTCAATACTTTATCCTCACCGCTGTACACCAGGGTTAGGCAGAATCCTATGCAGTTCCCTTAGGGAGCACTACAGAAGATTAGGACCACAGGTATATGCAATAAATCCCCTTTGGTATCAGTCTGTACCACAAAGATTTAGTTGGTAGCTGTGGCTGAGCAGTCAGACTTATCTCAAGAGGGAGATGAGCAGTATTCAGGGTTTACACAATAGGACCACAGTACCCTAAAACAAGGAAACACTGACCAAAGCTTTGTATCAAAAAGAATATTTATTTATTTTATACCCTCTTAACTCTACACACAGATCACTATTATTAAAGCAAGTTAAAACATTCAAGAAAATTATACACAGCTCCCTATTTAAATTGTAGACAAGTTTGAGCAAGAGTGAAAACTGAGCAAAATGGCACTGTGTAAACTAAGCACTGGCGACTCGACCAAGGCAGGTCCTAGAAGGCGATTGGCGAACTGGTTGGTCCCACCAGCTCAAGGGAAGAAGGCTCTTGCAGGTGAAGATCTTCTCTTGTAGTTGGAGAAAAGTGGTGAGGACCTGCAGCAGTGCTTCACCGGTGGTTCAGTCGTTGCAGATATCTTTGGCTTCTTTCCTCCTTGGATTTCTCTGGTCCAGTGGCGACGTCTATCTTCTAGTCCGCAGGTCCCTGCTTTTATGCAGAAAACCCCCCATTCATACAGCCTAGCTGTCACTCACACAGTGGGTTGGCTATCCTGGCAGGATAATCCCCCAGCCTATCAGGGCAGAGTGCGACTTGGGTTGCTTAGACAACCCTGCCCAGGGTGCCTATTCCCCCTCCCACACATCCTGTCTACCCCAGACTCACTGGCGCCTAAAGGAGGGCTTCTGTGCAGAAGCCCGCCAAAAGGACGAACAAAGGGCCCCAACCTCGGTTTGGATTCCAGAGAGCGACACAAGAAATAAATATTATTAAAGATCTGGCAAAAAAAAAACACCGGAGTAAAGTTATTATTAAAGTAACCCGGCGGTACGTTAGAGGCTGTCAGTAAAAGTGGTAGCCTCGAACAATGGGAAAATCCCATAGGAAAATATTTGCGGTCGAATATTTATGGTAGTAACCACTCCCACCAGCCAGAAACTTTGGAGAGAGGGACTGGACAGTACCCTCTCGAAAATGAACACCAGGGAAAAACTATTAACCCTTCCCAGTACCTTCATAGTAAGATGGGTTGTACTGGTTTTGTTCATAATTATTGACTAGCAAAGTCAATGGTAACTTTGCATGCCTTGGGAGACAGTAGTCAGTCCAGGGTATGGAGTCTATGTTTGGGGGTCGCTATGACACCCCTGTGTTACTGCACTGAGGGTGCTGTGTAACACACATGTAAAAAGATGATACCTAGGGAGTGAGAAAAACTCCATAGCCCATAAGCACAAAAATAGCCTGAAATACACATCACACATATGCCTAAGAGTGGGAAAAAGAGTCTCACTCTTAGCAGGAGTAAAAAATAAATCCTGGAAATCCAGCAAAGCTGCTGGGGGACTCTCTAGGTAAGGGAAATTAGCCTTTTAAGAGAATTCTCCCTAACAGTAAAAGGCTCACCTTTCCCTCTCAACAGGTTCTTGATAGTTAATCTTTGCGATCCACCTGGTGGGATAAAGACTCACCTAGTCCAGGCACAGGTGGAGGCCCTTCTTCCAGAGTGGATGGCGCAATATCCCCATCCCAGTGCAATTGTTGGGGACTTTGATGGTCGCTCCTTGGCCACCTCGTAGTCACAGGTATACGGCGAAGGCTCCATGATAACACCCCGGCTGGGTGAAACCATCCCCACAGATGCAACTGGGCAGAATTCCTGCATGGGTGTTGTCACGTCCTCTTTCTATTGTTGTTGTTTGTCTGTTTGTATAAAGGAGTCAAGTGTCATGATCTCTGCTTCCAAAAGGTCAGGGTTTTCCCAACTCCCTTGGAAGCAGATCCATAACCCAGGTTCCGAGTGCCAACCAGTCCCAATTGGGACCTTTTGGACCCAGTCCTGGTGCCAGTGGCACCAGGCTCATAAATATGCCCAGTCCCAGCGCTGGAAGCGCCGGGCTCATAATGCTTGGGTGGACTTACCTGCAGCAGACCATGCTGCTTACTTGCCTGCCAGTTGAGCCTCTGATCCTCTTCTGTTTGGAACTACTTTTCCTGTTGGGTGGGGCAGGAGCCACTCCCTAGGTTCAGAACACTGGAACTCTTCTGGAAAGCAGGAACTCTTTTCTTACCTAGGCGTGGCTGTGGAAGGAGACACCTAAGCACTACAGGAGGCTATTTAAACCACACCCGATGGATGAATCTTGCTTTGCGTTATTCTGCATCCTCTGCAGCAGAACGCTCATCGTGTCTTCTGCATTTGATCCTGGGCCTAAGGAAAAAGGCTTACCATCCTGAATCCAGTCTTCAGCAACACCTATAAAGACAAGAAAGAACAGGTTAGCATTACGGTCTTCAGTGACAGCTCTTCACTTACCTGGTCCATCGGCTGTCACCAACGCCTCGCGCTGCATTCCGACATCTGAAAGACAAAGGCTTACCTACTCTTCGTGCGCTCCGGAGGTCTTCACACTGCATTCCGGCATCTGAAAGACAAAGGCTTACCAACTCTTCGCACGCTCCGGAGGCCTTCGGCGCTGCATCCCGCATCTGAAAGACAAAACAAGGTGCGTTTAAAGACATTGGGGAACTTTAATACTCACGTGCCATTACTCCTTTCCACATCTAACCCAGTGGGTATTCCGGCACCCTGCAGCCGCTCCGAACTTGTACCTGCAAAATAAAACGACAGTTAGAGCGCATCGTGAAGCAGGCAACAAGCGCTTACTTACGTGCTTCCAGGCGCTTCTATTCATCACACGGGCTCCATCTTCAACTCACTTCAGCCCGTCATCCACCATCGCCGGAACCCTGCAAAATAAGAGACATCATTACTAAAGACTTTAAAGACATTAGAATTACTCGAAACTTACCGTTCGTGCAGTAAACGACGGACAGCAGTCCTCTGAAGTCAAGAGGCCTGCTCCCCTTATCCAGTGAAGAAACTGGTTACAGCACCCTGCCCCGAGGCAGATGGAGAGCACAGCGTTCACTTACCTAAGGTGAGAGCGTTAACCTTCGGGGTTCTACAGGAGAAGAGAAAGGGAAGAAGAGAGAGACATTCAATAACCCAGTTCATTAATCCCATATTTTCTATCTGCAGACATCTTACCCTTCGAGTCAGACATACAGTGCACAAGGTCCAGCCCAAAGAGCCAGCCGTGTGTTACACATCACCTTTGAAGATACGATATACGCCCAGTCAAGACCGGCGCCTCTACGGTAATCAGGTGAGCGTTAGATCAAGAAACCTTTCTGTTACTGATAATTGAGTGGACTGCGACCCACGTGGAAAGGAAAGGGAGGGGGTACCGCCCATGTGCCAGTTCGCAATAGATTCATTAAAGAGTTGGACGTTGATTCCCAGCTCCGTACCTTATTGTATGATTGAAGCCTGCCACGATCAAAGCATTGTGCATGTTACATTCCCTGCATCTAACCTACAACAATGGCGACGAGGACATTTTCATGCCGTGCCACCCACTAACCCGCTGTAACTTTCATTTCGATCGAATAGTGTTCGTCAGAGACGCTGCATCTCCCGAAGCGGGTGATCCCGGCACGGTTTTCAACTCAAACTTCACGCGAATACTGCATTTCCTGCCGCGCGCATCCACAGTGAGACTCACTTCATCTATTGCAAAGGTGCCGCCATGGAGGAAATTTGAATCCTGTTTCCCGCAAATTTATGACAATATGCTCCCCGCGTATCACACGTGCTGAGGGAAAAGAACAGAAGCACATCTACGGACACGTGCCAAGTCACTCAGAACACTCCCTGCCCAGCACCCAAGCCGGGACAGGGGCTGCCAATAATTTACAAACTACTTACCCTGATTTATGAGAGCTATTAACTGAATCAGCACAGCAGCCATCACGCTCTAGATTACTGGGTGGCCTCATTTAAGAACTCTTTAACCACACAATATCTGAAGGCAATGCAGACAAAGGATTGCAGAGCCCGCAGTCCACCTCCACTCCACGCCATACAACTCCCAGAGAAGACAGTGGCACAGAATCCCTACAACTTCAAGCTGTGCAAAACTCTGACATGGCAAACACCAGCAGCCTGCACCCAGATGGGCCAGATGGCTAAAAGAATTACACATCTACATCGACGCATCTGGCGTCATGGAGGAACGCTGACTACGAGGTATCTTACTACATTCACTGGGTCCTGTAGTACGGGACATCGTATTTGAAATGCCAGAATCCAATACTGATACATTTGAAGGCATTATTGACTCATTAAACACCTACTTTGCGTCATTGAGAAATGTTATTAGAGACACATTTTCCACACAACCACGCAAGAAAATTGTGAAAACATGGACAATTTTGTAATGAGGCTACGTAAGAGGGCCAAATATTGTGACTTTGACCGATATTCTACAGATGAAGCACTCAAATCACAAGCCATCGCCGGCTGTGGATCGCCAGATTTCCGCAATAAACTTCTCCAGAAAAGCAGAACGCCCGAAAAAATACTTCAGCTAGCAAGAGCTGACTCAGCACGGAATCATTGGGAAACATAAAAAGTCTGCCGCAACAGCAATGGTATGTCCTATTCGCACAAATGCAGACAGAGAAGAACAAAAGAAATGCTACAGACGTGGATTAAAATCTCCTCAGATTGGTCTATGCCACGCAATAGGACACCACTGCGACAAATGTGGCGGCGAAAATCATTTCCAATCTGTCTGCAGAAACATAAAATTCTTTCAATTGTCGGAACCAAGCAATAAATCATGGAGACAAGATGGCCGCAACTTTAGGCGGGAAAGCCCACGTCCTAGCAGGCAACATCACTCCGGCACCAGGAGGCGCCGCTCCCACAGCTCATCACGAGAACATCCTCACCCGGCCAGGCGACGAGAAGAAAGGAGAGATAGCTCTAATTGCCGTATGAGTAGACATGACTCCCAAAGAAGGACATCAAGACAAAGAATCATATATTTAGATGAGTCACCACGAGAAAGACACTATTCACACTCATCATCCAGCAGAGACCGCAAAAGAGGTTATGTTCATGCAATTGGAAACAACACAGCCATTGAACACAGCCCAACTCTGTTACTTCAGATAAATGGACATAGTCAAGAATTTTTGATCGACACCGGGGCAACTGTAAATGTAATCAATGATGACATCTACAAATCTCTCGACACAAAGAAAGAACTAAAAGAAGCTGACACGTTACTATACCCCTACAGCTCAAATAAACCAGTCAACTGTCAAGGCATGTTCACCGCCACCTGCCAATACAAAGACAAGTGTCAAAAGGTAAAAATATATGTAATAAAAGGGGAAGTTCCAGGAGGCAGCATACTCAGCTTTAAGTCGGCCATACAAATGGGACTAATTAATATCGTGTATTAAATCATGTCCGCCTATACCACCAGCCCAAAGGACATGATAATGAAAATGTTCCTGGCGCTCTTCAAAGGACTGGGAAACTTACTAGAGAAACAGATCAACCTACACATCAACCCTCACGTTCCACCGACAGCTCAACACTACAGGGGTATTCTCCTCAACATCCAAAGACAAGTAGAGGACGAAATACAATCTCTGCTACAACAAGACATTATCGAACCAGTGTCAGGACCCACCCCGTGGGTATCGCCAATCGTACCCGTGCCCAAAAAGGAGAACAAAACCAACATACACATCTGCGTAGACATGAGGGCCCCAAACGTGGCCATCGAAAGAGAGCATCATCTCGCCCCCAGAATGCCGGATATGATGCACTTACTTCACGGTGCTAGTATTCTCTAAATTGGACTTCATTCTCTAAATTGGACTTAAACAAAGGCTACCATCAGCTGGAACGGCACCCTTCGTCAAGGTACATCACCACATTCTCAACCTATCTAGGTTTATTCAGATACAAAAGACTCCGTTTCGGAGTGTCATCAGCGGCCGAAATCTTTCAAAATGAGACCCACCAGGTAATCAAGCATATTCCAAATTGCCTAAATCACAGTGATGACATTTTAATTTTTGGCACTCAGAAGAGTGTGCATGGCACTTGAAAACGCACACCTGAAACTCAACCCAGACAAGTGCGAGATCAGTAAATCAGCCCTCAAATTCTTTGGACACATATTTTCAGGCAATGGTCTGCAACGAGACCCCGAGAAAGTGCAAGCACTGGTAGAAGCTCCTACGCCCACCTCAACATCAGCAGTACGCTCGTTCCTGGGACTGGCAAGTTACTGTACTCGTTATATCCAAGATTTTGCATCAGTAAGTACACCCCTCAGAAAACTCACAGGGAAACATAAGGAATTTCACTGGTTGAATGAATGCAAAGACGCCTTCCAAGAGATCAAAAGACGCATTGCGTCAGCCTCGTGCATGGCGTACTACGATCCAGAATATGACACCGAACTGACAGTAGACGCCAGCCCAGTGGGGCTAGGAGCAATCCTGGCACCGTCAAAACCAGGAGCACCACCGAATACCCCGAGACGCATAGTGGCATATGCAAGCCGCAGTCTTTCAACAACTGAATCTTCATATTCCCAATCAGAGAAAGAAAGCTTAGCAGTAGTATGGGCATGCGAACATTACCGCCCGTTTCTATATGGGCGCCCGTTCACAATAATCACTGATCACCAGGCCCTCACTACCATACACGGCAAACCCACAGCCAAAATGCCACTGCGTATCACCAGGTGGGGTCTTAGGCTACAGGAATATTCATTCAAAATTATCCATCACCCGGGCTAGGACAACAACCCGGCTGAGTTTCTGTCAAGGTACCCACTTCCAGCCCATGATGAACGCCAGTCAACCAAAGCAAACCAATACATCAACTACTTAGTAGGAAATGCACTTCCCAAGTCTATCACGGCAGCTGAACTCAGAGAAGCAACTCAGAGCGACTCAGTCCGGCCAATGACAAAAGAGACACTGCCAAGGACAAAAACTTTCATCAAATGAAGAGAGACATTTCCACACATTCAAACTTATCAAGCACACACTATCCACATCACCTGATTGCATCCTGCTAAAGGAAAACAGACTTGTCATCCCTTCCAGTCTACAAGATCAAGTACTAGACATTGCTCACTCAGGTCACCGGGGGGGGTGGTGTCGACCAAGAGACAACTCAGAACCAAAGTATTGTTCCCCCGCATGGACAAGAAAGTCAAGTCACTCCTGGGCAAATGCCTCGCATGCTAGGCCGTTGCCCCACGCACCTTCCCAGTGCCACTCAAAACATCAAAGATGCCCCTACAAGTTTGGGACGAGGTGGCCAGTGACATGTTGGACCTATGACCAATGGCAAATATGTGCTAGTGATTGTTGACAAAATGTCTCGATTTCCGGAGGTGCATATCATCCACTCCACGAGTGCCCAGGCAGTAATACCTGCCCTTGATAAAACATTTGCGGACTATAGAATCCCATCGATTGTGAAATCGGACAATGGGCCACCGTTCAGCGGACACGACTTCGCCAAGTTTGCAGAAAACTCAGGTTTCCAACATCGTAAAATCACACTGATATGGCCACAAGCCAATGGCATGGCTGAAAAATTCATGAGCAACCTAAAACACGCCCTAAAGATCTGCTCCATCACCAAAGGATCTTTCATGCAAGCCATCTGCACGCTGCTTCGAGAATATAGAAATACACCCCACAGCTCAACGGGAGAATGCCCATCAGCCCTGATGTTTGCACGAATAATACGAACCACGCTGCCACACAATCCATACGCTGTCCTCCCCACTACCTACATTGACAGCGCATGGGCAAAAGACAGAGAAAGCAAAACGAAAATGAAGGAATATGCAGACCACCGAAGACAGGTGAGACCAAGCTTCATCCAAGTAGGTGACCAAGTACTGGTCAGGCAAAGCCAAAATGCCAAGGACACCCCAGCATTCAAGCCTGAGCCAATGACCGTGACCCCAATACACGGGTCCATGATAACGGCTGCAAGTCCACATGGGACAATAGCTAATCCCCCACACTAACGTGAGATGGGGATTTAGATTCTATTAAAGACAAGGAGGCGATTATTATGCATTACAATCTTTACTCTGAAACCACAGCAGCAAAGAAAATACTTTTACAAACAAAAAAGTTTCCACAACAGAACTAGATAGAGTTCAATGTCAATGTATGGGGAACTCCCCAAACCATCATGGAGGACAGGTCATGCCCTGCAGGGGACCAATGAGCAGGGACCCTCTTCTATATATGTCCATTACTCTAACCCCAACCCCTCTTTCTGCAGCTGTCTTGCACCATAAGTCCAATGAAACGGTTGAACTGCGTAGCGCGGAGAAAGAATCCATCGAAACTGGAGATCTCCACCTTCCCGCAGCCTGAATCTATGCCGAAGTTCTTCTGGATAGGACTTCTCATCCAAAATCACGCACTCCACAACTTGTAACTGCGAGCCACACTCCTGATGAGAACCTCAACTCGTGGCTGTAAGAACAACAAACAAGAAGGGTGGGTGGTTGGGAAAAACAACAAACCAAACAATGTTCTTTCTTGAACCACCTGTGTACATGCGTGTCACAATTGTCATATCATATCATATCCAGGGTGGGTGGGTGGGATAATAATCGCCTCCTTGTCTTTAATAGAATCTAAACCCCCATCTCACGTTAGTGTGGGGGATTAGCTATTCTATGACAAGTCAGGAGGCTCATATTATGCAAGTTCAAAGCCCTTGCATCTTATTAGTACAACATGATCCATACAATAGAGCCAATATAATAAAATATAATAAAATAATAGGAAAGGAAAAAACATTTTTATGCTTTCATTAAATCAATCAGCTGACCGCAAGAGAAATGACCAAGACTAGTTTGCCCGAAAACTGTCTTATAAGGCATCGTCAAAAGCAAGAAAACAGGAAATTGTGCCAATTCCAGTGTTCCTTACAGGCCGCCAAAACCAACTGGTTAAGAGGGGAAAAAAACCCTTAAACAAAGTTTTCCTATACTAATAGGTTAGGGCAAAAACTCCTCTGTAAAAAACACCTCTGTTGTCCAATCAAACATTTAAAACATTTAAAGTAATATCATCTTTGGGATCCTAGAAAGCAAACCAAAGAAAATAAGCACAGAGCTCACCTGGAGATAAAGAAAAAGTACCCCAAAGGGGGAAAGTCTTTTAGGTTCCATCCCATGCATTAAAGGAAGATATTGCATTAGGATCAGGGCATGTCACATAACTACACTGGGGAACCAAGAGGGAAAGACAAATCTTCAAAAAGGTAAAATGGGAGTAAAAATCATTTTATAAATTTGTAACAGGACGACCCATCCTGAGCAGAGCTGAAAAGCCATAAACTTAACCCACAATTGTCTTCAGACATATGTGTATACTAAGGAGGGATGTCCTCTGGACGCCGAAGCAGAATGGAAGAGAGGGGCCCCACTTGAGAAGCTAAACCTGTCAAACCGCCAACCGGAGACCGTCAGACCTTCCGAACACTTGAAGAAGAACTCTGCTACCATGACAAGAAGCAGATATTTACAAACCTGATCCTTAAGAGGCCAAACCTGGCAAGGAGAAAGAATGTATCTTACATCCAATCGCCACCATCATAGTGACATCCAATTCCAAGTCTTAGCAAGACTCTAAACTGCAAAGAAGTGATCACTAAATAGTTAAACTGAAGCTGCACACCAGAAGAGGTCTAACCTCTATTTCAGTCAATTTGGAGAGCCTTGAAGCCCACAGCACCCTGAGCTGGCACCTTATTGTAAAAACAAACTCTTGTGAAAACCCAAAGGTCCACCTGCCATGCAGGTGACTAGGAGAATCAAGTCATTAACTGAATATAAATATCCCAGCCCTCTGGGAATCGTACTGGCAGACACCTTCTGATAGTTAATGTAGAGACGCTGGAACACATTGTGATAGAGGGTCATAATAACTTGGAAGGGAGATTAGTATCACTCCCAGACCCCTCTATCTCACCAAGGGGAATATTGAGCCTTCACAAATGAGGAGAACCCTCCCCCACTTAACCAAGGGAAAAAAACCTTGCAACCCAGAAGAAGGCTACCCTGAGGACCACATTACAACCCCGCTTTTAACACCCTTAAGAGAAATAAATACACTCTAACCAACCCCCTGACCGTGGACAGGCTCCGCTTAACCTGTTGAAATACCAGGAATTAGCGCAAAGGAAAGTAACTGACGGGAGGGAAATGCTTAGTGCGAGTCTGCACTGGCCCTGAGTCTGAACTCCTGTAAAAGAAAACCAGAAAAACCAACGGGCGATACTCCACGTGGTGTATATCATGATACAATATCCCCCAAGGATGACGCGCATGGGAATGAGGGGGAAAGAGCTCAGGGAAAAATGATCAATGCCTCGTAAATACAGGTTGTGAAAGAAATCTGGGACCACTGTCCCCTCAAACCCGAGATCTGAGTCTCTGTATTCGTGTGAGGCTGACTGGCCACTAAGGGAATCAGGGAAAAAAAAAAATGAAGCACATTGTCCATAGTAAACAGTACTTATACAGTACTACGAACACTCAGGTATATGGGTGGTGCATATCACTATTACGAACGGTGTGTGACGTGAAGTGTTCACTTATCGATCTCAGCAGGATAAAATACTTATTTAGACCTCTCCAAAATTAGGAACCTGTATCAGTAGGGTCAGCACGGATGAGAAAAAACCAGCACCCTAATCGGTGCACTGTAGAAAATGTATATGTCTATATATATATACACAACAAAAGAGATTAAGCAACGCTCTTGAGGGTACAGAAGCCTGCCTGAACTCCTCGAGCAGAGGAGAAAGTGTAACACACTGTTAGACGGTTAGTTGAACCACAGGCCAAGATTTGGGAGGAAAACCCATGGGGCAAGTGCCCTAAAGTTATTGTTTGGCAACTCGTATAACTGATATCATCAAGTGTTTCCCAAACACTTTCTCCAAGTAGAACACGGTTGCTCAATTTGCCATGCAACAAAACTGAACAGTTACCCTCGAGCTGACCCTGTCTCCACCAACAGTTCAATAGTAAAAAGAATGTCCAATGGGACAAATAGTAAGGGAAACCCCGTCCCCACTATAGAGAGCCTCCAGCCCTGCAGACCTCAACAGAGGCATAACGCATCATCTGTTTCTTCCTCATGATGGGAGAAAATACAGCAGCTTAATCAGCACAGGTGTTGGGTGGAGCAATTGATATCGGGGAAAGCAAGACCTAAGGAAGGACTGAGTTGTCCTGAAACTAACTACGGTAAAGGGCGACAGAAGTTTAACTAAAAGACGAAGGTTAACACCAGTTTCTATAGTTGAAGGTACAACCCCCCACATGGGTCTGTTTTACCACAACCTCCACACACTCTTTTCTTTAAAGTACTTAATAACTTATATAAAATAGACATATAAAATATCCAAAGAAGAGGGGTTACGCCCTCACAGGGGTCCAAGCCCCCGGCCCTTCTATAAGCTGCTACTTACCGAGCTATCCGGGCCACTGACAATTCTGAACACGCCAATGTGTTCCATTCATCACTTAAACATAATGTTTAGCAAAAGAGAGCACTGGGCAAGTGCACCTTAACTGCTCACCCTAGCAGGGTGTGGCAACCAGCAGTACACGAGGGGGTCCCTCGCCGCAGAATCCAGGCAAAGCCTGAAACCAAGCAGGCTACGGTGTGCTTACAGAAATAATGACATCTGCCCTATGCAGCATCTAAACAGACTGCTAACCTTAAGGGAGGAATACCCTGAGCAATTGTGCCTTCAACTGTTTGCCCGAGCAGGGCGTGATAACCAGCAGTACACCAAGGGTAACCTTGCATTAGAACTGAGGTAGAAACCTGAAACCAAACAGGTTATGGCACACAAACCGTTAAGGTAATCACCAACGCCATATGCAGCACACCGACAAAGTTGCCAACTTTAAGTGAGGAATACACTGATGAAGTGTACCTCAACTGCTCACCCTAGCAGGGTGTGGAACCATCAGTATACGAGGGATCACCTCGCAGAAACACAAGCCAATCCTGCCACCGAGCAGGTGACGGTACCATTCCAGAGCACCACCAGAGTACCTGAAACTGGTCACCCCCGCAGGGTGTGGAAACCAGCAGTATACGAGGGGTTAACCTCCCCATAGAATTCAGGCAGAACCTGAAGCTAAACAGGTTATAGCACTTACCAAGAAGGCAAAGCACCCTTCAGTAGGCGAACTGGTGTTAATATATACTGAAAATATCAATTTAAACACAAAATAAAATATCAATTTTAAATATATATATATAGTATATGAATAAATATAAACATTAATGTGAATACATATATATAAATACACATTCGCATCCACATGTGTATACCGCCAAAGGCGGGCAGCGAACCGAGGCCCCTCGGCCTGGTTAACCTGCAAACCTCTCCTTGAGCTATGCCTCTTATGGGCTGAAACATCCCTCACCACCATAGGTCTATATAAATTAAATGTAGAAATACAAGCGTTTCACTCTAAAAAGAGGACACAGCTGACCTTTTCAGGAATGCTCATGGAAGTTACTCCCATCAAAGGAGGGCCTAGCAAACTGCCCCCCCCCCCCCAGCCGGATCCCCAGGACAGGCTTAGCCTGTATGCAACTAATGACAATGCGCATGTAAACATAAAAACACACACACACGACGTGCGGGAAGTTAATGAGTAAAAGAAGCTGCAGCCTTTACAGTCATGGAAAAAAATGCGCGCAGGTTCCTACTGCCGCTTACATAATGAACTTGTAGAAAAACAAAAACAAAACTTCCTCTCAAGTGAAAAGAACTTCAAGCGTTCCCAAACCACCTGTGGGAAACGTGCGCTGGCTCTGGGGCTGGGGCAGCTGCTAAAAATAACACTGCCTGGAGGGAAAGAATTTCACACTTAGCCGCAGCCTGATTAGAAGGCCACTCAGGGCTGAAGAAATATAAACAAACACTGCAGAAGCAGAAGGCTCCCAGCGGAGCATTACAAAGCATGAATGTGACCTGCAGGTCAGCGTTCGCACACGAACACGGCACTCAGCCAGTTACCAACGGAACATGAAAAATACATGACCATTTCCACAGTACAGTGTAATAAAACCCCAAACTCATCAAAATAACATTAATGACATAAATAAATAGCACTCTAAACTCCATAATTCCACACTAAGAAAAGAACTAGGAGGAGTGACTTAGCTGTGGATTGCAGCAGCAAAGAAAGAGGGGTTGGGGTTAGAGTAATGGACATATATAGAAGAGGGTCCCTGCTCATTGGTCCCCTGCAGGGCATGACCTGTCCTCCATGATGGTTTGGGGAGTTCCCCATACATTGACATTGAACTCTATCTAGTTCTGTTGTGGAAACCTTTTTGTTTGTAAAAGTATTTTCTTTGCTGCTGTGGTTTCAGAGTAAAGATTGTAATGCATAATATGAGCCTCCTGTCTTGTCATAGAATCACACGAAATTCATCTTTTTTCAGAACTCTTGAAAGCGAGCAAAGTCCGGTGAACACCACTATGAACACAGCAGATGACTCTTCGGACATAGACTCTGAATACAGAGAAGAAGACAGGGATGCAGACGACAATGACAGCGACAACCCCAGCATAGGCGAAATTCCACCCACACGTATCCCATCACGAAGGACGGTACGCAAACTGTCCAGATGGATCGAAGAAATTAACTAAGAGACCTTCACTTTATGTTAAGCAAGGTGGAGATGTCACGTCCTCTTTCTATTGTTGTTGTTTGTTTGTATAAAGGAGTCAAGTCTCCTTTCTGTTACTGATAATTGAGTGGGCTGCGACCCACGTGGAAAGGAAAGGGAGGGGCTACCGCACGTGTGCCAGTTCGCATTAGATTAATTAAAAAGTTGGATGTTGATTCCTGGCTCTGTGTCTTATTGTATGATTGAAGTCTGCCACGATCAAAGGCCTGCACATGTTGCAATCCCTGCCTCTAACCTACAACAGGTGTGATCAAAGCACACGGGACATGGGCACAGGTAAGCCCCATGTGTGGCCGCCGAGCGGGAGCATATATCTGAGTATGTGTTCGGTAGTCCGCATGTGGAGAAACTCTCTGACCCTATTAACGCGCACTTTGCCACCCTCAGGGATCAGGCCACCCCTTCCTGGAGTCTTAATCACAATTGTGCAAAAGCATTTAGTAAAAGACCTCTCAATGTGTCTGTCAACCTACAGGGCATCTGTGTGGTCTGGACAGTCGGTAACATTGCAAGGTTTAATTCTGTCCTTCCCCGAGGTCCTTGCTCCCTAGCCCTCCCATTACATCAGCATAACTGCATAGCTCTCAACTCACACGCTTTTGGCAGGTGTCACCCGCCTTGTAAAGGGCTGAATCACCCGCCAAGCCTCCTTCACGCCCATTCATTCCAATGGGCTTCTCACCCGCCCAACACAAAATCGGATGATTTCACCCGCTTTTGCAGCACAAATGGTTGAGAGCTATGTAACTGGGACCTTCACTCTATGGTCCATAATATCCAGTCTGCAATGAAGACAGGAAGAGGGGTCCCCAGCCAGAGGGCCCCCATGCTGGGCCTATGTGACATCACTACAGCACACCAGAAGAAGGCCCTATGGAGACACAAGGATCCTACACGGATCTCATATGATCACCGTTGACCTTGACTGTAAATGCTCTCCATGCACGATACCGAAATTGGCTTAGAAATGACAACCATTCTATAAATAATGCCACTTCGAGCTTCCTCTTTGTGCTACTAAAATCCAACAACAGCGCTATATGGCTGTGGACTATCCCAAAGAATTACATCCAATTTCTGAGGCCAGTTGGGCTGTGCACATCACCAACATTTACTGGGCAGGATTATGGTTACTCTGGCATCAACGGGTTTGGTGAAGCCTGGTAATTAGCACAAAGGTTATTTCTTTTATTTTACAACTGTTATATGTTGACATGACAATTTTATTTCTATTTCAATTTGTTATGCCTTGATTTTGTAATTTTGCATGCTTTGTAATTCTGAATGTTTTGCTTAGAGCCAAAATGCACTTAAATTAAAAACATATTTAAAAAGAGGTGCAGTACCACTGACAACATACAGATGTCCTCATAAGAAATCTGAGAGGACCTCCTTATGCTGTCAGTGGTACTGCACCTCTCAAATAACAATGCTTGTAATTGGTTATTTATAATGTGCTAATACCCAGAGGTTTCTAAGCGCAGACTCGGGGATCGAACTGGCATTGCTCCGTGTCTTGCTCCCAAGACGAGCATGTTAAGAAGCGAGTGCCCTGCACCTCCGCAATGATGTTGTCAATCGTCGGGGTGAGGTACCTCTCTCTCTTGATCACTTTATTCGGAAACCTCATGTCGACACAGATTCTGACGGCATCTGGTTGTTTGGGCTTCCGTGCCACCACAATCGGGGACACCCAGGGAGTCGGACCCTCCACCTTCTCAATTATGTCCAAATCGACCAAGTTGTCCAGCTCCTTGTCCACATGTTCACGAAGGTGAGAGGGTACCCTGCGATGTTTCAGGGCGATGGGCTGCACAGATTCATCAATATGCAGTCTTACTGGATCAGCAGCCATCTGTTCAATCCCACTGAACAATGTGGCATACTTCTCGAGCAGGTCATTAATGTCCTCCAGATAGACGGAGTACGCAAAACATACGATGCCGAGGGCCTCCGCCACTGCACAGCTTAGCAGGGTGTTGGTGCTCACTGGCATCATGTAGAAGCGTGCCGTGATCTGCGAGCCGTCGTGTTCCACTGTCGCCACAAAAACACCATCCAGAGGGATGGGGTCCAGACCACCGAAAGTGAATATGTGCGCCTTCGGTGCAACCAGCTTGGGGGGCATGACCATGGCGTCGTAGTGTCCCCGGGCCATTACGTTGGCTGACACCCCTGTGTCCACCAAGACTGGGACTGGAGACCGGTTGACCTCCACCACGCATCTCGGCTGTCTCCTGTTCTTTCCTTTCAGGACCGCCACACTGGAGACGAAGAAAACGTTCTCTTCCTCCTCTTCGTCTGCTTCTTCTACCTGGGCATCCTCTTCACCCATGTCCACCCGGGCAACATTCGGCGGTCTAACCTAATGAAGAAGCCCGGATCGGGGCGGGCCCTGTGGCACCATCACAGGCACGGCCGCCTTGCATACCCTCGAGAAGTGAACTGGCAGCCCACACCATCCGCATGTTCTTCCTGCGCGGGGCAGTCGGTCGGGTGGGGCAGGTCGTACCCACACTTTTGGCAGGGCTCCCCTGCCCTTCCAGCTCTGTCACAGGGTCCACTGCCAGGCCTTCTGGTACCTCTGCCACCACGCCACATGGCACACACCTCCTCGGTCTTGATGAAGCACGACCCAGCCTCCATTCTGGCTGCCCTTGCCTCAGACACCTCATGGCACCGCCCCAGTTCGAGGATACGTTGGAGCGTGAATCCGGGCTCCCTTAATACCTGGCGTCTGAGCTTGCCTGAGGAGCACGCCTGGATGAGCATGGTCCTAATCATGTTGTCCGCATCTCCCCATGCACAGGCCAGCGACAGGTGCCGCAGGCATCCATAGAAAGTGTCCAAAGTCTTGTCCTCTTTCTGTTTGGCGGACAACATCACAAAACGTTCATAGTCCGTGTTGGCAAGTGGCAGAAAATGAGCTTGAAGTGCGGCTTTTGCCTGATCGTAAGACCCATCCCCTGGTGGAAGTGATTCAAAGATTTCCGGGACTGAGGTCTCTGTCGAGTACAGCATGGTTGCCACCATGCTGTCATCATCTGCCACTTGAGCAGCTCAAAAGTACATGTCCAGGCGGTCCACCCACCTCTTCCATCTGGGCCCCAAGTTAGAAGGCGGACCCGAGACATCGAACTCCGGGATGGGCTGCAAGGCCGCATGAGCACGTACCTGGGCCATGGCAGGAAGTCCTGGCTGGACAATAGGTGCAACCGCCAGCTGCGCTGGAGGTAGAGGGTCTGGGGGGCCTGCCTGAGCACGTGGAGGCTGCTGAATTGGAGGCCACTGCACCACTGGAGGCTGCTGAATGGGAGGCTGCTGCACCGCTGCTGCTTGTCCGCCGTCTAAATCCTCAGTGTCACTCATGGGTCTGAGCGCACAGGCACCTCCAGCATGTAAAATGGGGGCTGCAACTCAAACTCCGACCCCATCCAGGCAGATGGAAAGCTCACCAGTGGAGTGAAGATGGGAAAGAGTACATTTCACCCCTCACAAGCAACCACCAACAGTCCAGCCCCAGCCACCGGGCTTGACGATTCCCAGGATGCACAACGAAGAAAAAAGCTGCAACACACCTCGTGATGATGAAGCGGACCAAAAGCAGCAGAGCCACGAGCCTGATGAGTGAAAAAAACAAAACTGCAACACACCTCCGTGTTGATGAAGAAGATGAAGAAGAACAGGGCCACCAGTCTGATGATGAAGAGGATGAAGAAGGTCCCCAGCCTTCAGCTGGTCCAAAAATTGAGTCAACAAAGAATTGTGGGCTATGCAGGCCCAGCCATTGTAGTCCTCCTTCTTGCTTGAACTCGACGTAGAAGACCCAAAATTTGAAGAAAAATCAAATATCGGGCATAGGCATGCAGGTATAACTGCCTGCTAGCAGTGTGTCCAAAAATTAGGCCTGGATGCCACTCACCGCCCAAACCGGAGCTCTGTGAAGTTCCACAGCCTTGTATTCAAAATGGCCACCAGCCGCGTGGGTGATGCATGGCCTACGGCACGAAATGAAGTTTCAGCAAGACTCCGTTTCAGAGAGAAAAATTGCAGATTCATCACCGCCGGACCCAGGCATCATCTCCCCACTCGTCGCCACTGTTGGGGTGTGTCCAGACCCCCGGCGATTCCCGTAAGCCCCCATCACACAAAAGGACTCACACACACATGTCCTTCTGGCTCGGGCTTCCCGGTCGCACTGCCGCGGCCGGGAACGCCCCGTTTATTTATACTGCACGTGGGGGCGTGTAACGTCATGCCGCCGCGTGCGCGTCCTGTCATCGGGCAGCGCCACATCCTCCCTCACTGTAAAATTTGATTGCAGGGTTTTATAATCTGTCTTGCGAAAAGTGTGTTGTGTATCAGACTATCCAGCCCTCGGGAGGAGAAGCACCCCCTCCAGCCCCTGAAGAGGTAAGGCCTGGGGCTTTACAGGGTGTCACTGGCAACATCTCTCCACTTGCCACTCTCAAGCATCCTTATCTGCAGCCCTCCACACGGATGCCGCCGTGATTGCTGCATTACACCTTGTGAAAATATGGATTCACACTCAGCACGGCAGAATATCTTTATCTCCCTTCTTGGAAACATCTTAACCCACGAGGCTTCACCCCTCTCAAGATGGCCGCTGCTTGCATGGCCTGATGTTGGAATGTGTTTACCTACCCCATAGCTCTCAACTCACACGCTTTTGGCGGGTGTCACCCGCCCTGTAAAGGGCTGACTCACCCTCCAAGCCTCCTGCACACCCATTAATTCCAATGTGTGTCTCACCCGCCAAAAACAAAATCACCCGCTTTTACAACACAAATGGTTGAGAGCTATGCTACCCTGCTGCCAGTATCCTGCCCAGTAAGATCCTGTTCCAACCCATCGTGACCCAGTGTGTGTTTAATGTATCGCCGTGCCTTTGTGCTGTAACAATGTGCCGCCGCTGCCCTGTATCATTATTTGAAATGTTAGCATACTAAATGTCCTAGCAAGCAACCACGTTATATGTTCACCGATCTAACCTAGGATCGCATCTGCCTATCTCTACTTAGTATGTGCCTGCAATAGTTCACTTTGTTTTAGTCTAAGACTGCAACTAGCACGTGTTAGCAACATGTTACTTTAACCTAGCCCATCTCTGCAACTGCCTATTGCCAGATAACATGACCATGTATAACTGCCTTTCTGCCATTTAGCATGATGGGTTGTAACTGCTCTTTCCTGTTTAGTATGCTGAACTGCAACGGCCTCTTATTACCTAGTGTGTGCCTGTAACATCCCATACTGACCTAGCCCATTCTTACAGCTAGCATACTTTACTGACCCCCTATCCCATTAGCCCTTTAGCAAAGCACCACTAGTGCACCTCCCTAACTCCACCAGCATCACCTCCATACCTGCTCCAATGCCAACCCACGCTTTGCCGCTTTCAGGTGAACACCAGTCTCTGACTCTTAAACCCCTGCATAACAGCATAGGCTGCACCCATGCGAGAGTCTCCCCCCTGAGCTACACCGTCTTGGCCCTCCTCAGCCATCTCATCTTCCTCCTATACAGAACTATCCCACTCCAAATCATGCCTCTTAACACCGCCACCTCCAAACCTGCCAGCAACCTCTTGAGTCTCCAAACGAACGACCACATCGCTAACACAACCTGTTCTAAAGGAGCATACATACAGCACAAAACAGGCATGGCTCGAATCTTCTGCCCTAGACACCATCCTCTGCCTTGCCCCACACTTTTTCTCCCCAAACAACCAGCATTTCCAATCATACCCCAACCCCATGCTACAACCTACTCCATACTAGGAAACACTCGCTGCACACACCTCTCATCCAGAACTACTTACACCACTACCCCAACTATAATCACTGCTGTCACCAATAGAAACTCCAGACTCTCAGCACGCACCCATCTCCAACACCTCCCCATCCATAGACCCAACACACCCACTGCCCTCTTAACACTATCTCGCCACCCATAATCCATGATTGCCAAGACAACGTTATCTCTGGACACCAGCAGACAACCATTCTTACCATACGCCCCCCTCTTAACACCATAGCCATTATCAGTCCCACCCATCCCACCCATTTTCCCACCTCTCCCATCACCAGACAACCTCTCATAGGAGGCTTACTCAACGTCAGAACCCTTGTTGCACACGCAATCGAGACACACAACTGTATTCTAGAGTTCAAACTTGACTTCTTAATGATCACTGAAACCTGGTTACATTCTGCCTCAGGCCCACAGATCACTTTGGCCATCCCTACTGACTACACCCTCCTCAGAACAGACCGCCCTGAAGCTATAGGCGGAGGAGTGGCCATCATCCACAAAATATCTTTACCCTTCAGGGAATGTAAAACAGAAACTCTTAGTGGATACAAAACCCTCTCTCTCAAATTAGCCATCAACCATCATGAAACTATCAACTTCCTAATAGTTTACAGAATGCCAAGCGCACCCAGCAAACCAGACATAGACCGACCGCTCTTAATTACACCCATACGTAAACCTAAAACAAAATATATCCTACTAGGGGATCTTAATCTAGGCTACAACGACCCTGCAGACACTAAAGCGGCAGCATGCCAAAAGGCGTTTCAGGAAATGCAATTCTCCCAAATAGTGAACATCCCCACCCACGGCAGAGGCAGAATCCTTGACTGGATACTCACCCTTAACACCACAGTAGCCATAACAGATGTGCCTAATCTTCACTGGACCGACCATTGCCTTATTAACTTCAAAATAAACATAGATACAGACCATATTACCAAAACCTGGAAACCTCCACCCACCCAGGTCAGAAATGCTCGCAAGCTCACCCCTGAGAACTTAAACCCAGTTCTCAAGAACCCTTTCAACACTAAACCATTAGAAAACCTTAACTCAGACAGTATTGCCATGCACTACCACCAATGCCTAAAATTAGCAGTTGACGAAGTAGCCCCCCTAAAAACCAAAATACCCAAACCCAAACGCAGCGCCCCCTGGTTCAACAACAAACTCATAGAACTCAGAAGAGAAAAAAGAGCATTAGAACACCTAACCAGGAAGCACAACTCCCCAGAGCTTCAAACCAAACTACAGAAATTATCTAAACCCTACAAACTTAGTGTCCTTACCCACAAAGCAGATTCTCTCAATGACCAAATAGCGGCCGCAGCCTCCAATACTAAAGAGCTATTCACCATTATTAGAGAACTAGAATCCCATATCCTTCCCACCAGCACCATAACCCCAAGCAAAGCGTGCCGCACCACCATTCAAGACGCCCTATCTTCCAAAGTGTCCATGCTCCAACACAAAATAGCCACGCAAAATCTTTGACTAGAGCTTAACTCTACACCAACCCCCCCCCACTATCCGATCAGGATTATTAGCTTGGATGCACCAGAACTACACAAGTGACACTGAGCAAGTCCTCAAAACTATAGCATCACTTAAACCATCCAATTGTAAAGGCGACAGCACCCCAGCCGAAGTTATTAAAGACTGCACCGCCACCCTAGCATCCACCATCAGCAGTTTCGTAAATAAGTCCTTTAACTCCAGCCAAATACCAGCATCCATCAAAGTAGCTTGGGTCACACCCTGACTCAAAAAAACATCACTAGACCCTACCATCCCCACCAACTATAGGCCAATAACAGTGTCATATCTCCTCGAAATCATTGATAAAATAGCCTACACCCAAGTACAATCACATCTTGAACAAAACCACTTACTAGCGGAAAGACAATCAGGCTTCCGCCCCAACCACAGTACTGAAACCGCCCTCCTGGATCTAAAAAAACAGATGGACGCGATCAGAGACTCCGGTAAATTGTGCATCCTACTACTCCTAGACCTCTCAGCGGCGTTTGATTCGGTTGACCACGACAAACTATGCCAAACACTCTCCACCAATTTCCACTTCTCCCAGAAGGCCACTAACTGGATAAAATCCTTCCTCTCCGAGCGCACCTCAAGAGTCATTTTAGGAGAAGTAGCAGCAGACCCCATTCCTGTACTACTAGGGGTCCACAAGGCTCCTGCCTTTCCCCCACCCTATACAATGCCTACACCAAATTACTCTTTCCCGCATTAGATGCTATGGGAGTAATTTACACAGACTTTGCTGACGACACACAGATCCTCATCCCCATCATGGGCAACCTGGAACAAGACATGGCCATCATCAACACTATCTATTCCCATATTCAAAATTGGATGGCAAATAACAGCATTTGCCTTAATGGAGAATAAACTGAGAGCCTCATAATTGGTTCTCGGACCAGACTCAGCAAACTCCACCAAGATTACACTTCCATCCTGATCAATGGCACTCCCATCACCATCTCCCACAAAGTCAAAACACTGGGAGTACACCTCGACTCCAACCTTACCATGAACACTCACATCAGCGTGCTCGCCTCCTCAACAGCCTACACCGCCCCTTCTCACTACAGGCAACTGCCTTACCCTTGCTAGAGCCCTCATCCTAACTAAAATAGATTACTGCAACATCCTACTACTAGGTACCACTAAATATAACCTAACCAAACTGCAACTCCTACAAAACAAAGCCCTCAGAGCAGCACTGGGCATCAAGAGAAGAGAACACATCACACAACACAGAAGAGATGCACACTGGTTCCCAGTGCACGCAAGAATCCTCCACAAAACACTCACCACTACCCACAAATGCCTATGTGATGCCGCCCCCATTTATCTTAATAGCTGCATCACTCGCAAAACCTCACCCAAATCATTCAGATCCAATGCCAATACCCAACTACTTATCCCACGCTTCACCACCTAAAGAGCAGGCAATGCCAGCTTCCCCATTGCAGCCCCCTGCATCTGGAACTCACTCCCCCCCCCTATCTGTCCAACGAAGTCTCCTTACCCAAGTTAAAAAAACTACTCAAAACCTGGCTATTCAATAAATTCTCAGCGGACTGGGTCACCCTCTCAGTAACTTAGACTACTCACTGCAAAGAACAATGATATTCATGCTGTACATACCACTGTGTCTACTAAATGCATGTAAATGTGAACAACTATTTGTATGTAACCCTGACATGATAACGAAGATATATGTAATTTACGCCGTGATACCCAAGGGTCTGGGCGTGTAATCAAAAGCAATAAATAAAATAAAATAAAATATATATTGTTGAAGCATCTCTATCACTGTTAGATTAATAGAAATTAAAAGTGGCATCACAGGGTCATGAATGACCTGGATATGCATTGCGTATTCCCCTGCTCCCGATCGAAACATGATGTATGCACATTTCAAGGCACATCCAGGTCTGCACGTTGAAATGGGTAGACATTCCCTTTGTGATACTGCTTCGAAAGTGGGGGAAAGGCATCAGAATGTGCTCATCTATGACCATTAAGACATTTCAGATTTCTTTTGAGGACATCTGCACCGGCTTAAAATAAACCCTATTGAGAGCAAATCTACAGTATAGGACAACTACAACCAGGATGCATTCATACATACAACCTACAGATGTGCTACGCGCTTGCGCTGTTGCTCCTTTCCCCATTGTGCTATCCAACCTTCCCTCTCGTGCTTCCATGCTTCCCTTTTGTGTTGTCCATCCTCGACCTTTGTGCTGTCTCTCCTCCCTCACCTGTGCTATCCCTTGTCATCCCTTATGCTGTCACTCCTTCCCACTTGTGCTGTCACTCCTTCTCCCTTGCATTGTTGCACCTTCCCCTATTGCACTGTCACTCCTTCCCACTTGTGCTGTCACTCCTTCCCACTTGTGCAGTTGCTCCTTCCCCATTACGCTGTCACTCCTTCCCCATTGGGCTGTCATTTCTTCCCCCATTGCACTGTCACTCCTTCCCTATTGTGCTGTCATTTCTTCCCCCTTGCATTGTTGCTCCTTCCCAGTATTGCACCGTCCCTCTTTCACCCTTGCGTTGTTGCTCCTTCCCTCTTGTGCTGTTGCTGCTTCCCCCTCTATAATGTTGTTTCTTCCCCCAAGTGCTGTCATTCCTTCCCCCTTGCGTTGTTACTCCTTCCCCCTTGCATTGTTGCTCCTTCCCCTGGGTGCTGTTGCTCCTTCCCCCATTACGCTGTCACTCCTTCCCCATTGTGCTGTCATTGCTACCCCATTGCACTGTTGCTCCTTCCCACTTGTGCTGTCATTACTTTCCACTTAGATTGTTACTCCTTTCCCCTTTCATTGTTGCTCCTTCCTCCTTGCTTTGTCACTCCTTTCCCCCTTGTGTTGTCCCTGCTTCCCCCTTGTGTTGTCCCTCCTTCCCCCTTGTGTTGTCTCTCTTTCTGACTTGTGTTGTCCCTTCTTCCCCCTTGTGTTGTCCCTCCTTCCCCCTTGCGTTGTTTCTCCTCCCCCCTTATGTTGTCCCTCCTTCACCCTTGCATTGTCTCTCCTTCTCCCTTGCGTTGTCCCTCCTTCCCCCTTCTGTTGTCCCTCCTTCCCTCTTGCGTTGTCCCTCCTTCCCCCTTATGTTGTCTTTCTTTCCCCCTTGCGTTGTCCCTCCTCCCCCTTGCGTTGTCCCTCCTTCCCCCTTGTGTTGTCTCTCTTTCCCCCTTGTGTTATCCCTCCTTCCCCCTTGTGTTGTCTATCTTTCCCCCTTGTGTTGTCCCTCCTTCCCCCTTGTGTTGTCCCTCCTTCCCCTTGCGTTGTCCCTCCTTCCCCCTTGCGTTGTCTCTCCTTCCCCCTTGCGTTGTTACTACTTCCCCCTTTGCTCTTTGGCTCCTTCCCCCTCGTGTTGCTGCTCCTTCCCCCTTATGTTGTCCCTCCTTCCCCCTTGTGTTGTCTCTCCTTCCCCCTTGCGTTGTCCCTCCTTCCCCCTTGCATTGTCCTTCCTTCCCCCTTGCGTTGTCTCTCCTTCCCCCTTGCGTTGTCTCTCCTTCCCCCTTGTGTTTTCTCTCCTTCCCCCTTGCGTTGTTACTACTTCCCCCTTTGCTCTTTGGCTCCTTCCACCTCGTGTTGCTGCTCTTTCCCCCTTGTGTTGTCCCTCCTTCCCCCTTGCGTTGTCCCTCCTTCCCCTTGCATTGTCCCTCCTTCCCCCTTGCATTGTCTCTCCTTCCCCCTTGTGTTTTCTCTCCTTCCCCCTTGCGTTGTTACTACTTCCCCCTTTGCTCTTTGGCTCCTTCCCCCTCGTGTTGCTGCTCCTTCCCCCTTATGTTGTCCCTCCTTCCCCCTTGCGTTGTCTCTCCTTCCCCCTTGCGTTGTCCCTCCTTCCCCCTTGCGTTGTCTCTCCTTCCCCCTTGTGTTTTCTCTCCTTCCCCCTTGTGTTGTTACTACTTCCCCCTTTGCTCTTTGGCTCCTTCCCCCTCGTGTTGCTGCTCTTTCCCCCTTGTGTTTTCCCTCCTTAGCCCTTGCGTTGTCCCTCCTTCCCCTTGCGTTGTCCCTCCTTCCCCTTGCGTTGTCCCTCCTTCCCCCTTGCATTGTCTCTCCTTCCCCCTTGTGTTTTCTCTCCTTCCCCCTTGCGTTGTTACTACTTCCCCCTTTGCTCTTTGGCTCCTTCCCCCTCGTGTTGCTGCTCCTTCCCCCTTATGTTGTCCCTCCTTCCCCCTTGCGTTGTCTCTCCTTCCCCCTTGCATTGTCTCTCCTTCCCCCTTGCGTTGTCCCTCCTTCCCCCTTGCGTTGTCTCTCCTTCCCCCTTGTGTTTTCTCTCCTTCCCCCTTGCGTTGTTACTACTTCCCCCTTTGCTCTTTGGCTCCTTCCCCCTCGTGTTGCTGCTCCTTCCCCCTTATGTTGTCCCTCCTTCCCCCTTACGTTGTCCCTCCTTCCCCTTGCGTTGTCCCTCCTTCCCCCTTGCATTGTCTCTCCTTCCCCCTTGTGTTTTCTCTCGTTCCCCCTTGCGTTGTTACTACTTCCCCCTTTGCTCTTTGGCTCCTTCCCCCTCGTGTTGCTGCTCCTTCCCCCTTATGTTGTCCCTCCATCCCCCTTGCGTTGTCTCTCCTTCCCCCTTGCATTGTCCCTCCTTCCCCCTTGCGTTGTCTCTCCTTCCCCCTTGTGTTTTCACTCCTTCCCCCTTGCGTTGTTACTACTTCCCCCTTTGCTCTTTGGCTCCTTCCCCCTCGTGTTGCTGCTCCTTCCCCCTTATGTTGTCCCTCCTTCCCCCTTGCGTTGTCTCTCCTTCCCCCTTGCGTTGTCCCTCCTTCCCCCTTGCGATGTCTCTCCTTCCCCCTTGTGTTTTCTCTCCTTCCCCCTTGTGTTGTTACTACTTCCCCCTTTGCTCTTTGGCTCCTTCCCCCTCGTGTTGCTGCTCCTTCCCCCTTATGTTGTCTCTCCTTCCCCCTTGCGTTGTCCCTCCTTCCCCCTTGCGTTGTCCCTCCTTCCCCCTTGCGTTGTCTCTCCTTCCCCCTTGTGTTTTCTCTCCTTCCCCCTTGTGTTGTTACTACTTCCCCCTTTGCTCTTTGGATCCTTCCCCCTCGTGTTGCTGCTCCTTCCCCCTTGCGTTGTCCCTCCTTCCCCCTTGCGTTGTCTCTCCTTCCCCCTTGCGTTGTCCCTCCTTCCCCCTTGCGTTGTCTCTCCTTCCCCCTTGTGTTTTCTCTCCTTCCCCCTTGCGTTGTTACTACTTCCCCCTTTGCTCTTTGGCTCCTTCCCCCTCGTGTTGCTGCTCCTTCCCCCTTATGTTGTCCCTCCTTCCCCCTTGCGTTGTCTCTCCTTCCCCCTTGCGTTGTCCCTCCTTCCCCCTTGCGTTGTCTCTCCTTCCCCCTTGTGTTTTCTCTCCTTCCCCCTTGCGTTGTTACTACTTCCCCCTTTGCTCTTTGGCTCCTTCCCCCTCCTGTTGCTGCTCTTTCCCCCTTGTGTTGTCCCTCCTTCCCCCTTGCGTTGTCCCTCCTTCCACTTGCGTTGTCCATCCTTCCTCTTTGGCTCCTTCCCCCTCGTGGTGCTGCTCCTTCCCCCTTGCGTTGTCCCTCCTTCCCCCTTGCGTTGTCCCTCCTTCCCCCTTGCGTTGTCTCTCCTTCCCCCTTGCGTTGTCTCTCCTTCCCCCTTGTGTTTTCTCTCCTTCCCCCTTGCGTTGTTACTACTTCCCCCTTTGCTCTTTGGCTCCTTCCCCCTCGTGTTGCTGCTCCTTCCCCCTTATGTTGTCCCTCCTTCCCCCTTGCGTTGTCTCTCCTTCCCCCTTGCGTTGTCCCTCCTTCTCCCTTGCGTTGTCTCTCCTTCCCCCTTGTGTTTTCTCTCCTTCCCCCCTTCCATTGTTACTAATTCCACCTTATCTCTTTGGCATCTTCCCCATCGTGTTGCTGCTCCTTCCCCCTCGTGTTGCTGCTCCTTCCTCCTTATGTTGTCCCTCCTTCCCCCTTGCGTTGTCTCTCCTTCCCCCTTGCGTTGTCCCTCCTTCCCCCTTGCGTTGTCTCTCCTTCCCCCTTGTGTTTTCTCTCCTTCCCCCTTACGTTGTTACTACTTCCCCCTTTGCTCTTTGGCTCCTTCCCCCTCGTGGTGCTGCTCCTTCCCCCTTGCGTTGTCCCTCCTTCCCCCTTGCGTTGTCTCTCCTTCCCCCTTGCGTTGTTACTACTTCCCCCTTTGCTCTTTGGCTCCTTCCCCCTCGTGGTGCTGCTCCTTCCCCCTTGCGTTGTCCCTCCTTCCCCCTTGCGTTGTCTCTCCTTCCCCCTTGCGTTGTTACTACTTCCCCCTTTGCTCTTTGGCTCCTTCCCCCTCGTGTTGCTGCTCCTTCCCCCTTATGTTGTCCCTCCTTCCCCCTTGCGTTGTCTCTCCTTCCCCCTTGCGTTGTTACTACTTCCCCCTTTGCTCTTTGGCTCCTTCCCCCTCGTGGTGCTGCTCCTTCCCCCTTGCGTTGTCTCTCCTTCCCCCTTGTGTTTTCTCTCCTTCCCCCTTGCGTTGTTACTACTTCCCCCTTTGCTCTTTGGCTCCTTCCCCCTCGTGTTGCTGCTCCTTCCCCCTTATGTTGTCCCTCCTTCCCCCTTGCGTTATCTCTCCTTCCCCCTTGTGTTTTCTCTCCTTCCCCCTTGCGTTGTTACTACTTCCCCCTTTGCTCTTTGGCTCCTTCCCCCTCGTGTTGCTGCTCCTTCCCCCTTATGTTGTCCCTCCTTCCCCCTTGTGTTTTCTCTCCTTCCCCCTTGCGTTGTTACTACTTCCCCCTTTGCTCTTTGGCTCCTTCCCCCTCGTGGTGCTGCTCCTTCCCCCTTATGTTGTCCCTCCTTCCCCCTTGCGTTGTCTCTCCTTCCCCCTTGCATTGTCCCTCCTTCCCCCTTGCGTTGTCTCTCCTTCCCCCTTGTGATTTCTCTCCTTCCCCTTGCGTTGTTACAACTTCCCCCTTTGCTCTTTGGCTCCTTCCCCCTCGTGTTGCTGCTCCTTCCCCCTTATGTTGTCCCTCCTTCCCCCTTGCGTTGTCTCTCCTTCCCCCATGCGTTGTCCCTCCTTCCCCCTTGCGTTGTCTCTCCTTCCCCCTTGTGTTTTCTCTCCTTCCCCCTTGCGTTGTTACTACTTCCCCCTTTGCTCTTTGGCTCCTTCCCCCTTGTGTTGCTGCTCTTTACCCCTCGTGTTGTCCCTCCTTCCCCCTTGCGTTGTCCCTCCTTCCACTTGCGTTGTCCCTCCTTCCCCCTTGCATTGTCTCTCCTTCCCCCTTGTGATTTCTCTCCTTCCCCCTTGCGTTGTTACAACTTCGCCCTTTGCTCTTTGGCTCCTTCCCCCTCGTGTTGCTGCTCCTTCCCCCTTATGTTGTCCCTCCTTCCCCCTTGCGTTGTCTCTCCTTCCCCCTTGCGTTGTCCCTCCTTCCCCCTTGCGTTGTCCCTCCTTCCCCCTTGCGTTGTCTCTCCTTCACCCTTGTGTTTTGTCTCCTTCCCCCTTGCGTTGTTACTACTTCCCCCTTTGCTCTTTGGCTCCTTCCCCCTCATGTTGCTGCTCCTTCCCCCTTATGTTGTCCCTACTCCCCCTTGCGTTGTCTCTCCTTCCCCCTTGCGTTGTCCCTCCTTCCCCCTTGCGTTGTCTCTCCTTCCCCCTTGTGTTTTCTCTCCTTCCCCCTTGCGTTGTTACTACTTCCCCCTTTGCTCTTTGGCTCCTTCCCCCTCGTGGTGCTGCTCCTTCCCCCTTATGTTGTCCCTCCTTCTCCCTTCCATTGTCCCTCCTTCCCCCTTATGTTGTCCCTCCTTCCCCCTTGCGTTGTCTCTCCTTCGCCCTTGCGTTGTCTCTCCTTCCCCCTTGCGTTGTTACTACTTCCCCCTTTGCTCTTTGGCTCCTTCCCCCTCGTGGTGCTGCTCCTTCCCCCTTGCGTAGTCCCTCCTTCCCCCTTGTGTTTTCTCTCCTTCCCCCTTGCGTTGTTACTACTTCCCACTTTGCTCTTTGGCTCCTTCCCCCTCGTGTTGCTGCTCCTTCCCCCTTATGTTGTCCCTACTTCCCCCTTGCGTTGTCTCTCCTTCCCCCTTGCGTTGTCCCTCCTTCCCCCTTGCGTTGTCTCTCCTTCCCCCTTGTGTTTTCTCTCCTTCCCCCTTGCGTTGTTACTACTTCCCCCTTTGCTCTTTGGCTCCTTCCCCCTCGTGTTGCTGCTCCTTCCCCCTTATGTTGTCCCTCCTTCCCCCTTGCGTTGTCTCTCCTTCCCCCTTGCGTTGTCCCTCCTTCCCCCTTGCGTTGTCTCTCCTTCCCCCTTGTGTTTTCTCTCCTTCCCCCTTGCATTGTTACTACTTCCCCATTTGCTCTTTGGCTCCTTCCCCCTCGTGTTGCTGCTCTTTCCCCCTTGTGTTTTCCCTCCTTACCCCTTGCGTTGTCCCTCCTTCCCCTTGCATTGTCTCTCCTTCCCCCTTGTGTTTTCTCTCCTTCCCCCTTGCGTTGTTACTACTTCCCCCTTTGCTCTTTGGCTCCTTCCCCCTCGTGTTGCTGCTCCTTCCCCCTTATGTTGTCCCTCCTTCCCCCTTGTGTTTTCTCTCCTTCCCCCGTGCATTGTCCCTCCTTCCCCCTTTGCTCTTTGGCTCCTTCCCCCTCGTGGTGCTGCTCCTTCCCCCTTATGTTGTCCCTCCTTCCCCCTTGCGTTGTCTCTCCTTCCCCCTTGCGTTGTCCCTCCTTCCCCCTTGCGTTGTCTCTCCTTCCCCCTTGTGATTTCTCTCCTTCCCCCTTGCGTTGTTACAACTTCCCCCTTTGCTCTTTGGCTCCTTCCCCCTCGTGTTGCTGCTCCTTCCCCCTTATGTTGTCCCTCCTTCCCCCTTGCGTTGTCTCTCCTTCCCCCATGCGTTGTCCCTCCTTCCCCCTTGCGTTGTCTCTCCTTCCCCCTTGTGTTTTCTCTCCTTCCCCCTTGCGTTGTTACTACTTCCCCCTTTGCTCTTTGGCTCCTTCCCCCTCGTGTTGCTGCTCTTTACCCCTCGTGTTGTCCCTCCTTCCCCCTTGCGTTGTCCCTCCTTCCACTTGCGTTGTCCCTCCTTCCCCCTTGCATTGTCTCTCCTTCCCCCTTGTGATTTCTCTCCTTCCCCCTTGCGTTGTTACAACTTCGCCCTTTGCTCTTTGGCTCCTTCCCCCTCGTGTTGCTGCTCCTTCCCCCTTATGTTGTCCCTCCTTCCCCCTTGCGTTGTCTCTCCTTCCCCCTTGCGTTGTCTCTCCTTCCCCCTTGTGTTATCCCTCCTTCCCCCTTGTGTTGTCTATCTTTCCCCCTTGTGTTGTCCCTCCTTCCCCCTTGTGTTGTCCCTCCTTCCCCTTGCGTTGTCCCTCCTTCCCCCTTGCGTTGTCTCTCCTTCCCCCTTGCGTTGTTACTACTTCCCCCTTTGCTCTTTGGCTCCTTCCCCCTCGTGTTGCTGCTCCTTCCCCCTTATGTTGTCCCTCCTTCCCCCTTGTGTTGTCTCTCCTTCCCCCTTGCGTTGTCCCTCCTTCCCCCTTGCATTGTCCTTCCTTCCCCCTTGCGTTGTCTCTCCTTCCCCCTTGCGTTGTCTCTCCTTCCCCCTTGTGTTTTCTCTCCTTCCCCCTTGCGTTGTTACTACTTCCCCCTTTGCTCTTTGGCTCCTTCCACCTCGTGTTGCTGCTCTTTCCCCCTTGTGTTGTCCCTCCTTCCCCCTTGCGTTGTCCCTCCTTCCCCTTGCATTGTCCCTCCTTCCCCCTTGCATTGTCTCTCCTTCCCCCTTGTGTTTTCTCTCCTTCCCCCTTGCGTTGTTACTACTTCCCCCTTTGCTCTTTGGCTCCTTCCCCCTCGTGTTGCTGCTCCTTCCCCCTTATGTTGTCCCTCCTTCCCCCTTGCGTTGTCTCTCCTTCCCCCTTGCGTTGTCCCTCCTTCCCCCTTGCGTTGTCTCTCCTTCCCCCTTGTGTTTTCTCTCCTTCCCCCTTGCGTTGTTACTACTTCCCCCTTTGCTCTTTGGCTCCTTCCCCCTCGTGTTGCTGCTCTTTCCCCCTTGTGTTTTCCCTCCTTAGCCCTTGCGTTGTCCCTCCTTCCCCTTGCGTTGTCCCTCCTTCCCCTTGCGTTGTCCCTCCTTCCCCCTTGCATTGTCTCTCCTTCCCCCTTGTGTTTTCTCTCCTTCCCCCTTGCGTTGTTACTACTTCCCCCTTTGCTCTTTGGCTCCTTCCCCCTCGTGTTGCTGCTCCTTCCCCCTTATGTTGTCCCTCCTTCCCCCTTGCGTTGTCTCTCCTTCCCCCTTGCATTGTCTCTCCTTCCCCCTTGCGTTGTCCCTCCTTCCCCCTTGCGTTGTCTCTCCTTCCCCCTTGTGTTTTCTCTCCTTCCCCCTTGCGTTGTTACTACTTCCCCCTTTGCTCTTTGGCTCCTTCCCCCTCGTGTTGCTGCTCCTTCCCCCTTATGTTGTCCCTCCTTCCCCCTTACGTTGTCCCTCCTTCCCCTTGCGTTGTCCCTCCTTCCCCCTTGCATTGTCTCTCCTTCCCCCTTGTGTTTTCTCTCGTTCCCCCTTGCGTTGTTACTACTTCCCCCTTTGCTCTTTGGCTCCTTCCCCCTCGTGTTGCTGCTCCTTCCCCCTTATGTTGTCCCTCCATCCCCCTTGCGTTGTCTCTCCTTCCCCCTTGCATTGTCCCTCCTTCCCCCTTGCGTTGTCTCTCCTTCCCCCTTGTGTTTTCACTCCTTCCCCCTTGCGTTGTTACTACTTCCCCCTTTGCTCTTTGGCTCCTTCCCCCTCGTGTTGCTGCTCCTTCCCCCTTATGTTGTCCCTCCTTCCCCCTTGCGTTGTCTCTCCTTCCCCCTTGCGTTGTCCCTCCTTCCCCCTTGCGATGTCTCTCCTTCCCCCTTGTGTTTTCTCTCCTTCCCCCTTGTGTTGTTACTACTTCCCCCTTTGCTCTTTGGCTCCTTCCCCCTCGTGTTGCTGCTCCTTCCCCCTTATGTTGTCTCTCCTTCCCCCTTGCGTTGTCCCTCCTTCCCCCTTGCGTTGTCCCTCCTTCCCCCTTGCGTTGTCTCTCCTTCCCCCTTGTGTTTTCTCTCCTTCCCCCTTGTGTTGTTACTACTTCCCCCTTTGCTCTTTGGATCCTTCCCCCTCGTGTTGCTGCTCCTTCCCCCTTGCGTTGTCCCTCCTTCCCCCTTGCGTTGTCTCTCCTTCCCCCTTGCGTTGTCCCTCCTTCCCCCTTGCGTTGTCTCTCCTTCCCCCTTGTGTTTTCTCTCCTTCCCCCTTGCGTTGTTACTACTTCCCCCTTTGCTCTTTGGCTCCTTCCCCCTCGTGTTGCTGCTCCTTCCCCCTTATGTTGTCCCTCCTTCCCCCTTGCGTTGTCTCTCCTTCCCCCTTGCGTTGTCCCTCCTTCCCCCTTGCGTTGTCTCTCCTTCCCCCTTGTGTTTTCTCTCCTTCCCCCTTGCGTTGTTACTACTTCCCCCTTTGCTCTTTGGCTCCTTCCCCCTCCTGTTGCTGCTCTTTCCCCCTTGTGTTGTCCCTCCTTCCCCCTTGCGTTGTCCCTCCTTCCACTTGCGTTGTCCATCCTTCCTCTTTGGCTCCTTCCCCCTCGTGGTGCTGCTCCTTCCCCCTTGCGTTGTCCCTCCTTCCCCCTTGCGTTGTCCCTCCTTCCCCCTTGCGTTGTCTCTCCTTCCCCCTTGCGTTGTCTCTCCTTCCCCCTTGTGTTTTCTCTCCTTCCCCCTTGCGTTGTTACTACTTCCCCCTTTGCTCTTTGGCTCTTTCCCCCTCGTGTTGCTGCTCCTTCCCCCTTATGTTGTCCCTCCTTCCCCCTTGCGTTGTCTCTCCTTCCCCCTTGCGTTGTCCCTCCTTCTCCCTTGCGTTGTCTCTCCTTCCCCCTTGTGTTTTCTCTCCTTCCCCCCTTCCATTGTTACTAATTCCACCTTATCTCTTTGGCATCTTCCCCATCGTGTTGCTGCTCCTTCCCCCTCGTGTTGCTGCTCCTTCCTCCTTATGTTGTCCCTCCTTCCCCCTTGCGTTGTCTCTCCTTCCCCCTTGCGTTGTCCCTCCTTCCCCCTTGCGTTGTCTCTCCTTCCCCCTTGTGTTTTCTCTCCTTCCCCCTTACGTTGTTACTACTTCCCCCTTTGCTCTTTGGCTCCTTCCCCCTCGTGGTGCTGCTCCTTCCCCCTTGCGTTGTCCCTCCTTCCCCCTTGCGTTGTCTCTCCTTCCCCCTTGCGTTGTTACTACTTCCCCCTTTGCTCTTTGGCTCCTTCCCCCTCGTGGTGCTGCTCCTTCCCCCTTGCGTTGTCCCTCCTTCCCCCTTGCGTTGTCTCTCCTTCCCCCTTGCGTTGTTACTACTTCCCCCTTTGCTCTTTGGCTCCTTCCCCCTCGTGTTGCTGCTCCTTCCCCCTTATGTTGTCCCTCCTTCCCCCTTGCGTTGTCTCTCCTTCCCCCTTGCGTTGTTACTACTTCCCCCTTTGCTCTTTGGCTCCTTCCCCCTCGTGGTGCTGCTCCTTCCCCCTTGCGTTGTCTCTCCTTCCCCCTTGTGTTTTCTCTCCTTCCCCCTTGCGTTGTTACTACTTCCCCCTTTGCTCTTTGGCTCCTTCCCCCTCGTGTTGCTGCTCCTTCCCCCTTATGTTGTCCCTCCTTCCCCCTTGCGTTATCTCTCCTTCCCCCTTGTGTTTTCTCTCCTTCCCCCTTGCGTTGTTACTACTTCCCCCTTTGCTCTTTGGCTCCTTCCCCCTCGTGTTGCTGCTCCTTCCCCCTTATGTTGTCCCTCCTTCCCCCTTGTGTTTTCTCTCCTTCCCCCTTGCGTTGTTACTACTTCCCCCTTTGCTCTTTGGCTCCTTCCCCCTCGTGGTGCTGCTCCTTCCCCCTTATGTTGTCCCTCCTTCCCCCTTGCGTTGTCTCTCCTTCCCCCTTGCATTGTCCCTCCTTCCCCCTTGCGTTGTCTCTCCTTCCCCCTTGTGATTTCTCTCCTTCCCCTTGCGTTGTTACAACTTCCCCCTTTGCTCTTTGGCTCCTTCCCCCTCGTGTTGCTGCTCCTTCCCCCTTATGTTGTCCCTCCTTCCCCCTTGCGTTGTCTCTCCTTCCCCCATGCGTTGTCCCTCCTTCCCCCTTGCGTTGTCTCTCCTTCCCCCTTGTGTTTTCTCTCCTTCCCCCTTGCGTTGTTACTACTTCCCCCTTTGCTCTTTGGCTCCTTCCCCCTTGTGTTGCTGCTCTTTACCCCTCGTGTTGTCCCTCCTTCCCCCTTGCGTTGTCCCTCCTTCCACTTGCGTTGTCCCTCCTTCCCCCTTGCATTGTCTCTCCTTCCCCCTTGTGATTTCTCTCCTTCCCCCTTGCGTTGTTACAACTTCGCCCTTTGCTCTTTGGCTCCTTCCCCCTCGTGTTGCTGCTCCTTCCCCCTTATGTTGTCCCTCCTTCCCCCTTGCGTTGTCTCTCCTTCCCCCTTGCGTTGTCCCTCCTTCCCCCTTGCGTTGTCCCTCCTTCCCCCTTGCGTTGTCTCTCCTTCACCCTTGTGTTTTGTCTCCTTCCCCCTTGCGTTGTTACTACTTCCCCCTTTGCTCTTTGGCTCCTTCCCCCTCATGTTGCTGCTCCTTCCCCCTTATGTTGTCCCTACTCCCCCTTGCGTTGTCTCTCCTTCCCCCTTGCGTTGTCCCTCCTTCCCCCTTGCGTTGTCTCTCCTTCCCCCTTGTGTTTTCTCTCCTTCCCCCTTGCGTTGTTACTACTTCCCCCTTTGCTCTTTGGCTCCTTCCCCCTCGTGGTGCTGCTCCTTCCCCCTTATGTTGTCCCTCCTTCTCCCTTCCATTGTCCCTCCTTCCCCCTTATGTTGTCCCTCCTTCCCCCTTGCGTTGTCTCTCCTTCGCCCTTGCGTTGTCCCTCCTTCCCCCTTGCGTTGTCTCTCCTTCCCCCTTGTGTTTTCTCTCCTTCCCCCTTGCGTTGTTACTACTTCCCACTTTGCTCTTTGGCTCCTTCCCCCTCGTGTTGCTGCTCCTTCCCCCTTATGTTGTCCCTACTTCCCCCTTGCGTTGTCTCTCCTTCCCCCTTGCGTTGTCCCTCCTTCCCCCTTGCGTTGTCTCTCCTTCCCCCTTGTGTTTTCTCTCCTTCCCCCTTGCGTTGTTACTACTTCCCCCTTTGCTCTTTGGCTCCTTCCCCCTCGTGTTGCTGCTCCTTCCCCCTTATGTTGTCCCTCCTTCCCCCTTGCGTTGTCTCTCCTTCCCCCTTGCGTTGTCCCTCCTTCCCCCTTGCGTTGTCTCTCCTTCCCCCTTGTGTTTTCTCTCCTTCCCCCTTGCATTGTTACTACTTCCCCATTTGCTCTTTGGCTCCTTCCCCCTCGTGTTGCTGCTCTTTCCCCCTTGTGTTTTCCCTCCTTACCCCTTGCGTTGTCCCTCCTTCCCCTTGCATTGTCTCTCCTTCCCCCTTGTGTTTTCTCTCCTTCCCCCTTGCGTTGTTACTACTTCCCCCTTTGCTCTTTGGCTCCTTCCCCCTCGTGTTGCTGCTCCTTCCCCCTTATGTTGTCCCTCCTTCCCCCTTGTGTTTTCTCTCCTTCCCCCGTGCATTGTCCCTCCTTCCCCCTTTGCTCTTTGGCTCCTTCCCCCTCGTGGTGCTGCTCCTTCCCCCTTATGTTGTCCCTCCTTCCCCCTTGCGTTGTCTCTCCTTCCCCCTTGCGTTGTCCCTCCTTCCCCCTTGCGTTGTCTCTCCTTCCCCCTTGTGATTTCTCTCCTTCCCCCTTGCGTTGTTACAACTTCCCCCTTTGCTCTTTGGCTCCTTCCCCCTCGTGTTGCTGCTCCTTCCCCCTTATGTTGTCCCTCCTTCCCCCTTGCGTTGTCTCTCCTTCCCCCATGCGTTGTCCCTCCTTCCCCCTTGCGTTGTCTCTCCTTCCCCCTTGTGTTTTCTCTCCTTCCCCCTTGCGTTGTTACTACTTCCCCCTTTGCTCTTTGGCTCCTTCCCCCTCGTGTTGCTGCTCTTTACCCCTCGTGTTGTCCCTCCTTCCCCCTTGCGTTGTCCCTCCTTCCACTTGCGTTGTCCCTCCTTCCCCCTTGCATTGTCTCTCCTTCCCCCTTGTGATTTCTCTCCTTCCCCCTTGCGTTGTTACAACTTCGCCCTTTGCTCTTTGGCTCCTTCCCCCTCGTGTTGCTGCTCCTTCCCCCTTATGTTGTCCCTCCTTCCCCCTTGCGTTGTCTCTCCTTCCCCCTTGCGTTGTCCCTCCTTCCCCCTTGCGTTGTCCCTCCTTCCCCCTTGCGTTGTCTCTCCTTCACCCTTGTGTTTTGTCTCCTTCCCCCTTGCGTTGTTACTACTTCCCCCTTTGCTCTTTGGCTCCTTCCCCCTCATGTTGCTGCTCCTTCCCCCTTATGTTGTCCCTACTCCCCCTTGCGTTGTCTCTCCTTCCCCCTTGTGTTTTCTCTCCTTCCCCCTTGCGTTGTTACTACTTCCCCCTTTGCTCTTTGGCTCCTTCCCCCTCGTGGTGCTACTCCTTCCCCCTTATGTTGTCCCTCCTTCTCCCTTCCATTTTCCCTCCTTCCCCCTTATGTTGTCCCTCCTTCCCCCTTGCGTTGTCTCTCCTTCCCCCTTGCGTTGTCCCTCCTTCCCCCTTGCGTTGTCTCTCCTTCCCCCTTGTGTTTTCTCTCCTTCCCCCTTGCGTTGTTACTACTTCCCCCTTTGCTCTTTGGCTCCTTCCCCCTCGTGTTGCTGCTCCTTCCCCCTTATGTTGTCCCTACTTCCCCCTTGCGTTGTCTCTCCTTCCCCCTTGCGTTGTCCCTCCTTCCCCCTTGCGTTGTCTCTCCTTCCCCCTTGTGTTTTCTCTCCTTCCCCCTTGCGTTGTTACTACTTCCCCCTTTGCTCTTTGGCTCCTTCCCCCTCGTGTTGCTGCTCCTTCCCCCTTATGTTGTCCCTCCTTCCCCCTTGCGTTGTCTCTCCTTCCCCCTTGCGTTGTCCCTCCTTCCCCCTTGCGTTGTCTCTCCTTCCCCCTTGTGTTTTCTCTCCTTCCCCCTTGCGTTGTTACTACTTCCCCATTTGCTCTTTGGCTCCTTCCCCCTCGTGTTGCTGCTCTTTCCCCCTTGTGTTTTCCCTCCTTACCCCTTGCGTTGTCCCTCCTTCCCCTTGCGTTGTCCCTCCTTCCCCTTGCGTTGTCCCTCCTTCCCCCTTGCATTGTCTCTCCTTCCCCCTTGTGTTTTCTCTCCTTCCCCCTTGCGTTGTTACTACTTCCCCCTTTGCCCTTTGGCTCCTTCCCCCTCGTGTTGCTGCTCCTTCCCCCTTATGTTGTCCCTCCTTCCCCCTTGCGTTGTCTCTCCTTCCCCCTTGCATTGTCCCTCCTTCCCCCTTGCGTTGTCTCTCCTTCCCCCTTGTGTTTTCTCTCCTTCCCCCTTGCGTTGTTACTACTTCCCCCTTTGCTCTTTGGCTCCTTCCCCCTCATGTTGCTGCTCCTTCCCCCTTATGTTGTCCCTCCTTCCCCCTTGCGTTGTCCCTCCTTCCCCCTTGCGTTGTCCCTCCTTCCCCCTTGCGTTGTCTCTCCTTCACCCTTGTGTTTTGTCTCCTTCCCCCTTGCGTTGTTACTACTTCCCCCTTTGCTCTTTGGCTCCTTCCCCCTCATGTTGCTGCTCCTTCCCCCTTATGTTGTCCCTACTCCCCCTTGCGTTGTCTCTCCTTCCCCCTTGTGTTTTCTCTCCTTCCCCCTTGCGTTGTTACTACTTCCCCCTTTGCTCTTTGGCTCCTTCCCCCTCGTGGTGCTACTCCTTCCCCCTTATGTTGTCCCTCCTTCTCCCTTCCATTTTCCCTCCTTCCCCCTTATGTTGTCCCTCCTTCCCCCTTGCGTTGTCTCTCCTTCCCCCTTGCGTTGTCCCTCCTTCCCCCTTGCGTTGTCTCTCCTTCCCCCTTGTGTTTTCTCTCCTTCCCCCTTGCGTTGTTACTACTTCCCCCTTTGCTCTTTGGCTCCTTCCCCCTCGTGTTGCTGCTCCTTCCCCCTTATGTTGTCCCTACTTCCCCCTTGCGTTGTCTCTCCTTCCCCCTTGCGTTGTCCCTCCTTCCCCCTTGCGTTGTCTCTCCTTCCCCCTTGTGTTTTCTCTCCTTCCCCCTTGCGTTGTTACTACTTCCCCCTTTGCTCTTTGGCTCCTTCCCCCTCGTGTTGCTGCTCCTTCCCCCTTATGTTGTCCCTCCTTCCCCCTTGCGTTGTCTCTCCTTCCCCCTTGCGTTGTCCCTCCTTCCCCCTTGCGTTGTCTCTCCTTCCCCCTTGTGTTTTCTCTCCTTCCCCCTTGCGTTGTTACTACTTCCCCATTTGCTCTTTGGCTCCTTCCCCCTCGTGTTGCTGCTCTTTCCCCCTTGTGTTTTCCCTCCTTACCCCTTGCGTTGTCCCTCCTTCCCCTTGCGTTGTCCCTCCTTCCCCTTGCGTTGTCCCTCCTTCCCCCTTGCATTGTCTCTCCTTCCCCCTTGTGTTTTCTCTCCTTCCCCCTTGCGTTGTTACTACTTCCCCCTTTGCCCTTTGGCTCCTTCCCCCTCGTGTTGCTGCTCCTTCCCCCTTATGTTGTCCCTCCTTCCCCCTTGCGTTGTCTCTCCTTCCCCCTTGCATTGTCCCTCCTTCCCCCTTGCGTTGTCTCTCCTTCCCCCTTGTGTTTTCTCTCCTTCCCCCTTGCGTTGTTACTACTTCCCCCTTTGCTCTTTGGCTCCTTCCCCCTCATGTTGCTGCTCCTTCCCCCTTATGTTGTCCCTCCTTCCCCCTTGCGTTGTCTATCCTTCCCCCTTGCGTTGTCCCTCCTTCCCCCTTGCGTTGTCTCTCCTTCCCCCTTGTGTTTTCTCTCCTTCCCCCTTGCGTTGTTACTACTTCCCCCTTTGCTCTTTGGCTCCTTCCCCCTCGTGTTGCTGCTCCTTCCCCCTTATGTTGTCCCTCCTTCCCCCTTGCGTTGTCTCTCCTTCCCCCTTGCGTTGTCTCTCCTTCCCCCTTGCATTGTCCCTCCTTCCCCCTTGCGTTGTCTCTCCTTTCCCCTTGTGTTTTCTCTCCTTCCCCCTTGCGTTGTTACTACTTCCCCCTTTGCTCTTTGGCTCCTTCCCCCTCGTGTTGCTGCTCCTTCCCCCTTATGTTGTCCCTCCTTCCCCCTTGCGTTGTCCCTCCTTCCCCTTGCGTTGTCCCTCCTTCCCCCTTGCATTTTCTCTCCTTCCCCCTTGTGTTTTCTCTCCTTCCCCCTTGCGTTGTTACTACTTCCCCCTTTGCTCTTTGGCTCCTTCCCCCTCGTGTTGCTGCTCCTTCCCCCTTATGTTGTCCCTCCATCCCCCTTGCGTTGTCTCTCCTTCCCCCTTGCATTGTCCCTCCTTCGCCCTTGCGTTGTCTCTCCTTCCCCCTTGTGTTTTCTCTCCTTCCCCCTTGCGTTGTTACTACTTCCCCCTTTGCTCTTTGGCTCCTTCCCCCTCGTGTTGCTGCTCCTTCCCCCTTATGTTGTCCCTCCTTCCCCCTTGCGTTGTCTCTCCTTCCCCCTTGCGTTGTCCCTCCTTCCCCCTTGCGTTGTCTCTCCTTCCCCCTTGTGTTTTCTCTCCTTCCCCCTTGTGTTGTTACTACTTCCCCCTTTGCTCTTTGGCTCCTTCCCCCTCGTGTTGGTGCTCCTTCCCCCTTATGTTGTCTCTCCTTCCCCCTTGCGTTGTCCCTCCTTCCCCCTTGCGTTGTCCCTCCTTCCCCTTTGCGTTGTCTCTCCTTCCCCCTTGTGTTTTCTCTCCTTCCCCCTTGCGTTGTTACTACTTCCCCCTTTGCTCTTTGGCTCCTTCCCCCTCGTGTTGCTGCTCCTTCCCCCTTGCGTTGTCCCTCCTTTCCCCTTGCGTTGTCTCTCCTTCCCCCTTGCGTTGTCCCTCCTTCCCCCTTGCGTTGTCTCTCCTTCCCCCTTGTGTTTTCTCTCCTTCCCCCTTGCGTTGTTACTACTTCCCCCTTTGCTCTTTGGCTCCTTCCCCCTCGTGTTGCTGCTCCTTCCCCCTTGTGTTGTCCCTCCTTCCCCCTTGCGTTGTCTCTCCTTCCCCCTTGCGTTGTCCCTCCTTCCCCCTTGCGTTGTCTCTCCTTCCCCCTTGTGTTTTCTCTCCTTCCCCCTTGCGTTGTTACTACTTCCCCCTTTGCTCTTTGGCTCCTTCCCCCTCGTGGTGCTGCTCCTTCCCCCTTATGTTGTCCCTCCTTCCCCCTTGCGTTGTCTCTCCTTCCCCCTTGCGTTGTCCCTCCTTCCCCATGCGTTGTCTCTCCTTCCCCCTTGTGTTTTGTCTCCTTCCCCCTTGCGTTGTTACTACCTCCCCCTTTGCTCTTTGGCTCCTTCCCCCTCGTGGTGCTGCTCCTTCCCCCTTGCGTTGTCCCTCCTTCCCCCTTGCGTTGTCCCTCCTTCCCCCTTGCGTTGTCTCTCCTTCCCCCTTGCGTTGTCTCTCCTTCCCCCTTGTGTTTTTTCTCCTTCCCCCTTGCGTTGTTACTACTTCCCCCTTTGCTCTTTGGCTCTTTCCCCCTCGTGTTGCTGCTCCTTCCCCCTTATGTTGTCCCTCCTTCCCCCTTGCGTTGTCTCTCCTTCCCCCTTGCGTTGTCCCTCCTTCCCCCTTGCGTTGTCTCTCCTTCCCCCTTGTGTTTTCTCTCCTTCCCCCCTTGCGTTGTTACTACCTCCCCCTTTGCTCTTTGGCTCCTTCCCCCTCGTGTTGCTGCTCCTTCCCCCTCGTGTTGCTGCTCCTTCCTCCTTATGTTGTCCCTCCTTCCCCCTTGCGTTGTCTCTCCTTCCCCCTTGCGTTGTCCCTCCTTCCCCCTTGCGTTGTCTCTCCTTCCCCCTTGTGTTTTCTCTCCTTCCCCCTTACGTTGTTACTACTTCCCCCTTTGCTCTTTGGCTCCTTCCCCCTCGTGGTGCTGCTCCTTCCCCCTTGCGTTGTCCCTCCTTCCCCCTTGCGTTGTCTCTCCTTCCCCCTTGCGTTGTTACTACTTCCCCCTTTGCTCTTTGGCTCCTTCCCCCTCGTGGTGCTGCTCCTTCCCCCTTGCGTAGTCCCTCCTTCCCCCTTGCGTTGTCTCTCCTTCCCCCTTGCGTTGTTACTACTTCCCCCTTTGCTCTTTGGCTCCTTCCCCCTCGTGTTGCTGCTCCTTCCCCCTTATGTTGTCCCTCCTTCCCCCTTGCGTTGTCCCTCCTTCCCCCTTGCGTTGTCTCTCCTTCCCCCTTGCGTTGTCCCTCCTTCCCCCTTGCGTTGTCTCTCCTTCCCCCTTGTGTTTTGTCTCCTTCCCCCTTGCGTTGTTACTACCTCCCCCTTTGCTCTTTGGCTCCTTCCTCCTCCTGGTGCTGCTCCTTCCCCCTTGCGTTGTCCCTCCTTCCCCCTTGCGTTGTCCCTCCTTCCCCCTTGCGTTGTCTCTCCTTCCCCCTTGCGTTCTCTCTCCTTCCCCCTTGTGTTTTCTCTCCTTCCCCCTTGCGTTGTTACTACTTCCCCCTTTGCTCTTTGGCTCCTTCCCCCTCGTGTTGCTGCTCCTTCCCCCTTATGTTGTCCCTCCTTCCCCCTTGCGTTGTCTCTCCTTCCCCCTTGCGTTGTCCCTCCTTCCCCCTTGCGTTGTCTCTCCTTCCCCCTTGTGTTTTCTCTCCTTCCCCCCTTGCATTGTTACTACCTCCCCCTTTGCTCTTTGGCTCCTTCCCCCTCGTGTTGCTGCTCCTTCCCCCTCGTGTTGCTGCTCCTTCCTCCTTATGTTGTCCCTCCTTCCCCCTTGCGTTGTCTCTCCTTCCCCCTTGCGTTGTCCCTCCTTCCCCCTTGCGTTGTCTCTCCTTCCCCCTTGTGTTTTCTCTCCTTCCCCCTTACGTTGTTACTACTTCCCCCTTTGCTCTTTGGCTCCTTCCCCATCGTGGTGCTGCTCCTTCCCCCTTGCGTTGTCCCTCCTTCCCCCTTGCGTTGTCTCTCCTTCCCCCTTGCGTTGTTACTACTTCCCCCTTTGCTCTTTGGCTCCTTCCCCCTCGTGGTGCTGCTCCTTCCCCCTTGCGTAGTCCCTCCTTCCCCCTTGCGTTGTCTCTCCTTCCCCCTTGCGTTGTTACTACTTCCCCCTTTGCTCTTTGGCTCCTTCCCCCTCGTGTTGCTGCTCCTTCCCCCTTATGTTGTCCCTCCTTCCCCCTTGCGTTGTCTCTCCTTCCCCCTTGCGTTGTTACTACTTCCCCCTTTGCTCTTTGGCTCCTTCCCCCTCGTGGTGCTGCTCCTTCCCCCTTGCGTTGTCTCTCCTTCCCCCTTGTGTTTTCTCTCCTTCCCCCTTGCGTTGTTACTACTTCCCCCTTTGCTCTTTGGCTCCTTCCCCCTCGTGTTGCTGCTCCTTCCCCCTTATGTTGTCCCTCCTTCCCCCTTGCGTTGTCTCTCCTTCCCCCTTGTGTTTTCTCTCCTTCCCCCTTGCGTTGTTACTACTTCCCCCTTTGCTCTTTGGCTCCTTCCCCCTCGTGTTGCTGCTCCTTCCCCCTTATGTTGTCCCTCCTTCCCCCTTGCGTTGTCTCTCCTTCCCCCTTGCGTTGTCCCTCCTTCCCCCTTGCGTTGTCTCTCCTTCCCCCTTGTGTTTTCTCTCCTTCCCCCTTGCGTTGTTACTACTTCCCCCTTTGCTCTTTTGCTCCTTCCCCCTCGTGTTGCTGCTCTTTACCCCTCGTGTTGTCCCTCCTTCCCCCTTGCTTTGTCCCTCCTTCCACTTGCGTTGTCCCTCCTTCCCCCTTGCATTGTCTCTCCTTCCCCCTTGTGATTTCTCTCCTTCCCCCTTGCGTTGTTACAACTTCCCCCTTTGCTCTTTGGCTCCTTCCCCCTCGTGGTGCTGCTCCTTCCCCCTTATGTTGTCCCTCCTTCCCCCTTGCGTTGTCTCTCCTTCCCCCTTGCGTTGTCCCTCCTTCCCCCTTGCGTTGTCTCTCCTTCCCCCTTGTGTTTTCTCTCCTTCCCCCTTGCGTTCTTACTACTTCCCCCTTTGCTCTTTGGCTCCTTCCCCCTCGTGTTGCTGCTCTTTCCCCCTTGTGTTGTCCCTCCTTCCCCCTTGCGTTGTCCCTCCTTCCACTTGCGTTGTCCCTCCTTCCCCCTTGCATTGTCTCTCCTTCCCCCTTGTGATTTCTCTCCTTCCCCCTTGCGTTGTTACAACTTCCCCCTTTGCTCTTTGGCTCCTTCCCCCTCGTGTTGCTGCTCCTTCCCCCTTATGTTGTCCCTCCTTCCCCCTTGCGTTGTCTCTCCTTCCCCCTTGCGTTGTCCCTCCTTCCCCCTTGCGTTGTCTCTCCTTCCCCCTTGTGTTTTCTCTCCTTCCCCCTTGCGTTGTTACTACTTCCCCCTTTGCTCTTTTGCTCCTTCCCCCTCGTGTTGCTGCTCTTTACCCCTCGTGTTGTCCCTCCTTCCCCCTTGCTTTGTCCCTCCTTCCACTTGCGTTGTCCCTCCTTCCCCCTTGCATTGTCTCTCCTTCCCCCTTGTGATTTCTCTCCTTCCCCCTTGCGTTGTTACAACTTCCCCCTTTGCTCTTTGGCTCCTTCCCCCTCGTGTTGCTGCTCCTTCCCCCTTATGTTGTCCCTCCTTCCCCCTTGCGTTGTCTCTCCTTCCCCCTTGCGTTGTCCCTCCTTCCCCCTTGCGTTGTCCCTCCTTCCCCCTTGCGTTGTCTCTCCTTCACCCTTGTGTTTTGTCTCCTTCCCCCTTGCGTTGTTACTACTTCCCCCTTTGCTCTTTGGCTCCTTCCCCCTCGTGTTGCTGCTCCTTCCCCCTTATGTTGTCCCTACTTCCCCCTTGCGTTGTCTCTCCTTCCCCCTTGCGTTGTCCCTCCTTCCCCCTTGCGTTGTCTCTCCTTCCCCCTTGTGTTTTCTCTCCTTCCCCCTTGCGTTGTTACTACTTCCCCCTTTGCTCTTTGGCTCCTTCCCCCTCGTGGTGCTGCTCCTTCCCCCTTATGTTGTCCCTCCTTCCCCCTTGCGTTGTCCCTCCTTCCCCCTTATGTTGTCCCTCCTTCCCCCTTGCGTTGTCTCTCCTTCCCCCTTGCGTTGTCCCTCCTTCCCCCTTGTGTTGTCTCTCCTTCCCCCTTGTGTTTTCTCTCCTTCCCCCTTGCGTTGTTACTACTTCCCCCTTTGCTCTTTGGCTCCTTCCCCCTCGTGTTGCTGCTCCTTCCCCCTTATGTTGTCCCTCCTTCCCCCTTGTGTTTTCTCTCCTTCCCCCTTGCGTTGTTACTACTTCCCCCTTTGCTCTTTGGCTCCTTCCCCCTCGTGGTGCTGCTCCTTCCCCCTTATGTTGTCCCTCCTTCCCCCTTGCGTTGTCTCTCCTTCCCCCTTGCGTTGTCCCTCCTTCCCCCTTGCGTTGTCTCTCCTTCCCCCTTGTGTTTTCTCTCCTTCCCCCTTGCGTTCTTACTACTTCCCCCTTTGCTCTTTGGCTCCTTCCCCCTCGTGTTGCTGCTCTTTCCCCCTTGTGTTGTCCCTCCTTCCCCCTTGCGTTGTCCCTCCTTCCACTTGCGTTGTCCCTCCTTCCCCCTTGCATTGTCTCTCCTTCCCCCTTGTGATTTCTCTCCTTCCCCCTTGCGTTGTTACAACTTCCCCCTTTGCTCTTTGGCTCCTTCCCCCTCGTGTTGCTGCTCCTTCCCCCTTATGTTGTCCCTCCTTCCCCCTTGCGTTGTCTCTCCTTCCCCCTTGCGTTGTCCCTCCTTCCCCCTTGCGTTGTCTCTCCTTCCCCCTTGTGTTTTCTCTCCTTCCCCCTTGCGTTGTTACTACTTCCCCCTTTGCTCTTTTGCTCCTTCCCCCTCGTGTTGCTGCTCTTTACCCCTCGTGTTGTCCCTCCTTCCCCCTTGCTTTGTCCCTCCTTCCACTTGCGTTGTCCCTCCTTCCCCCTTGCATTGTCTCTCCTTCCCCCTTGTGATTTCTCTCCTTGCCCCTTGCGTTGTTACAACTTCCCCCTTTGCTCTTTGGCTCCTTCCCCCTCGTGTTGCTGCTCCTTCCCCCTTATGTTGTCCCTCCTTCCCCCTTGCGTTGTCTCTCCTTCCCCCTTGCGTTGTCCCTCCTTCCCCCTTGCGTTGTCCCTCCTTCCCCCTTGCGTTGTCTCTCCTTCACCCTTGTGTTTTGTCTCCTTCCCCCTTGCGTTGTTACTACTTCCCCCTTTGCTCTTTGGCTCCTTCCCCCTCGTGTTGCTGCTCCTTCCCCCTTATGTTGTCCCTACTTCCCCCTTGCGTTGTCTCTCCTTCCCCCTTGCGTTGTCCCTCCTTCCCCCTTGCGTTGTCTCTCCTTCCCCCTTGTGTTTTCTCTCCTTCCCCCTTGCGTTGTTACTACTTCCCCCTTTGCTCTTTGGCTCCTTCCCCCTCGTGGTGCTGCTCCTTCCCCCTTATGTTGTCCCTCCTTCCCCCTTGCGTTGTCCCTCCTTCCCCCTTATGTTGTCCCTCCTTCCCCCTTGCGTTGTCTCTCCTTCCCCCTTGCGTTGTCCCTCCTTCCCCCTTGTGTTGTCTCTCCTTCCCCCTTGTGTTTTCTCTCCTTCCCCCTTGCGTTGTTACTACTTCCCCCTTTGCTCTTTGGCTCCTTCCCCCTCGTGTTGCTGCTCCTTCCCCCTTATGTTGTCCCTACTTCCCCCTTGCGTTGTCTCTCCTTCCCCCTTGCGTTGTCCCTCCTTCCCCCTTGCGTTGTCTCTCCTTCCCCCTTGTGTTTTCTCTCCTTCCCCCTTGCGTTGTTACTACTTCCCCCTTTGCTCTTTGGCTCCTTCCCCCTCGTGTTGCTGCTCCTTCCCCCTTATGTTGTCCCTACTTCCCCCTTGCGTTGTCTCTCCTTCCCCCTTGCGTTGTCCCTCCTTCCCCTTGCATTGTCTCTCCTTCCCCCTTGTGTTTTCTCTCCTTCCCCCTTGCGTTGTCCCTCCTTCCCCCTTGCGTTGTCTCTCCTTCCCCCTTGTGTTTTCTCTCCTTCCCCCTTGCGTTGTTACTACTTCCCCCTTTGCTCTTTGGCTCCTTCCCCCTCATGTTGCTGCTCCTTCCCCCTTATGTTGTCCCTACTCCCCCTTGCGTTGTCTCTCCTTCCCCCTTGTGTTTTCTCTCCTTCCCCCTTGCGTTGTTACTACTTCCCCCTTTGCTCTTTGGCTCCTTCCCCCTCGTGGTGCTACTCCTTCCCCCTTATGTTGTCCCTCCTTCTCCCTTCCATTGTCCCTCCTTCCCCCTTATGTTGTCCCTCCTTCCCCCTTGCGTTGTCTCTCCTTCCCCCTTGCGTTGTCCCTCCTTCCCCCTTGCGTTGTCTCTCCTTCCCCCTTGTGTTTTCTCTCCTTCCCCCTTGCGTTGTTACTACTTCCCCCTTTGCTCTTTGGCTCCTTCCCCCTCGTGTTGCTGCTCCTTCCCCCTTATGTTGTCCCTACTTCCCCCTTGCGTTGTCTCTCCTTCCCCCTTGCGTTGTCCCTCCTTCCCCCTTGCGTTGTCTCTCCTTCCCCCTTGTGTTTTCTCTCCTTCCCCCTTGCGTTGTTACTACTTCCCCCTTTGCTCTTTGGCTCCTTCCCCCTCGTGTTGCTGCTCCTTCCCCCTTATGTTGTCCCTCCTTCCCCCTTGCGTTGTCTCTCCTTCCCCCTTGCGTTGTCCCTCCTTCCCCCTTGCGTTGTCTCTCCTTCCCCCTTGTGTTTTCTCTCCTTCCCCCTTGCGTTGTTACTACTTCCCCATTTGTTCTTTGGCTCCTTCCCCCTCGTGTTGCTGCTCTTTCCCCCTTGTGTTTTCCCTCCTTACCCCTTGCGTTGTCCCTCCTTCCCCTTGCGTTGTCCCTCCTTCCCCTTGCGTTGTCCCTCCTTCCCCCTTGCATTGTCTCTCCTTCCCCCTTGTGTTTTCTCTCCTTCCCCCTTGCGTTGTTACTACTTCCCCCTTTGCCCTTTGGCTCCTTCCCCCTCGTGTTGCTGCTCCTTCCCCCTTATGTTGTCCCTCCTTCCCCCTTGCGTTGTCTCTCCTTCCCCCTTGCATTGTCCCTCCTTCCCCCTTGCGTTGTCTCTCCTTCCCCCTTGTGTTTTCTCTCCTTCCCCCTTGCGTTGTTACTACTTCCCCCTTTGCTCTTTGGCTCCTTCCCCCTCATGTTGCTGCTCCTTCCCCCTTATGTTGTCCCTCCTTCCCACTTGCGTTGTCTCTCCTTCCCCCTTGCGTTGTCCCTCCTTCCCCCTTGCGTTGTCTCTCCTTCCCCCTTGCGTTGTTACTACTTCCCCCTTTGCTCTTTGGCTCCTTCCCCCTCGTGTTGCTGCTCCTTCCCCCTTATGTTGTCCCTCCTTCCCCCTTGCGTTGTCTCTCCTTCCCCCTTGCGTTGTCTCTCCTTCCCCCTTGCATTGTCCCTCCTTCCCCCTTGCGTTGTCTCTCCTTTCCCCTTGTGTTTTCTCTCCTTCCCCCTTGCGTTGTTACTACTTCCCCCTTTGCTCTTTGGCTCCTTCCCCCTCGTGTTGCTGCTCCTTCCCCCTTATGTTGTCCCTCCTTCCCGCCCGCGTTGTCCCTCCTTCCCCTTGCGTTGTCCCTCCTTCCCCCTTGCATTTTCTCTCCTTCCCCCTTGTGTTTTCTCTCCTTCCCCCTTGCGTTGTTACTACTTCCCCCTTTGCTCTTTGGCTCCTTCCCCCTTGTGTTGCTGCTCCTTCCCCCTTATGTTGTCCCTCCATCCCCCTTGCGTTGTCTCTCCTTCCCCCTTGCATTGTCCCTCCTTCCCCCTTGCGTTGTCTCTCCTTCCCCCTTGTGTTTTCTCTCCTTCCCCCTTGCGTTGTTACTACTTCCCCCTTTGCTCTTTGGCTCCTTCCCCCTCGTGTTGCTGCTCCTTCCCCCTTATGTTGTCCCTCCTTCCCCCTTGCGTTGTCTCTCCTTCCCCCTTGCGTTGTCCCTCCTTCCCCCTTGCGTTGTCTCTCCTTCCCCCTTGTGTTTTCTCTCCTTCCCCCTTGTGTTGTTACTACTTCCCCCTTTGCTCTTTGGCTCCTTCCCCCTCGTGTTGCTGCTCCTTCCCCCTTATGTTGTCTCTCCTTCCCCCTTGCGTTGTCCCTCCTTCCCCCTTGCGTTGTCCCTCCTTCCCCTTTGCGTTGTCTCTCCTTCCCCCTTGTGTTTTCTCTCCTTCCCCCTTGCGTTGTTACTACTTCCCCCTTTGCTCTTTGGCTCCTTCCCCCTCGTGTTGCTGCTCCTTCCCCCTTGCGTTGTCCCTCCTTTCCCCTTGCGTTGTCTCTCCTTCCCCCTTGCGTTGTCCCTCCTTCCCCCTTGCGTTGTCTCTCCTTCCCCCTTGTGTTTTCTCTCCTTCCCCCTTGCGTTGTTACTACTTCCCCCTTTGCTCTTTGGCTCCTTCCCCCTCGTGTTGCTGCTCCTTCCCCCTTGTGTTGTCCCTCCTTCCCCCTTGCGTTGTCTCTCCTTCCCCCTTGCGTTGTCCCTCCTTCCCCCTTGCGTTGTCTCTCCTTCCCCCTTGTGTTTTCTCTCCTTCCCCCTTGCGTTGTTACTACTTCCCCCTTTGCTCTTTGGCTCCTTCCCCCTCGTGGTGCTGCTCCTTCCCCCTTATGTTGTCCCTCCTTCCCCCTTGCGTTGTCTCTCCTTCCCCCTTGCGTTGTCCCTCCTTCCCCATGCGTTGTCTCTCCTTCCCCCTTGTGTTTTGTCTCCTTCCCCCTTGCGTTGTTACTACCTCCCCCTTTGCTCTTTGGCTCCTTCCCCCTCGTGGTGCTGCTCCTTCCCCCTTGCGTTGTCCCTCCTTCCCCCTTGCGTTGTCCCTCCTTCCCCCTTGCGTTGTCTCTCCTTCCCCCTTGCGTTGTCTCTCCTTCCCCCTTGTGTTTTCTCTCCTTCCCCCTTGCGTTGTTACTACTTCCCCCTTTGCTCTTTGGCTCCTTCCCCCTCGTGTTGCTGCTCCTTCCCCCTTATGTTGTCCCTCCTTCCCCCTTGCGTTGTCTCTCCTTCCCCCTTGCGTTGTCCCTCCTTCCCCCTTGCGTTGTCTCTCCTTCCCCCTTGTGTTTTCTCTCCTTCCCCCCTTGCGTTGTTACTACCTCCCCCTTTGCTCTTTGGCTCCTTCCCCCTCGTGTTGCTGCTCCTTCCCCCTCGTGTTGCTGCTCCTTCCTCCTTATGTTGTCCCTCCTTCCCCCTTGCGTTGTCTCTCCTTCCCCCTTGCGTTGTCCCTCCTTCCCCCTTGCGTTGTCTCTCCTTCCCCCTTGTGTTTTCTCTCCTTCCCCCTTACGTTGTTACTACTTCCCCCTTTGCTCTTTGGCTCCTTCCCCCTCGTGGTGCTGCTCCTTCCCCCTTGCGTTGTCCCTCCTTCCCCCTTGCGTTGTCTCTCCTTCCCCCTTGCGTTGTTACTACTTCCCCCTTTGCTCTTTGGCTCCTTGCCCCTCGTGGTGCTGCTCCTTCCCCCTTGCGTAGTCCCTCCTTCCCCCTTGCGTTGTCTCTCCTTCCCCCTTGCGTTGTTACTACTTCCCCCTTTGCTCTTTGGCTCCTTCCCCCTCGTGTTGCTGCTCCTTCCCCCTTATGTTGTCCCTCCTTCCCCCTTGCGTTGTCCCTCCTTCCCCCTTGCGTTGTCTCTCCTTCCCCCTTGCGTTGTCCCTCCTTCCCCCTTGCGTTGTCTCTCCTTCCCCCTTGTGTTTTGTCTCCTTCCCCCTTGCGTTGTTACTACCTCCCCCTTTGCTCTTTGGCTCCTTCCTCCTCGTGGTGCTGCTCCTTCCCCCTTGCGTTGTCCCTCCTTCCCCCTTGCGTTGTCCCTCCTTCCCCCTTGCGTTGTCTCTCCTTCCCCCTTGCGTTCTCTCTCCTTCCCCCTTGTGTTTTCTCTCCTTCCCCCTTGCGTTGTTACTACTTCCCCCTTTGCTCTTTGGCTCCTTCCCCCTCGTGTTGCTGCTCCTTCCCCCTTATGTTGTCCCTCCTTCCCCCTTGCGTTGTCTCTCCTTCCCCCTTGCGTTGTCCCTCCTTCCCCCTTGCGTTGTCTCTCCTTCCCCCTTGTGTTTTCTCTCCTTCCCCCCTTGCATTGTTACTACCTCCCCCTTTGCTCTTTGGCTCCTTCCCCCTCGTGTTGCTGCTCCTTCCCCCTCGTGTTGCTGCTCCTTCCTCCTTATGTTGTCCCTCCTTCCCCCTTGCGTTGTCTCTCCTTCCCCCTTGCGTTGTCCCTCCTTCCCCCTTGCGTTGTCTCTCCTTCCCCCTTGTGTTTTCTCTCCTTCCCCCTTACGTTGTTACTACTTCCCCCTTTGCTCTTTGGCTCCTTCCCCATCGTGGTGCTGCTCCTTCCCCCTTGCGTTGTCCCTCCTTCCCCCTTGCGTTGTCTCTCCTTCCCCCTTGCGTTGTTACTACTTCCCCCTTTGCTCTTTGGCTCCTTCCCCCTCGTGGTGCTGCTCCTTCCCCCTTGCGTAGTCCCTCCTTCCCCCTTGCGTTGTCTCTCCTTCCCCCTTGCGTTGTTACTACTTCCCCCTTTGCTCTTTGGCTCCTTCCCCCTCGTGTTGCTGCTCCTTCCCCCTTATGTTGTCCCTCCTTCCCCCTTGCGTTGTCTCTCCTTCCCCCTTGCGTTGTTACTACTTCCCCCTTTGCTCTTTGGCTCCTTCCCCCTCGTGGTGCTGCTCCTTCCCCCTTGCGTTGTCTCTCCTTCCCCCTTGTGTTTTCTCTCCTTCCCCCTTGCGTTGTTACTACTTCCCCCTTTGCTCTTTGGCTCCTTCCCCCTCGTGTTGCTGCTCCTTCCCCCTTATGTTGTCCCTCCTTCCCCCTTGCGTTGTCTCTCCTTCCCCCTTGTGTTTTCTCTCCTTCCCCCTTGCGTTGTTACTACTTCCCCCTTTGCTCTTTGGCTCCTTCCCCCTCGTGTTGCTGCTCCTTCCCCCTTATGTTGTCCCTCCTTCCCCCTTGTGTTTTCTCTCCTTCCCCCTTGCGTTGTTACTACTTCCCCCTTTGCTCTTTGGCTCCTTCCCCCTCGTGGTGCTGCTCCTTCCCCCTTATGTTGTCCCTCCTTCCCCCTTGCGTTGTCTCTCCTTCCCCCTTGCGTTGTCCCTCCTTCCCCCTTGTGTTGTCTCTCCTTCCCCCTTGTGTTTTCTCTCCTTCCCCCTTGCGTTCTTACTACTTCCCCCTTTGCTCTTTGGCTCCTTCCCCCTCGTGTTGCTGCTCTTTCCCCCTTGTGTTGTCCCTCCTTCCCCCTTGCGTTGTCCCTCCTTCCACTTGCGTTGTCCCTCCTTCCCCCTTGCATTGTCTCTCCTTCCCCCTTGTGATTTCTCTCCTTCCCCCTTGCGTTGTTACAACTTCCCCCTTTGCTCTTTGGCTCCTTCCCCCTCGTGTTGCTGCTCCTTCCCCCTTATGTTGTCCCTCCTTCCCCCTTGCGTTGTCTCTCCTTCCCCCTTGCGTTGTCCCTCCTTCCCCCTTGCGTTGTCTCTCCTTCCCCCTTGTGTTTTCTCTCCTTCCCCCTTGCGTTGTTACTACTTCCCCCTTTGCTCTTTTGCTCCTTCCCCCTCGTGTTGCTGCTCTTTACCCCTCGTGTTGTCCCTCCTTCCCCCTTGCTTTGTCCCTCCTTCCACTTGCGTTGTCCCTCCTTCCCCCTTGCATTGTCTCTCCTTCCCCCTTGTGATTTCTCTCCTTCCCCCTTGCGTTGTTACAACTTCCCCCTTTGCTCTTTGTCTCCTTCCCCCTCGTGTTGCTGCTCCTTCCCCCTTATGTTGTCCCTCCTTCCCCCTTGCGTTGTCTCTCCTTCCCCCTTGCGTTGTCCCTCCTTCCCCCTTGCGTTGTCCCTCCTTCCCCCTTGCGTTGTCTCTCCTTCACCCTTGTGTTTTGTCTCCTTCCCCCTTGCGTTGTAACTACTTCCCCCTTTGCTCTTTGGCTCCTTCCCCCTCGTGTTGCTGCTCCTTCCCCCTTATGTTGTCCCTACTTCCCCCTTGCGTTGTCTCTCCTTCCCCCTTGCGTTGTCCCTCCTTCCCCCTTGCGTTGTCTCTCCTTCCCCCTTGTGTTTTCTCTCCTTCCCCCTTGCGTTGTTACTACTTCCCCCTTTGCTCTTTGGCTCCTTCCCCCTCGTGGTGCTGCTCCTTCCCCCTTATGTTGTCCCTCCTTCCCCCTTGCGTTGTCCCTCCTTCCCCCTTATGTTGTCCCTCCTTCCCCTTTGCGTTGTCTCTCCTTCCCCCTTGCGTTGTCCCTCCTTCCCCCTTGTGTTGTCTCTCCTTCCCCCTTGTGTTTTCTCTCCTTCCCCCTTGCGTTGTTACTACTTCCCCCTTTGCTCTTTGGCTCCTTCCCCCTCGTGTTGCTTCTCCTTCCCCCTTATGTTGTCCCTACTTCCCCCTTGCGTTGTCTCTCCTTCCCCCTTGCGTTGTCCCTCCTTCCCCCTTGCGTTGTCTCTCCTTCCCCCTTGTGTTTTCTCTCCTTCCCCCTTGCGTTGTTACTACTTCCCCCTTTGCTCTTTGGCTCCTTCCCCCTCGTGTTGCTGCTCCTTCCCCCTTATGTTGTCCCTACTTCCCCCTTGCGTTGTCTCTCCTTCCCCCTTGCGTTGTCCCTCCTTCCCCTTGCATTGTCTCTCCTTCCCCCTTGTGTTTTCTCTCCTTCCCCCTTGCGTTGTCCCTCCTCCCCCCTTGCGTTGTCTCTCCTTCCCCCTTGTGTTTTCTCTCCTTCCCCCTTGCGTTGTTACTACTTCCCCCTTTGCTCTTTGGCTCCTTCCCCCTCGTGGTGCTGCTCCTTCCCCCTTATGTTGTCCCTCCTTCCCCCTTGCGTTGTCTCTCCTTCCCCCTTATGTTGTCCCTCCTTCCCCCTTGCGTTATCTCTCCTTCCCCCTTGCGTTGTCCCTCCTTTCCCCTTGCGTTGTCTCTCCTTCCCCCTTGCGTTGTCCCTCCTTCCCCCTTGCGTTGTTACTACTTCCCCCTTTGCTCTTTGGCTCCTTCCCCCTCGTGGTACTGCTCCTTCCCTCTTGTGTTGTCACTCTTTCCCCCCTCATTTGTGCTGCCACTCTTCCTCCCTATTTGCACTGGCCCTCGTGTCTTCAAATGCTGTACAATGCTCCTGTGCACTGTTGCTGGCCTGGATTTCATGGATTCGATTTTTCATTCTTCCCCGTGTTGTCATTTAGTTCTAATTCCTCTCCCCACAGTGCTTTGCCCCTTCCACCCCCCACTGCCCTTCTCTCCATCCCATGCTGTGATTTCTTTTCTCTCTACTCGTCATTACTCATTCCTTTCATCCATTTTAAATGTAAACTGCAATAAAAACTACAAACACCGAAACTATTGGCGTTGCCAATGCTTGTCTTTCTAGCTTTTGTGAGCAAGGCAAAGTATTTTTCAACATTAATTTGTACGGATCAGTCGCCTGTGGTGGTCATGTGCTCAGCGATGGAATATCTATTGGCAATCTATTGGCAATCACCACCCTTTGATAGGTCGTAAGGCACTTAAGCCACCAGGAACACACAGCTCTTTGGGCATAGACTTTGGTTTTGAGCCTTTTCTTATCCTGGACTCTTAATGAGCTTTTATTCTGCTTTGATTCTACAGGAGAAACTTTGTGATGTGAAATGTGTAAAGCAATATGAAGGGGCTGCAGCCATATCAGAGATGCCAGCCAATCACAGCTATTGATTGCTTTCAGATAGACATTGACCCCAGGGCCCTTCCTACTCTGACCCTAGGGCCCCTCCTACTCTGGCCCCATGCGTCTGATGGTTGTGCCCTGAGCTGGAATTCATGTGTCTGTGTTCGGGGCCCCTGCTCCTCAGGGGACCCCGGCTTCTATGTGCTTTCTGGCAGGGGGTTCCCTCCAGTACATATTGTGATTGCTGATTGGTCCAGCGATTTACCTTTCACTGCATTTTATTTTAAACCAGTTCTGCAGCTTCACAGGTGGCAGTAAATGCACTTTGAAAGTGAACAGTCTCAGCTTCCGGGTCTTGACCTCAGGCACTGATGTTCCCCTCCTTCCCCCTCCCCTCCCTTGTGTCCTGGGCAAGAGCTTTGCAGCATCTGGAGGGGATTGACTGAGCTCCGTGCTGTACATGGGACCTGTTTTGAAGCCTTGCACCTGTTTGGAGAGGTCTGCTTTCGGACCGGAGAAGAGGGCATTAATGCTAGCAATGATCTGTTAAGTGAGCTGTCCCGCATTTCTAGTCTCAGAGGGAGAGGACTTTCAAGAGACCTTCCAAAAATGACATGCGTCCGGAAATCACCGCCACACGGAGTGCGAGTGACTCTTTTTTGTTCTTGTTGTAAACATATCTTTATATGGTGCTTAAAGATGGTACAAGAGGTAATTCATAAAATTCAATAAAAGACATTTGGAGGCTTTTACATTTCCCCTTCAAAGCAGATCTGAGTAAACCCCCATATTCCAGGCCATCCTCGAGGGCATGGCCCCTTAGCAGGCTGTGGATCCGATCCTGCAGCCAGCATCTGTGGTAGGCAGCTCCACATTCAGAAACAGGCGGGTCCTTGCAAACAAGAGGTATGTCGTTCACGGAGCAGAGGCTCCACCAGCAGTCCTGGATTGCCCCCTCCGTGTGGGTCTGTGGGAAAAGTCCATACCGTACAGACTGGCGGGTAATGCTTTGGAGAGGGATGTGGGCCCCCAGTTCAGTGTTCAGGGCCCACAGCAGTTTCCTGGCAAATGGGCACATCCAGAACAGGTGGTGCATTGTATTTTCTGTCAGGCACACTCTTGGTCAGTTCCTGTGGGGGCAGAGAGCCCCCGTCTGTGCATGAAGGTGCGCACAGGTAGTGCCCCCCTCACCGCCAGCCAGGCAATGTCTTTATGAATGTTCAAAAGTTCGTCTGATGCCACATTCTCCCACACCAGGGTGACTGTGGTCGCTGGCAGGTCCTCAATGGGATCTGTGGTGTCCTTTGACCTGATTAGGTTGTGGATCATTCAGGGGGTCCGCAACGCAGGCACCACACAATGAAGGCTGAATTCCCCCACAAGCATTTCCATTTCCCTGAAGTACCATCTCTTGTCTATCCTCATCAACGGAGCGCGAGGATACCTGCTCCCTTGCTAGCAGCTGACGGCATGCCGGATGCCGTGCCTGCCCGCCACACCACCCCTGCACAGAGGTAGGATCACCCAGAAGAGGCAAGAAATATCATCATTTTAAACAGTAAAAGAAAGAAATATTTTAATTTGCAAAAATATTTGACATTTGTTTGATTTCAAATTTGCGCAACCGCCACGCTGCCCTGCATCTCCCTCTCATGCCCATTGAACCATCTGGTGCCACGAGGCCGCCCGACTGCACTCTATTGTGGCCTCCCTGCATGCCCATTGGCCATGGGGATACTTGCCTTCTGTGCCTTCCTCCTCCTCTGTACTGGGGACCCTGCCTTGCCATACTGTCCTGGCTCTCTTGTCGGCCTTGGCTCCTTCACCATCCTCCACTATCCCCCTGGCCCTCTTGCCATCCTCGAGGGGGACCACTGTCCCCTGTGCCCCCCCCGAGGAAAACCCATAAGGATGGTAAACTGCTCCACATTACCACTCTCAACACTCGCTCTGCCATCAAACACTCATCTGACATCTGCAACCTCCTCGAACTCTTGGATCTTGATGTGCTCGCCATCACAGAGATGTGGTTCAAGAATAGCTCTGCCACAAGCATTGACGCACTAGTCCCTGAACCCTCTCTGCGTCCAGGCCTAAGAAGACAGGTGGGGGAGTGGCGCTTATCTTCTCAGAAGGATAGCCTTCGCATAGCATCTCTTAACTACAAAGAGGCTATTTTCCCAGCAAAAAAAGATACCTACAAATGCATATTACGCAGGCGGACTCTAACACCAAAGAATTGTTTAAGATCTTGAAAGAACTTGAATCCCCTGCAACCGCACCGGACTCCTGCATTAAAGATAGCACATGGTGCTCGAACATACAAAAAGCACTTTTAGACAAAATTGCCACCCTCCAAACTAAAATCAAAGTTAAGCAAAACGGCCTGCAGATTGACCAGCAACCGAATCCCCCCACTAGTGCAAATTCCTGGGCCATTCCTAATCACAAACCATTTAGCTTCTCTCCACTTACCATTGCTGAAGTCGAAAGCATCATCAACAATCTCAAACCATCCAACTGCCAAGGGGACACCTGTCCAGCCCCCATTATTAAGGAGGCCTCTCACGATCTAGCCCCATTTAGTACTGCCTTTATAAACTCGTCCTTTACATTTGGCATAATTCTGGACAACTTAAAGGACGCCTGGGTCATCCCTTTGCTCAAAAAACAGTCAGTCGATCATAGCATACCAACAAATTACAGGCCCATCATCACGGTCCCTTTTGTGCTCAAAATACTGGACCGAGATGCCTACTTGCAGATTCAGGACTACTTGGAATTAACAAAGTCCTTGGCCTTAGGCAATCTGGTTTCTGACCGAGGCATGGGACTGAAACCGCCCTCATTGACCTAAAAACTCAGATGGAGGTGCTGAAAGACAATAGGAAACTGGCCTTGCTACTCCAACTAGATCTCTCAGCGGCCTTTGATTTGGTCAACCATCAAATTCTCTGCCATCACTTCAAATCAGCTGCCCACTTCTCTGACTCTGACACCTCTTGGATCAGATCCTTCTTAGATAACAGATCTATGCGGGTATTCTCCCAGTCAGCATCTGCCGAGCCTTCTCCCTTTCACTGTGGTGTCCCCCAAGGATTATGTGTGTCACCAACACTTTATAACGTGTTCATCAAACCACTTTTTGATATCCTTGACTATCTGGGTGTCACATACACTAATTACGCTGACGACACCTAGATACTCATCCCTATCACAGGTGACCATGCAGTGGACTCCAAATCCTTGGACGATGTCTACACTGTTATTCAAGCATGGATGGCTCAACACGAACTTTGCCTCAATGATGATAAGATGGAACTCCTTATCTTAGGATCCCATCAACGTCTTAACAAACGTAACCCGTCCTTCAAGTCATTCACCATTGATGGCAATGTCATCAAGGTCTGCAAGTATACTAAAACTTTAGGAATTTACCTCGATACTACACTATCATTGTCCAGAAAACCAATGCTGTCAGTTCAGCATCTGCTTATACCTGGAAACTCATTACAGCCTGCAGACCTTTCTTAACTACTGCTAATTGCACCACTCTGGCCAGAACCCTTATCAAGTCTAAGTTGACTACTGTAGTGCCCTGTATCTAGGGACGAGCCAATGCAATCTAAACAAACGGCAAGTTACACAAAATAACGCCATTAGAGCCACATTAAATATTCCCAGAAATCAGCACATCTCCGACCACAGACGTAATCTACGTTAGCTCCCTGTTGCACAAAGAAACTCCCTGAAAGCAAACGCCCTGACACACAAATGCTTGGCGAACCGGGCCCCTCCTTACTTGGCTAACCGACTTACCCCTCACACTGCTACTCGACCTTTGAGAGCTGCCCAAGCCCATAGCCTCTTTTTTCCTAGATTGAAGCTCCAGAAAGCTGGCGGGGTGAGCTTCCCGGTCCTAGCCACTAAATTATACCCTGCCCAACTTGATCAGAGCTGAGCCCTCCTTCCAATCCTTCAAAAGTAAAACCAAATTGTGGCTCTCAGCTCAAGACATTTGAGACACCTTGTCATTACATTCTGATGCTCCCCATGCCTGACCTTTATTGCGACGGCATTCTGTATATTATCTGTATGTAATTTGTTACTTCATTGTATTTGACCATTCACATATCGTTGTACCTTTGTAATATTCATCATGCCTGTACATACCTTACTGTACTTTTATCTATTCTATGTTTGTAAATTACCTGTCTCTCTAACTTAATATATGCGCCCAGAAGCCTTTGGGCCGGGCCCGCTGTACCAATAAACAAAATACAAAATACAAATACAGAATGGATACCCATGTCCATCCTCCCTACTCAGGCATACTCCACATTCGAGTGCCAAGTTTGAAGACTCTCACTCACCCTAAAGTCTTCTCTCATTATGACCACCTTCTATCGGCCACCAGGTCAGTCCACTCTCTTCCTTTCTGAATGGGCTACCTGGCCTCCCCCCTACCCTCCTCCTCAATCAACTCCTCCTGTTGGGTGATCTGAACATCCATCTGTACTCTCCTGACTCATCAGGTCCTTTCCGCAACCTTTGCGACTCTCTCGCCCTCTCTATCCTACCCCCTGGCTCCATGCACACCGCGGGCCACACCTTGGATGCTCTCATCTCTACTGACATCCCTCTCTCTATCCCTCTCACTACGTCCCTCCTGAAGCTCTCCTCTCCTCTTGCTGCAATAAATCTGGAACAGCCACTTGGCTTCAAAGTCACCAGACCCATGAAAAAGATGACAGTGGCTGCCTTTGTCTCCACCTACTCTCCTCCTCCCATTCCTGTGGCTGATTCCCACCCTGACACAGCCCTTGCTAACCTCAATCTCTCTATCTCCAACTCTCTTGACACTCTTGCCCCTGTCATGAGGGTCTGACTGAAGCCTTCCAAAAAGTGCAACTCTTTGTACGACTCCAAACTGGTGGCCCTTAAACGCAAGTGTAGGGCAGTTGAGTAGAAATGGAATGTGTTGGGTGAACCATCTGACAAAGTGACCTGCCGCCTCCTTCGAAGGCATTATCGACTCTGAATCTGCACCAAGAAAAAAAGAGTCTTTATTCAAGCCTGCATCTCCATGGCATAAAACAACACGGTCAAACTTTTCAAAGTCTGCAAGGAGCTGGCCAATCCTACAGAAGGCTCTTCTTCTATCACCCCCACACAGAACTTTTGCTCTGCCCTGGCTGCAGACTTCATCACAAAAACCCAAGACATCCTTTCCACCTTCTCTTCCACACCACGGCATACACCAACACCGGAGCCTCCCTGGGCTCCTCCACTTACCCTCTCCTGTCTCTCACCCGTCACCCCTGATGAGGTCACCAGACAAGTCCGATGTATGAAGGCTTCATCCAAATAGGTGGACCCCGGCCCCTCAAAAACCATTAAAGACAATATTGAAACCCTCACCCGAGCAATGTCTGATCTCTGCAATCTCTCCTTTTCCTCTGGAGTTTTCCCAACTACCATTAAGCACTCCCCTGTGCACCCTCTGCTCAGAAACCCTCTGCTGACCCCTCCATTCCAGCAAATGACTGCCCTATCTCTATCTCTCCTTTCCTGGATAAACTGGAGAAACTGGACATCTCTCAGCTGACCCTCCACACAGAATCTATTGGCTGCTTCCATGACCATCAGTCTGGCTTTAGAGCGTCCAGAGGCATGGAAACTGCTCTTCTGAACAGCTGTGAAAAACTGCTCTCAAATATTGACAGTAACACTCGCTCTATCCTCATTCTCCTTTACTTCTCCTCTGCCTTCGACATGGTTAACCACAACATCCTGATCGCATGTCTCTATGACACTCTGGGAATCACAGGTCAGGCTCTGGCATGGTCCTTCCTCTCTGACCGTCCATCCCAGGTGGAACTCTGAGCCTTTCACTCGACCATCACTCTCTCAACCTGTGGTGTTCCCCAGGGATCTAACCTTTCCCACAGGTTCTGCAACATCTTCATGGCTGCCCTGGCACGTGTGATTGCCACTTTCACCTCTAACTTCCAGTGATATGCGGATGACATGCAACTATCTTCCAGGATATCCTCAGCCGCCTCCTCCTCGCTCATATCTGACTCGCTGTCCACCATTCAGTCATGGTGTGCTGCAAACGACCTCTGCCTCAATGCCAGTAAGACTGAGATTGTTTGCGTTGGGACCACTGCTCCCACTTTCCCACTCTCACTCTGGCCGCCTCCCTTGGCCCTATGCCTGCACCCACCTGTGAGGCAAAAGACCTTGGGGTCATCTTCGACTCCACTCTTTCCTTTTCCTCTCAAATCTCTCAACACCTCTTCAGAGGTACTCTACCTTTTCTCACTTTCCCCAAGTGGCTGACTGTCTCCAAAGCCCTGATTTTCTATAGGCTGGACTATTCGAACACCCTCTTTCTCGACCTCCCTTCTTCTGCCCTGAGCCCTCTGCAACTCATCCAGTACAGAACCACGAGACTCATCCTTGGCCTCAAGCCCAGGGACGCATCTCTCTGGCACTGAAATCCCTTCACCTGGTCCTTGTGGCTGTAAGGATCAAGTTCAAGTCCCTCTGCATTGTTCAGAAGGCTTTCTGGGGCTTGGAACCTACCTACCTGAAATGCTGCCTACACAAATACGGTCCCTCACGAGCCCTCCGTGCATCTACCTCCAACCTTCTGCGAGTGAGTGTTTCCTCTTCTCCTCTTCCTTCTCTCTTCCTCTACCCTGCTTACCTAGTTCTCTGTTTTTCCCTCTATCTCTCCTCTTCCTTACAGCACGCTGCTTGGCTGTCGGGTGTACCTCAGAGTCTCACTGGGCCCCGGCACCCCGGCCAGTATTCTTTCGCACTTGCCTCAGGGCCCTACAGCTCACCCACACTCACTGCACTTGAGAAATAACCAAGAGAGTGTCTCTCGCTGCACCTATCCCAGTCTCAACCAACCTGTTACACTTATTCTCCCCCTGTGACCTTTTGTGCACTTGCACAATCCGTATGCACCGCGCCTGAAGATCGTCTGTCTGTTCTCCCTTGTCTTCACCCCTTAATTGCAATTGGTAAAAATGCAGAATCGCCATCAGGCCTATTTGCTGTGTCTCAAACTGTTAAATGTATTTTACTCACTTATTCTGCCTGTTCAGACTATTATCGTCTCAGAATTTCAAGGGCTCTGGATGACTGTTGTTTTTTACCCATGTTCCCACCCTCCTTAAGTGCTTTCAAACACTTGCCTGTGTATAGGCGCTATATGAATAAACAATACCATACCATACCAGAGAGTGACCAGATGTGCAGGAGGGAGTTTTCCCACTTGTCCCAGCACAGCCTTCTCCATGCTCTTGCGAGGAAAGAACATAAAAGAAGGTAAGCAGAGTGGGTCTTGTTCAGGGTACCCAGAGAAATCCTGATGCAGGTGCATGCATAGAAGGCTCGGAGGATTGTAGGGAGATCAGGCATTCCTTTCCCCCTTGTGAGGCTCCTTGTGCATGCTGGCCCTTTTCACCAGGTCCATCTTCGAGCTCCAAACAAAGTGAAAGAGCATGGCGTTGATCGCCCGCGCTACATTCTGTGGGAGATGACACTCTTGGGCCACATACTGTAGCACAGGCAGGCAATTATTGCTGAGCATCAGAGCTTTTCCCTCCGTGCTCAGTTTGTGGAGACTCCAAAGACACTGTTTCTGCTTAACCTTGGCCAGGCGTTCATTCCAGTTTTTCAGTACTGCCCCCTTGTTCCCATACCGGACCCCAAGGATCTTCATGAAGTCCTTCTCGATTGGGAAGGGAAGGGGCTCCTGGTAGGTATCCCATTTTCCAAACAGCATGGTCTGGGATTTCACCGCGTTGATCTTTGCACCTGATGCCTGGCCAGAGTCTTCACAGGTCCTCAGAAGCCCTGACACTGATCAACCGTCTGCACAGAAAAGGGTGACATCATCCATGTACAGTGAACACTTCACCGCTCTTCATGCGTCTCCTGGTGCCAGAATGCCTATGATGTCTGGGTTATTCCAGATGTACTCCGCCAAGAGCTCTATGATGCAAACAAACAGAGGGGGTGAGAAAGGACAGCCCTCTCTTGCCTAACCCCAGACTTTACTGGAAAGGGGTCTGTTTTCCAACCATTCACCATGACTGAACTGAATGTCTTTATACATTACTCTAACATAACTGTAGAAGAATTCCCCCAGCCCAAAACCTTCCAGGACCCTGTCCATGAACTCATCGGAGATGCGTGGTCGAAGGCCTTCTCCTGGTCAAGGCACACCAGCGCTGCCCGAACCTTGCGGTCCGTGCCTTACTGGATTGTGTCCCTGATCAGGGTGAGGCTGTCAGCGCCCCTACGTCCAGGGACCCCACAGGTCTGGTCAGGGTGGGCAATCCTACTGATTGCACCTCTGAGTCTAGTTGCCATTGTCTTTTCCAGAATCTTGTGATCCACATTCAGGAAAGAGATGGGCCTCCAGTTGTTAAAGGCACACCTTGTGTTGTCCTTCCTTCCCCCTTGCATTGTCCCTCCTTCCCCCTTGTGTTGTCTCTCCTTCCTTCTTGTGTTGTCTCTCCTCCCCCCTTGTGTTGTCCCTCCTTCCCCCTTGTGTTGTCCCTCCTTCCCCCTTGTGTTGTCTCTCTTTCCCCCTTGTGTTGTCCCTCCTTCCCCCTTGCGTTGTACAAGAGCGTGACAATACTTTCCCTCATAGACTGAGGCATGCTAGCACCTGCGACCATCTCTCTGTACATCTCAAGTAGGTCTGGTTCTACTATGTCCCACAAAATTATGTAAAATTTGTCTGGGAGACCGTAACTTCCTGTGCTTTACCTGCCTTGAAGGATTTTGTCGCAAGGTACAGCTCCTGCAGCGTGAGGGGGGCATTCAGTGCCGCTTGCTTGGAGACAATTCTTGGGATGCCCAAAAAACAATTCTGCCTGGTGTCCCACTGACCTCTTCTTTGCATAGGGGTCCCTATAAAAGTTGGTTGCCATCCTCATTATGCTATTCCTTGAGTTACAGAGTTTACCCTCCTTATCGCGCAGTTCAACCAATCATTCGGTGCACCTCGAACATAGGGTGCCTTTAGCTAGGCATAACTTACCCATAAATTTATCCAAGAAATAACTTTAAAAACACAAGAGATTTTATCCCTGCATTAAAATGACTCCACTTACATGAAAATGGCGTCTCAGAGACGGAATACTGGTACTGCAAGGGTTTGTGGGTAAGGGAATATCCTGCAATCTCAAAGTTCACAGTCTGTCTTTAGGCAATCCTCAGTACAGCAGCATTTACTCTCCATATGATCTCTTGCAAGGACCTTGGAACTGCAGCATTTAGCCTCCACTCTATGTGGTACCACACAAGATTTAAATTCAGTAATAACTGCACTAACTGCAGACAGTTTGGTAGCTGAATACTAATAAGGTGTAACCAGCATAGAATAGGAAAGAAAGGCAGGTTGGTTATGAACAGAGGCAGAATGCTTTCTTTAGACTAGACAAGCAAGTTTGTGTGAGGATCCCCCCCCACCTGGGCAACCTCTAATAGAAATGTTAGGAGTAACTTGTGTTGTCTTTTACAGCCCACTCCAATATTGTTCAATAAAGTTGTGCTTTCTTTTAAAAGATTCTACCACCCCAAAGTACCTTAGAGGCCACAAGAGAACAGGATCCAAGACAAATCGGGGACCCCTGGATGACTCCTGAGTCTAGAAGATGCTCATCCTCGTCACAGTACCTTCAGTGCCTTGGCAGGCAAAGTGGCAGAGTTTCTCGGCTTTGCATGATGATACCCTTGGAGGATGGACCCCTTTTGGAAGAAGGAGCCACTGGGATGCTGAGTCCAAGAATAGAAAGGAACCAACGTCTTTCGGAATGGCAGTAGTTTGACTCTTCGCGTTGCTCTCCTTTGGTCAACGATTTCACTGACTGTAGAAGTCCTGTGAAGAAGAAACCTGCTGTGGTCTCCTTGGTGGATGAAGATAAGACCCCTGAGACCCTTCGATGACTTCTCTTGGTAATGGGTGCATAGGTCAATTTGGGTGCCTCATTTCGGAATATTGCATTTTTCGGACTTTCGGTTCATCGGTGCTGACGCCACAGCACGGACCTCTGGATGGCATCTGGCACCCTGGCCTTGACCAATGGAGTGGACCAAGTCTGGACACTCGGGACAACTTTGATAGCTTCTGGAGGTGGGAAACACACCGGCTAACCTTCCACTGCACCCAATGACTCTGGTCTCTATCTTGTGGGAAAAAGTGGTCAGTGGTAACAACAAGTATGTCCTTTCCAATGTTCTTAGGTAGTTTGGAATTTTTGCAGCTCCGTATGGCCAGCAGCACTACGCCGGGATACCCCTCTTTTGGGCGGTAGACAGCAATGGCTTCCAGCGGTCATGAAACGAACCTCCGGACTCTGGCCGACACCAAATGTCTTCTCTGGCTCGAGATGTCTGGCACTCCTCTTCTGGACTTTGAACACCACTTCTCCGGATGGCAGACACACAGGACTGGCTTCCAGGATACTTTGATGAAGAGTAGCAGTTTTGCATGATGGAACCTCCTAGTTCGGAGAGAGGTCTCCTTTGCAGGTTCTCTCTGGATCCGTTCCTGGGAGACACAGCAACCTTCAGATTGTTGAAGAAATGCAGCAGCAGACTTCTCTTCCAGCTGGGCCTCAAGGAACAGCTTCTTCTAGCTAAGCTTCGACTTCAGCTACTGAACAAATTGATAAGTGAGAGCCCAGTTATACACATCTGTCCCTCATTCACTCTGCCTAAGCTAGACGCAGTCAGCCAATCACACAGTAGGGCATTCGTGCAGGCAGGAAGCCAATCAGGCTCACAGGCATTCAGGTCATTCAATCCACCCAAACACCCATAACAAAAGATGTGGATTGAGGCAAGTACCCAGCCTTTCAGCACACTACACTGCATTCATGTCAGTTTCAGGCAGGGATGCCTCATTAATTGTGTTACACACACACAGAAACCAGACACCCACAACAAAGAATGTGAGTTCACTTTAGACTCCATTCACACAGGTCTCACCCCTAGGGTGTGCCCACAACACACAACACTTGGGAAGGCTCCAGTCAGTCTGGCAGGAGGCAGCCCCTGAGCCATAAATGTTATTTCCATCCAACATCGTGTCGGGGGAAAGAGAACAACAAAGACATATATGGTGTTCCACCCAACAGCATTCTGGAGGAAAGGACAGAGTCAGGGCTTCCCAGGACTTTGGGAAACAAGGTAAAAGGCAATAGAAACCAAGAGGCCACAGTGGTCATCTTGCCTTCTGTCAGGAATCCATTGATTCATATGGCAGGGTCTGGCTATCGAAAAATGGAGGACACTCAGAGCCACTGCCAAGTCAGCATGTAGTTGCCACCAGCCCATACTCCACTCTGTAGGCAACACAGGGGTACCCACAACACACATAAGAGGTACAAGGGTGTACCCTCACCCATGGATGCCATAAGGGTATCTCATGAGTTATGTTCACAAAAAGATCAAATGAAGAGCTGCACTGCCAGAGATCCAGGCAGGACCTCAGTGGCAGAAAACATAGAGAAAACACACACAGAGAAGTGGTAGGACAAGTACAGGAGCCCCTGTCCCTCCATAAGGCATTTCCAGCATCACATGCACCCCCCCCCAGACTGAGGTTAGGGCAACAGATCTCCCACGAGATTGTTACCCTCATCCAGACAGTCAATATACCTTCTGGGATAGCCATCTGCATGATCATGACTCTTCCCTGGCATATGCTCAATGTTGGAGTCTATCCCTTGCAGGCTAATGGACCATGTGAGTAGTTTGGGGGTTTTATACTTCATCTGCATAAGCCATTCTAAGGGCTTATGGCCACTTTGGACCTTAGAGTCAGACCATGTAAGGTAAGGTCTAAAACACCTATGTGCCCACATTATGCTAAAACACTCATTTTCAAGTGTGGCCCAACAAGTTCCCTACCCTTAAGTTACCTACTGATGAAAATGATGGGGTGTTCTCTCCCTTTGTCATCTAACTGAGACAAGTAAACAAAAAAAATGTTTGTACCCTTCCTAGTGGACAAGGCTCAAGGCTATGGTGCTTTACTGGTAAGGATGATGGTTCTGTCCATAAATTAGTGTATAGGTTGGTCGGTTAAGTGGTAGATCCAAACCTGGAATTAGTCCTAGGGAAACCCCGGGACAGAGAAAGAGATGAGCAGCCCAGAGTGAGGTGGGGAACCAAGGCTAACTAATAAATGAATATTTGGTGTGTATGCTACATGCGCTGTCCAAGTTTAAGACATTATAGCACGGTGCGGGATAATATTGCTGTCACGTGCACAAATAGTGACTACCAGCAGACGCTTGTTGCGTTCGCTTCATGGTGTACAAAACAGAAGAGGGAATTTAAACCCTCCCTCAGGTGTCCTTATTGTGCTTGTAGGTGAAACCTTTGTGGCCGTGTGAACAGTATACAATTATTGGCTAGAGTGATCTGTGAACAGACCAGTTGCCACATCCGATGTGTGTGAGTACACGGGTAGACATACTCCAAACTCTGACAGTTAGCTTACCTTGCGGAGCGGCTCAAACACTCCAGCGCTGTATGCCGTAGTAGAAGAAAACGGCGTCCATGGCAACCGCGCGTGCGCGGGGCCCGAAGCTCCGTGACGCTGGCCAATCCCCTGCAACACGGAAGCAGTGTCGGGCAGGGGTGGAGGCGCGCGTTCCCGTTTGTTGTTATGGTGGTAACTATGGGAACTGGCGATGGTGCGCGGCTGCTGTCACTGCAAACCTGCTCCTAGAGCGGCATAGACTCAACCCTCGGGGCTGATTCAGGTAAAAAGGGGGGGTATATGATTTGTGGATAGTGTGTCCCAGCACAAAGAGGAGTGGGGCTGAAGGACAGACTTGGTGGTCACATGGCACGTGGGCCAGAGACCTCATGTGCGATGTACCAATGCCCTCAAGTGTGTTGTGTGAGTAATACTCACATACAAGTCCACGGGCGCTAAAGGGGCCTGTGCGAGGCAAAGATGCGCATATAGTTCTGCAAATTATCCGGGGATGTATGAGGGTGGTATATTGTGATGCCAGGCAAGGTGCATAGTGAGGTGGCATACAACAGGTTACTCATGAATATTTTCACTTAAATGCAGGGCTGGAAAATCTCATTCAGACCGTGGTGGTATGTGTCCAGGCGGTGGATCCATCTGGATTCTTTTTTAAGAAGACTATGTTGGATGTCCGCTCCGCCTTTCACTTTTTCCACCACCCACCACAGAATATCGTTGGGGGTGTGATTCATCGTCAGGTAGTGCTCCACTAAGGGGGCTGACAGATTTTTACATCTGATTTTGGAACTTTGTTCTGAAATCCGCGTGTTGACAGCCCGGGTTGTTTGACATATGTATCTGAGGCCACATGGGCACTCAATGCAATAGATCACATTGGAACTTTTGCAATTGGACAGATCTTTTAGGGTCCATTGTCATGCACCAATGGGAAAGGATTTTATCCTCTTTGTAAATTTGCACGCGACACAACTGCCGCATGGATGGTGACCTTGTAGGGGTCAGAGTGTGCAGGAACTGCCGCCTGTGGTGTCTGGTTGGTAAAGAGAGTGTACCAGATGTTCTTTAATATTTTTTGCGCGTTTGAAGGCGAACCTCGGGAGTTGTTCATCAGGTAGGTTCAGACGTGCTATATGCCAATGTTTCTTGATGATTTTCTTCAATTGCGCCGTGTGTGCACCAAACGTAACCACGCAAGTCATGCGGGTCTCGGTTGGCTGGTGGTCTTCCCGTGTTGGATGGATGAGAATGTCCCGATTTGTATACCGGGCTCGTTTCTTGGCCTGTGCAAGCTGTTTGTTTGGGTAGCCTCTAGCTCGCAGACGAGCAGTGAGGTCTTCCGAATGTCGCTTGTAGTTCACAACCGAGGTACAATTTCTCCGAATGCAGAGGAATTGCCCGTAGGGTAGGTTGTCTCTTGTGTGGGATGTGTGGTTACTGGTATAATGCAAGAGGGTGTTCCTGTCCGTTGGTTTCCGGAAAAGGTCACATTGTAAGGTACCCTCCTCGTGTCTGATCGTAAGGTCCAGAAAGTTAATCTCTGAGTTGCTCTTATCAACGGTGAATTGAATATCTCTATTACAGGTGTTAAGCCATGTCTAGAAGGCTGTTAGCTCAATAGCGGTGCCTGTCCAAATAAATATGACGTCATCTATGTAGCGATGCCAATAGGTGGTCTGTGCCTGCCATTGGTTCTGGTCTGAGAAGATATGGTCATTCTCAAATTTGGCCATTTATAATATTGCCAGGCTTGGGGCAAATGCCACGCCCATGGCCGTGCCTTTGGTCTGGAGATACATTGTACCATTGAAAGTAAAAAAGTCTTTGCATAGGGCGATCTCCATTAATTCCAGGACAAAATTGATTGGGGTCTTATGGGGAGTGGAGTCAGCGGACATCCACTCTCGGTCACACTCAATGGCATCGGCTTGGGGGATATTCGTGTACAAGGACTTGATGTCCATTGTCACCAAAAGTTGACCTGTGGGGTCAAATGGGAGGCCCTCGAACACGGAGATAGTGTGCGTAGTGTCTTTTAAGTATGTACGTGTTTGTGTACTAACGGGTTTGAGAAAATGATCTACAAACTTGCACAGGGGCTCCAGGATTGCCAGATACAATCGGGCGGCCAGGTGGATTCAGGGGGTCCTTATGTATCTTTGGTAGGGCAGAAAAGCATGGTGTTCTCCCCGAGTGTTTGGTCAGGAAAGCTGCCTCCTTATCAGAGATCCAGTCTCGTTCTTGTGCAAAGGCAACTGCATTGCTTATTTCCTGACAGAGGTCCATTGTGGGTTCTTTGCGAAGGATACTGTAGCTATCTCTATCATTGAGAAGCTGCAGAACCATGTCTTTATATTGTGTGTTGTTCATTATCACCAGGCTCCTCCTTTGTCAGAGGGTTTAATGACAATCTTTTTGTTGCTTTGTAGTGACGTCAAAGCTTGTCTCTCCGCTATACCAAGATTATGTTTGGTTCTCAAAGTGCTGGTTTTCAAACAGTCTAACTCCTCCAACACACATCTCTCAAATGTGAGGAGGTCGTGGGGGACCTGGCCGTCAGTTGGGGTAAAGGTGGAGGGTTGATGAAGGCCGGTGTCATCTCTGTCAGTTTCCTCATCCAGGCTATGTTCGAGGAAGAATGTGCGCAGTCTCACCTTACGGAGAAAAGTGCGTACCTCCATTTCCGTATTGTACCAATCTGTGGAAGCTGTTGGTACAAAGGAAAGGCCTTTGGATAGGACTGATAGTTCGGATTCTGAAAGTTCAAAACCGGCTCGGTTAAAGACAGGAGTTGTAAGAGAGGTACCAGTAGGGTTCAATACCTCAGCCGGCGCCGGCGTTGATTTGTTCTGCCTCCGCGGGCGGGGAAGCCCCATTGTGGTTGTGCCCATTGGGGGTTGCCAAAACCTCCACCTAAAAAAGGAAAGAAAGTCGGGGGAGTTTGAGGGGTATATGCAAAGTTTGCCTGTTGTCGACCCTGTTGTCGACCCTGTTGTGGCCTAGATTGGTCGTCTGAGGAGGACCCACTACTAAAGCCTAAAAAATTGACGCCCCTACGCCGATTTCTTTGTGGTCTTGTGTTAGGATTACCAGGTATTGTCCCCAGGTTAAGGTCTGAAATGTAGTTATGAGAAATATATGGATACACTACTTCTAACTGAAATTCTTTAATGTCCTTTTTGAGCTTCTTTGTCTTTCTGGTAAGTGTGGTGGATTTGAAATCGTCAAATAGTTTGTAGAGGTCTGAAATTTGATTTTTAGCATTGGTGATGGCAGTATTGGTCAGGAAAGTGGTTTCTTCCAGATCTAAATCTTTCTGGATGGCGCTACTGACGCGTTGTGCTGTGTTGATGGTGAGGACCATCAGGACCCGGCTGCACTTAGTTGCAATATAGCTAAAATTTGTCATGTACTCCTTGTCGTCCAAGAACAGACATGGTGTGTTCCGAACTATCAAACCACTGGGGATGATGTTGGCTTTCAGGTACTCCCTCAGGAAGTGTGTGTGGAGTTCTGTTCGAAAACACTTTTTCTTAAGACGTAGGAGGGTTTCCCCTGAGTTGGATGTCCCTACCGGAGGATTTGTGCCAGTGGGGTCAAAAAAGGAAGGGCCAGATATAGTGTCCTGAATCTGTTGATCCGTGAAACTCAAAGTCCGGCTTTCTGCCATGCCAGATATAGAACAGGTAGTGGGTAAGTCTACACGGACTATTGAATGGGTCCAAAATGCTGAGCAACCCTAGGTGATCGAATACTGAGTACCAGTGTGTTTTGGGAGAGAGAGTCAGAAAAGAAGAAGAGGTAGACTACAATTAGTGGTCATATAGACCGAAGTCCTATGTCGTAAAAATAAACCCTAAAGCAACAAGGTTGCCGGAGTTGGTGACATAAAAGGCCCCGAGGGGAGATAGGGTTGGGCTCGATTCAGAAAGGGTACTGAGCCACAGGCATAACATGTAAAAAAAAAAAATGTTGTACCCTTCCTAGTGGACAAGGCTCAAGGCTATGGTGCTTTACTGGTACAGGATTATGGTCCTGTCCATAAATTAGTGTGTAGGTTGGTCCGTTAAGTGGTAGATCCAAACCTGAGGTCAAAGGTATATTAACCTCTCACTGAGCTAAAACAAACCGGAGAATAGCAAACAAGAGTTTTATTTGCTAATCATACAGGCAGATATTCAGTACATAAAACTTGAAACAAAGTGTTGAAAAAATGCAACATACATAAACAAAAGGTAGAGACAACGTATGATACCATCAATATAACTCAAAAAAAGGAGAGATGTGCAGTATTTACAACAAAGTGAACAAAAAATGCTGTATTAACAATATACAGATCAATCTTGAAAAACGGTTATTTTCATTCTTGCATAATAGTGTACCAGTTCATGTGGACACACAGGTCCTTTGTGAATAAATCCCAAGGTCAAAAAGTAAAAGGCGAGGAAGGCTATATCATCGCCCAATTTCATAAGGGTGTCCTTATTAATGGAAAGTTTCTTAGTCAGATAATACTTTACAACAATATGTGTTTCCAGGGTCCTATGGAGAATAATATATCTTGCTAGCCTATGTGTTTCCAGGGTCCTATGGAGAATAAGATATCTTGATAGCCAATGTGGCAGAGACTGAGTGAACAGGGTCTGATTCAAACGGGAACAATTGCATGTGGCTATTCCCGGATTGACACGTTTCGGCGGAAATGCAGTAAGGTAGCGTCCGCCTTCATCAGGGGTCCGCAGGGGCGTCCCTGCAATGTGTATAGAGAGCTGCAGTGAGTAATTTAAAAGAATGCCAATAATCATTTGGCATAGATGACAATATGTATGTTCTCTCAAGCACCAAAGCGGCGGCTTACCTGCCGGTGCTGTGATTCCCAAGACTCGGTCTTCAATCACCAAAGGGCAAAGGGCTGGGCAATGAAGGTACTCAAATGGGTCCTGCTGAAAAGTAGGCGGGCCCAAGGCAGTAGTCGTAGTGTACAGCGTTATTCTGCGCAGGGGACAAAAATGAAGGTTGGAAAAAATATACTGAGGGGTGTTGTATGGACCTCGCTATGGGCTACAGTGGCTTGCGGGCAAACACCAATGCAGGGTAGAACAGATACATGAAATAGGTACCTGTTGGTTGGCAAGTGAAAGTTCACTGGGTGGTTGGTGAGCTGGGATGGAAGCATCTCTAAGACAGCTCCAATTCCAGCGTCACAGGCATCAGTTTGCAGAAAAAGAGTTTGCTGTAGTCAAGGTCACACAAGACAGGTGCCCTGCACAGACTTTCCTTCAAGTCATCAAGGACCCTTTGACAATCTTCACTCCAATGAACCTTCCTAGGCTGCTTGCATGATGTCAGAGCTGTCAGAGGTGCAGCTATGGTGCCATAGTCTGCCATGAAGTTTCAGTAGTATCCAGTGAGGTCCAAAAACGCTCTCACCTGGGTTTGAGTAGAGGGAGTCTCCCAGTCCTGTACAGCTTGTACTTCACTAGGGCAAGTTTGGTCGCCTTGATAGTGAGGTGTCCCATTTCATGGCCTGCAACTTGTATACAGGGTGCCAACCCCGAGCCCCTCAACTGAATATAGATAACATGATAGGCAGATCAAATAGTCTCATCATTGCATTGAAGGAATCAGGATTAGAGTGCCTTTATTTAAGGTAAAAAGTGTAAATGGCACAGCGCATATTTGGGTTAGGATGACCCAGGAAATGAAGGGTGCTTTAAATATTACACACATTCCATACATGCTGAAGGATATATACGAATAAAGGATAAAAAGTGAGAGATGTTTAATTTAAATAAATAATAGCTCCCTGAAGAATAAATACAGGATCAGACAAAAACATATTTCAAAATGTATAACTCACGTGTAAAATGGTTTCCAGTCCTGAGACAGGTGTGAGGGACGACGACCCATGCTAAGATTTTTCAGACAGGCAACAGAGGCTGATACCCTGAAGATAGTCTTTGCCAGCATTTCACAGTGAGATAATTAGGTTTGTTAGGTTAAAAATTGAATTTGGCAGGAAAAACAGACAAGATTACGATGAAGCCAGATAAGTAAGGGAAGTTTTAGATACATGTATCTATGTTCTTTTTTATTTTTTTTATTTGAAAAAACTACAGTTTTAACATAAAGAAAAAACTTTTGTTTCAAATGACAGAATAAGAGCTCCAATCAAAACAGCAAGACAAAGCCTTGTCACAATTATTCCACAATTATTTCTAAAAAATACACAAATGCCCGAGCATGCTTATATACAGCAGAAAACAAATTGAAACCAGCGGAAGAGGCAAGATAAAATAATCAGACACAGACACAAGTATCCAAAACAACTGTCTGTCATGTATCACTTCTAGTAGCCTCCTGAATGACCAAGATCCCAACATTCAGGTGGCAATTAAATGCAAAGTCTGCACAACCAACCCAAAAGACCTACAACCACTTCAATAACACAGATTAGCAAGGGAATTGCAGCAGCACATTTAAGTAATTTACAATGGCACAAACGTGTTTAACGTTATTGCCACTGGAAATTAAACGCCACCAAGCTACCATGCCTCCATAAAGAGGTGCAAATTGGCTAAGGTGCTTGGAACGTAAGTCGCAGGTAGCTTGGCATTCAGGAATTAGATGTTTCAAAGTTTCAGTAGGCCCTCGACAAAAGCAACATAAATTGTCTTTGGACAATGGATCTTTTCTTTGCCATAAGATTTCCATCATTTTCATGATATTCAAGCGAAATCTAAGGAATTGCTCACGATAATATCCCGAGTAGCATCGCACCAGGTAGGATGATTGAGAGTTTAATTTTTTATGATCCAGACTCAGCCATTTTGTTGAAGCCATCTTTTCATGTTTTTCCAAGTTGACAATCCATGCTCAAGAGTAAAATTTTCTTTTTGCATGTTGTGGCCGAATAAACAGATCATAATTACTGATTTCCGCGGCATCGACCCAGTTTTGCACTCTTGACCGCCATAGATCTAATAGACAGTCACGAGTGGACTCGTGATTTCTTGAAAATATACGGTAGGCCGCCGGTTTGCTGTTTTCTATCATCTTTTGCATCAGTGCGACGGATTTCCAAATCATATGACTATAGAGTGAATTTAAAGACAGTTCATGACGTAAGGTGATGAGAGAGACACTCTGCGGAAGGTTTAGAGCTCGCCGCCAAAAGCAACCCTCTAGCTGATTCCAGGTTTGCTCTTTAATGTTCCAGCTTGCTTCTGCAACAAAAGTCAGTATAGATACTACCTTTTGCAGATAGAACATTAGAATTGGACTTAGAGAAAATTTGCCAAAGCTTTTGTTTATTTTGGCTGCTTGAAGAGCCAATCTTGAACACTTTACTTTCAAATCTTTTACCCATTGGTGTTCACAAAGCGAGTTGTTAAACTGAACTCCCAAGTAACGTATAGAATTCACTGAAGACAAGAGATGGCCTCCAACCGCCCACCCGGAAGCTTTGTCCTTCCTACTGATCACGGGTCCAACAGACACAATTTTTGTTTTTTCTGAGTTTATTTGTAACTCATTGATGGATAGATAATCATAAACACAAAGAAGAAGACGGTGCAGTCCAACTTGGGTTCGATCCATCAAAACCAGATTGTCAGCATAAGCAATATATCTTACGGCGATCTGGTTCATTTTAGGTGGAAATTAATGGGCTTCCACTAAATAAGGTGGTAAGTCCGCCAAGAATAATTTAAATAGGTCAGCTGCTAGGGGGCAACCCTGCTTTACACCTCTTGTTGTTATGATTTTGTCTGATAATTCTCCAATCTTGTTAAGGCGCACCCGAATCGAAGTATTCGAATGAAGGGCCATTACTGGATTGAGTATGCTAGCTGGACACTTCCATTTTTGTAGCTTCGACCAGAGCAGATTGCGATTTATGCCGTCAAAGGCTTGCTTCATATCAATGAAGGCTAGATGCACTTTGGAGCTCGCTTTCTGAGCTTCCAATTTCAAGATGGTTAATATTGAAAGATTTACATCTACGCCAACGTCCTTTGAAAAGCCAGTTTGACGGTCATCGAGGATACCGGCCTCTTGGGCCCAAACCACCAGCTTCGATCTTAAGTTGGAACCAAAAATTTTGCCGAATGAATCAAGTCCCTTCTTGTGAATCGGGACCACAATTGCTATTAGCCATGACTCACGGAGTGTTTTATATTTGGCAATTTCCTTGAACAGGCACTCAATAAATGGAGCCCATGACAGAATGTTTTTTTTAAGCATCACATTACTAATCATGTCAGGGCCAGCTGCACGTGAGTTCTTTAGCAGCTTGATTGTATGAGTTATGTTGTCTTGCGACATTTCTACATTCCGGGGCCCGACTTCGCTCCTGAGTTATGATTCTATTGCAGGGTTCGAACTGTCGAACACTTTAGTGAAGTGCTCACACCAGGTATCGCTAGTAATGGTATTCTGTGTCGAATTCAAGCTGTTCGCATGGCCCATGTTCAGTATTTGCCATATGTCGCGAGTGTTTTTAGTTATCATGAACTTCATCATTAATTCGGCGTGGTCTTGCTCCATAATAATTCGATTAGAAGTTGCCCAGTTCCTGTACAATGCACATCTTGCCTTCAGTTCAACTTGTAATTTATGTTTTGAATTTTTTTTTTTTTGTCTCAGGTCCCTTCTTAGTTCTTTTTTTTTCTCATGCATAAGCTTGCAGAACAGATGTTTATGGCTTTTATGTTGTTTATTTAGATCATTGTTGTCTGTTATGTATGTTGATAGTAGGGGGGTATAGTCCACCCCAAGGGGCAAATTCAAGAGTCTGTCAGTTAAGCAGCCAATCTGATTAACACTGAGCCGCAAACTATTGCCACCCATGTTTGTTTCAACCGGTAAATTGTATCGAGATGTAGAGGTTGGTGCAACCAGCAAACATCCAAGGTTTAATAGCCTGTGATCACTGTTGGTCATTTTTTGGACTGTAGTGTGTTAATCTTTGATTCAAATGGTCTCGAGATCCAGATGTAATCAATAATACTGTGCAAAGACTCTCTATGCCAAGTTGGATTTGCGGGCATATCGCCTTTAACCGCCCCATTTAACATTACACAATTGCGTATCTTCATCGCATTGGACCATCTTTGTGCTCTTTCTCCAAGATCTTCTTTGGTGATCAAACAGTACATTTGATCCTTTAGATCATGTTTAAACCATGAACAGTTTAGATCTCCACAGCATATGATTGTTAAGTTGCTGTACTTTAAAGTTGCATCATCCGTTAGGGAGCATATAGCATCAACGAACTCCTTCGTGTTGATATTTACTGGATTCCAATAACAGTTAAAGATCAAGAGCAATGTTTTTTTTGCTTCTGCGTTGTCACTCATTGGGTGCATGATTACGCCTTGTACAAATGGATTTGGATTGAAAGCTTCTGGTCTTGACCAGTTTTGTGACAAGCGAACCATAGTTATAAGGCCTGCATTTGGGTGGTCTTGTGCATTTTTAATGGCCGGATTGACTAATATAGTAAAACCATCTCTCATAGGAGCGTCGAGCAGCCATGTCTCTTGAAGACAAATTGCAAACATTTCCAAGTGGAACTTCGAAGTCATTGAATAGATGGTTGAACCCACGAGTATTCCAAGAAAGAATGGAATAGGGGACCTCCGATGACGTCAATCATGGCTAAACTTGTGCATCTACACTCGAGCGGCTCACATAGTTGCTCTTAGAATGGTCTGTACGACCCTGTGTGCCAACAGAACTCAAGAGCTTTCGAAAATGCGCTACATCTTCAACTTTTCTTTTGCAAACGGTGGCTTGTCAAGCCTCTTTGAGATGTTGTTTGTTATGGCAATCTCGGTTTCAGTGGAAATATCAAAAACAAACATCAAGAGGTCATCTGCAGCTTTCATTAAAGTGTTGCGGACCCCAGTTGATTTGATGTGAAGCAAGACTGTGTCAGAGCATTGCTCAGTTAAGTATTCAACAATTTTGATGTCATCAGTATCGATCAAACGCAGTGGTGGTATGTGTTTGAACAGCCTCAGCACATTTGTGCGGTTCAGATTCAACTCGTTGTCGTCTCCATGAATATTTTGTAGTCTTAGTTTGTAGTTACATTTTGCAGCTTGATGAGATTTACTTTCGGGGCGCCCCGATTTAGAATTAGTGAGCTGTTTACGTTGGTTTGAAGTTAGTTTTGGATTTAAGTTCGAACCCTCCAGGGCAGATTTTGTAGGCTCTTCTTCTATCACGCCCAACCTTAGAGGTTGGGCTGCTGGGCACCTCCTGGGCATGGCGCTCTTTATAGACAGTGAAGTGCGACGAGGAGGACGTGAAGAAGGCATCTATGTTCTTATTGAAGGAATGTAGCAGGTGCATTCTTTAGTCCAAACCTTAAACTGGTAGAGGCCTGCTGGGGTTGAGAAAGCAGTTTTCCCCCCTGGCATGGTCTGTCAGTGCTATTTGCCAATAGCCTGAAGTGAGATCAAATGTACTGAGGTACTTGGCTGAACCAAGTTTGTCCACCAGTTCAGCTGTCCTTGTTAAATGGTGGGCATCAGTCCTGGTGACTGCATTAAGAGCTCTATAGTCCACACAGAATCTCAACTACTTGGATCCTGCCTTTGGTACTAGAACGACAGGACTAGACCATGGACTGGTAGAGGGCTCTATTACCCCCGAGACAAGCATCTTGTTGACCTCCTCCTTTATGTGGGATCTTACATGATCTGACATCCTGTAACCTCTGTTTTTAACAGGTAAACAGTCACCAGTTTGAATACCATGCTGGCCTCAAGGGGTCAAGCCTGGTGATAGTGAAAACAGGGAGGCAAACTGATTTAACAGAAACGTGCACTCCTCCTGTTGTTTAGGTGTCAAATATTTTCTCATCTAAAGGCTGGCCTCTGAGTAGGTCAGGTAGAGGTTCAATCTCCTCCTCCTCTTGAGCTGAAGCTAGAAGCAAAGCTCCCACTTCTGGTCTCGAGACATAAGCTTTTAGACGGTTGGTGTGAAAGACTCTGGGAGCCTCCTTAGGATTGCCTAAATCCACCAGATAGTTGACCTCTCCAGGTTTACTCACAGTTTCGAAGGGTCCTATCCATTTGTCCTGTAAGGCCCTCTGCCTTGTAGGTACCATAACTAGAAATAGCTGGTCTTGAGAAAACTCAACCAAATTGGCCTTCTGGTCATGCCAATGCTCTACCAGAGCCTGACCTGCTTTCAAGTTGTCTGATGCTTCTGCCATCATGTGTGACAGTCTCCTCCGGAGACCTATCACAAAGTCAATGACTCTCACTGGCTGTCACACCGTTGCCTACCCTCCCAAACCTTCTCCTCACCTGATGCTTCTGAAGAGCTGTTCCGGCCTTCTGAAGACTTCTTATGGCGAGATTTCCTGGCTTCAGTGTCCTTTTTGTCTTTTTATCTTTTTTGTCGTGCAAGTAAGGTCTGGCTCCCTCAGAGGCCATCTTGGCAGGGACTGATACCTGTCCTCGGTGGACCCCAGACCAGGGAAAAAGCCGGTTGGCAAAAACAATCCTGGTAATGAGATGTAGAATCGTTCTTGCTTGGTAGAAGAAGATGTCGTTCTAAGTTAACGACTTCTGAAAGGTTCCACAGAAGGTGAACGTAGGATGAGCCACTGAACTCTGGGAGTTGTAGTCTGTACTCAGGGATTGACTCCAGGACCGCTACAGATGTAGAACCAGAGGAGAGGTCATGAAGCAAGTGCACAGTTCTGTTGTGTGCTCCTGTGAAGAGTTGGCCTGGTGAACCACCTTGCAGACGTGGTTGTAGTCATACCAACCAGGAAGAACAGATGGAATAACAAGAGGCAAAGCCAGGTTACAGCAAGAACGGAAGAGATTGAGTCCCACAAGCACCGGTAAGTAAGAACAGGTATGTTGTAGCTAGAACCAAGAAGCCGCGTTCCACACGAAATAGAGAGCAAATAAGCAGAAGGAGGAGCCAGAACGCGGAAGTAAAAGATGTAAGCAGGATGAATCAGAAAGAACAGAAAAATGAAGCAGAAAGGGTCCGCAGAAAGAAAGGATCGTACCGGAGAAATGAACAACCTAAGTAGGCAGGAGTACTGGCTACCCGGGCAGATAGAAAAGGTAGCAGACGGGCGCAAGACAGGAACAGAAAAGGAAGGTGCAAGAGAAAGAAGTAAGTACCAGCAAGTGGACCGTTTCCGAGCCAGAAAACTGAATATCAGCGGAACCCAGAAGGGAGTGACAGTACCGGAGGAGAGGAACAGATAGAAGGTAAGCAATGAAAAATACTGACAAAGCAAGTTGGAAAAAACTAGGCGGAAAAAAATGCTTTCGCTGAGGAATACTAGCGAAGAGTGGAGGAACTGTGAGAAACACAGCAGCGTCGGCAGTCGAATGACGGATTCAATGCCCTGCCTAAGGGGCGTGGCTCACAGATAAACCTGCAGCAGCTATATTTGGGAAGACTTGAATGCACTATCAGTTCCTATAATGTATTCTAATGATTCCAAGCCTGTCATAACTTCCAGGGGCGAAGCCTGACAGTATACCCCCTTCCCTTCGGGGGACCCCTGGGTTTGCCCGGATGTAGCTGATGAAACCTTCGTAGAAGCCTGGGTGCTTGAATGTGACTCCTGGGTTCCCAAGTTCTTTCTTCTGCTGAGTAGCCCTTCCAATGCACCAGGTACGGAATCCTACCCTTCTGATAGCGTGAATCAACCAACTGGGATACTTCATATACATCGGGGAAGTTGGGTTCAGTTGGCTTGACCCTTTTAATCCTTCTGTGGTAAGCATCTGAGTAGAGAGGTGTGAAATACTGAGTGTACTCGGTGGAGATTCTTTGGTAATTTCAAATGGAAGGCAACCGGGTTGATTTGTTCAAGAATTGGAAAATGTCCGAAATAGGCAGGAGCGAACTTGCCTGTATGGACCAACTTGGGTAGTAATTTGGTTGACAACCAGACAAGTGTATCTGGTTCCCATTCCGGGTTTGGTCCTCTTCTGCGGTCAGTCCATTTCTTGTGTTCTTGTCTGCTGGCTTCCAATGACCTGATTGCAGTGGCATGCACCTTCTGGAGTTCCGCGAGGAAACCATCAGTGGTTGGTGAGCTGGTAGAGGTTATGCTTGTCCAAGGAAGGTGCTGAGGGTTATAACCATAGGTGCAAAAGAATGGACTCATGTGAATAGATGAAAGAGTTATGTTATTATAAGCGAATTCTGCTTGTGGAAGAAAGGAAGCCCAGTTTTCCTGTTCCGAGCTGCAGAAGCTCATAAGGTATTTCTCCAAACTAGCATTTAGTCTCTCTGTTTGGCCATTGCTCTGCGAGTGATACCCTGAAGACAGTGCTCTATGATGCCTAATTGTTGGCACAAAGAGGACCAGAACTTGGAGGTGAACTGTGTGCCTCTGTCAGATACTATAGTCAGGGGCAGACCATGAAGACGAACTATATCCTGCAAGAATATTGCTGCTCTCTCCGGTGCTGAAGGAAACAAGGCTAAGGCTGAGAAATGAGCCAATTTACTAAAGGAGTCCATAGTTACCATTATGGTGGCCATACCCTTCGACTCTGGCAGACCTATAATAAAATCTGTGGAGATATGTTCCCATGGGCGGATAGGTAGCTGGGGTTATTGCAATAAACCTATGGGTTTACCGTTAGCCGTCTTGATGGTGGCACATGTGGGAAAAGCATGAACATATTTCATAACATCCTTGTGTAAAGTAGACCACCAAAACCGACGGCTGACTAACTCCCGGGGGTCTTCTTAATGCTTGGATGTCCTGCCAAGGGTGTGTCATGAAACCAAGATATAACCTGAGTCCGAAGTGGCTCTGATGGTAGATTCAATGCCTCACCATGATAATAGAGTCCTTCTTCTACCCTACACATGGATTGGTCATCCAGAGTACCCGGAGATCGGTGATCCTGTTGTAGGAGTTCTTGCAGGAACGGGGTGATGGCTGAAAGGATCTTCCTCTGGGGGAGAATACGTTCCTGGCCTTGATAGAGTCCTGTTTCTTCCCCTTGGCTGTGGGATAGAGCATCAGCTACCTGGTTTTTGGTACCGGGTATATACGTTATGAGGAAATCGTATTGGGAAAAGAAGTATGCCCAACGAGCATGACGGGAGTTGGCACATTCCATCTGCTGTAATACCCGCAGGTTTCTGTGATCTGTACGAATTAAGAACTGGTGAGTGGCTCCTTGGAGCAGATGACGCCACTCCTGACACCGGGAGACGCAAGCAGGAGTTTGAGAGCAATTATAGAGCTAGCGTGGGGGAAGTGACAGTAAGGCATTGGGAAGGAGTCAAAGAAAAATGGAAGAGCTGGACGTGGATCCTCCTGTAACGCTGATTCCTGGAGTGGACTCTAATCGGAGGCATCTAGGCTTTGACTGGGGCCCTGGAGAGCTTCTACTTTGTGAGACATGGTTTTCAAGCATAGGAAAGGGGTCTATGGGCGCTGGTTGTCCGTTCCTTTATCTTGTTCGGAAGGATGAGGACATCTACTCCCCGATACTACGCAAACTGTTCAACGAGTCGCATGGGATCTTTGTAGCCCTTCAGAGGAGTGAGGAAGAACTATCTGGAAAATCCCAGAAAAACCAGTTTGCGAGGACCTGCCCTTGTGAATCATCGGGTTCTACATTTCTGCATCCGTCCCTAAGATTGCGGATCATGACCATGCAAACAGTAACACTGCACCATCATTATTGATGAGATGAGCGTACCAAGTGAACACCTGGATTAGAGACCAGCTGTGAGTTGTTGGTGTAGTCTACATGTTCCTAATTCCACTGACGTTCCTTTGACAACGCTGGACTGTTGTGCCCCTGAAGAATTTCTGTTGAATAATCGTTGTACAGAAAGAAACATGTTGGGTTTTTGAATGTGCTGTCATTAGTAACAGCACTGATATAAATGATACTGAGCCTTTTTGTGAAGTACTAGACCAAATAATTGACGTCGACTCAGTTGTTAAAATCCTGCCGTTCATATTTGCAATGGACACAAAGTCGTATTGTTGTATTGTAGGATGTTGTTTTTAAGTGATGATTTAGATATTAGTCGTGAATGAAATGATGAATCATCTGAGTATGAATGAGGTATGTTTGGCGTATGGTTTGATGTGGTTTTAGATGAGAATGATGTATTTTATCAGAAGAACCAGTGATTTTCACAGATTGGTAAATGTTTACACTGATTTTGACACTTGTAATGTTTTTCTAAAAAATAATTAGATCAATCTTAAACGATGTTTTTTCTACATATTAATAAAAATATTGAATTATTAGAGAGAGTCCTTTGATTTGAATTGAATGCCTTTCATCTCACTGTTTAGAGAGACGTTTTCTTCACAATGCTTTGAAGCTATGATGAAATGGTGACTGTCAACATGAGATAACTACGCCTGAGCTCACCACATAGAAACACAAGTACTATGATCTCTGATGTTAACATAAATATATAGGTTCTATCCAGGCCAGATCATAGTACCAAGATATTCCTGGTATCCCCTGCCTCTTCTGTTTTGTTGCCACTCCTGACAAGCCTGTTTTATGGCCAGTAATTCCTTCTCAAGGACAGAATAGTTACATTCACTTGACGTTAGGGTCCTTGAATAGTAAGCCACCGGGTGCTCCAAACCATCTTCTGCCTTTTGGGGGAGGACAGCACCCAACGCCCCTACAGAGGCATCAGTCTCGAGAATGAATTGTTTGCTCTGATCGGGTTGTACCAGGACGGGAGCTGATGTAAATAGGCCCTTCAAGTGATGAAAGGCTTCACTAGGTTCTTGTCCAAAAATAAACTTGGTACCCTTCTTGAGCAATGCTGTAATAGGCACTACCAATTTAGAAAAGTTTGGAATAAATCTTCTGTAAAAATTGGCCAAGCCTAGGAACCTTTGTACATCTTTCACGTTCTGTGGTTCCTTCCTCTCCTTCACCGCCTTGACCTTCTTGGGATTCATACGAATGCCATCTTGAGTGAGGATAAACCCCAGATAGGACACTGAGGTTACTTCGAATTGACACTTTTCCAGCTTAACCAGGAGATTGTTCTTTAGTAACCGATCTAGTACCTCCTTTACCTGAATGCGGTGTTCTCTTAGGGATCTTGTGAAAATTAGGATGTCATCCAAATACACCACGATGGACAAGTACAACATATCAGCAAACATCTTATCGATAAACCTCTGAAATATTGCAGGTGCATTCACTAAACCAAACGGCATGACTCTGTATTCAAACAAGCCCAGAGGAGTCCGAAAGGCCGTCTTCCATTCGTCCCCCTCTCTTATTCGTAGAAGGTGATAGGTGTAAAGATGCTGGAGGGGGGCGGTCTGTACTCCCGCTCTCTATATGGTAGAGGAGAGGCACAGAGGACCCCAGCCAAGATTCTCTATGCGGTAGCTATGGTCGAGCAATAAAGGCCTAGCTTCTCGGGAGGTGATGCAGGCTGGTGTAGTCCCCAAGCCCCCACAAAGGAATGCCCACACACTGTATTGGTTAAAACACAGACTTTATATAATTAATATTCAAGGTTATGTACACTATCACAATAACTCACTTTGTGCTCAGAAATCAACAATGGTAAATATATACACTTCTAAAGTGGTACCACAAATGTTATCAGATCCTATTAAAGTGCATACGGTCAGAAAGTCACACAGATCAAAATAAAGAGGAAACCAGCAGTAGAGAGAGGAAGGAAAGCAAGATGGTTGAATAACTGGCAGAATACTGGTCACTACCATTAAACACAGTTCTGTGTGGAGATCCCCCCACCTGGGCAACCTGTAGAATAAAGATACAAGCCCAGTCCATATATTGTTCTCAACAGCCTTCCCAATAGTTCTGCAACCCCAAAGTACCTGGTGTTGTAGCGTTCCTCATCGGGGAATCGATGACCCTTCTTGAGTGCCCTCCCTTTAAGGCAGGAGTCACAGGTCATCGAACGTCCGACAGAGAACAGGTCGAGCTACGACGGTGAAGTGGCCGCTTCGTTCCTAGCGGTGCTCGTTGACGGGGAAGCGTAAACGTCCTGCAAGGAAGAGGCATGCGGGGCACATCTGTGTCGATAGTTCTGGACTGCAAAGAGTTTGAAGGACTGTGGCCCAGCAAGGGCGTCGAGTTGTCGGCGTCTCTGTGGTCTTTGGGTGGCGGGAAACCCACCGGTGGATGCTCCTCAGCGCGTCGACGGTAGGGCCTTCTCCAGCAGGATACAGCGGCGACAGTGTGGACGAGAGCGTTCTTGGATTTGAAAGTTCTTAGGCAAATGGGAGCTCGGCGGCTCCGGTCAGCGATGTTGGTCGTCGACAGTGGCAGACAACAGTCCGGGCGCTTCTCCTTGGAGTTCCGCAGCAGTCCCCATCTCGGGTCGGCAGCCTGTCGAAGGTCTGTCTACCAGGGAGCTTTGGCAAAGATCAGCTGGTGCACGATGGTCCCTCCTAGCTCAGGAAGAGGGGGTTTCAGATTGTGAAGGAGACCAACAGCAATTCTTCTCGTCCAGCAGAGCTTCAAGGTCAAGCTTCAGTTACTCCAGTTACTCATCGTAGTGGACTTCAGCTTCTGAACACGATTCCTAGCAGTGAGAGGTCCCCAGATATACTGTTGATCTCCCATTCACTCTGCTGGGTCACACTCAAGCATCCAATCACGACTAAGGGCATTCATGCAGACAGGCAGCCAAACAGGCACACAGTGCATTCAGGCCATTCACTTCTCTCCAGACACTCACAACAAGTTATGTGTATTGGGACAAATACCGAGCCATTCAACACTCCACACTGCATTCATACTGGTTTCGGGCAGGGCTGTCTCAGTCATTGTGTCAAACACTAGATACTAGACACCCACAACATAGAATGCGTATTCGTCACACACTCCATTCATCCAGGTCCCACCCACAGGCGTACCCACAACATACAGTCGTTAAGAAGGCTCCAGCCAGTCTGGTCAGCACTTCCCCACACTACCATATATGAAACTTCCACCCAACAGCCAGTCAGGGGGAAGGGACAGAGGCAGGGCTTCCCGGGACTTCGGGAAGATCAAGGTAACAGGTGATGGAAGGCAAGAGGCCATGGGGACCATTTTGTCTCCACCAGGAATCTACCGATTCCAATGACAGGGTCTGGGCATCCCAAAATGGAGGACGCTCAAGGCACCAGTCATTTCAGCACGGAGCTGCCACCAGCCCATACCCTGCTCTGTTGGTCACACACAGGTGCCCAAAAACATACACTAGGGGCAGAGGGTTGCACCCCTACCCATGGGTGCCATAAGGGTATCCCATGGGTCTGTTCATCAAACCAAAAGAGAGAGCTGCACCGACAGGAATCTCACATGAACTCCTGCGCGGAAAACATGAATGAACACACGATAAAAAGCAGTAAAGGACAAGGATATGGAGGCCCTGTCCCTCCGATGCATTTCCAGCATCAGAATAGGCCCCCCTAAGGTCCAGCTTGGTGAAGTACACTGCCCCTTGTACTGTCTTTAGGATGTCCCATATAAGTGGAATAGGATATCTGTCTCTAGTGGTTACTCTGTTCAGCCCTCTATCGTCGATGCACGGTCTGAGCTCTGAAGAATCCTTCTCGGGAATGAAGAAAAGTGATGCTCCACAAGAAGATCTGGATTCCCTGATCAGACCATTCTGCAAATTGGCTTCTAGGTACTCCTTAAGAGCTCTTTTTTCTGGTAAAGACAAAGGGTACATGCGTCCGAGTTAAACTATGGCATCTGGAATTAGGTCAATAGCGCAATCCTCTGCCTGGTGTGGTGGTAGTTGTCTAGGTAAGGTGTCCTCGAAGACCTCTGCAAATTCCTGATATTGTAAGGGAATCGAAGATACAGTCTGGGTTGGTATAGAACTGTTCTTCTCTACTTCCACCTTAATACACGAGGATTCCATGCAGTTACCGCCACAATACTGGGAATTGAAACAAAGACGGTTAGATGCCCAATCGATGTGAGGGTTATGCTTATGCAACCACGAAATTCCTAGTACCAGCGGAAAATGGGCAGCCTTAATAATATCCATTGATAAGAGTTCTTGATGTCCTCCCATCATCAGTCTCAAGGGTGCGGTCTCCTGAACAATTTCGCCAGAGGACAGTGGAGTACCATCAACCCCTCTACAGGAATAGGTCTTTGTATAGAACGCAATGGAACATTGTTTCTCTCACCCAGTCCACATCAATAAAATGACCTGCAGCTCCGCAATCTAACATAGCCATGACTTCACAGGGTTCAGATTTGGTGATCCATAATTGGACTTGAAAAACCATCAAACGGTTGTCCTCAGAGTCTGCTATTGGTCTGGTATTGTTGCAAGGGTGGCTGACTTCTCCCCCGATACCTCCCTTGCATAAGACTGGGGGCTGGCGTTTCCCTTACGCCTAGGAGGAACTTCAGAGCAATTCCAGAGTAGATCTTTGGAAGAACCGCAATACATGCAAAGACCAGTGTCCTTACGTCTCTTGCATTCTTCTGGCATTAGTGGCCAGCGGGTTGTGCCTATCTGCATAGGCTTTTCGGTGGTAACGATTTCCTTGACTGTTGATGGATACGGGTTCGAAGGAGTGTAGGAGCGAGTTCTTCTCCTTTCTTGTTTTTGCTCTCCTATTCTGTATTCAATTTGCAGGGGTAAGGTTACCAGCTCTTGAAACGAAGCAGGACGAGCAATTCTAGCCAACTCGTCCTTAATGTCCTCATGTAATCCCCGCCTGAATATCATCTGTTGCACCGAATCTGGCCATGCTGCCTTGGCCGCTAATCTTTGAAAAGGTGAGACGTAGGATTGCACATCTGTGTTGCCTTGACGTGCGTCAAGCATGGCCTCAAAGGCTGTGTAGGCTACTTCTGGACGTTCAAAGCGCTCTCGTAACAATCCTAGAAAGCGGTCATAATCGTACAGGATCATTGTTGGTAACCAATGGCGTCGCCCAAGCCAAGGTATTCCCTGTCAGGTTGATGATGAGAAAGCCCACTCTTGATTGTGCGGTCTCATAGGTGCGAGGTCTAAAGGTAAAATGGATCTGGCAAGCATCAGTAAAATCCTTCAGCCCTCCTGGATTACCGTCATATTTACTTATAGGCAATGCCATAGAGGGAAGATCTTCTCTGTTCTCATCTCGTACTACCACCTGTTGGCGAAGTGGCACGTTTTTGGTACGTAGAGCCTGTACTTCTGCGGTGAGATTCTGCATGGCAGCTATCAGCTCCTGGTATTGTTCCAAAGATGCCATTTGAGCTTCTGGGCGTTGTATTCTGTCACACCGTTGCCTGCCCTCCTGAACCTTCTACTCACCTGATGCTTCTGAAGAGCTGTTCCAGCTTTCTGAAGACTTCTGAAGACTTCTTCGTGTGAGATTTCCTGGCTTCAGTGTCCTTTTTGTCATTGAGTCTTTTTTTTTTCATGCAAGTAAGGTCTGGCTCCTTCAAAGGCCACCTTGGCAGGGGCTGATACCTGTCCTCGGTGGGCCCCGAGGAGCCAAACCCCAGACCAGGGAAAAAGCCGGTTGGCAACAAAAAACCCTGGTAATGAGATGTAGAATCGTTCTTGCTTGGTAGAAGAGGATGTTGTTCTAAGTTAATGACTTCTGAAAGTTTCCACAGAAGGTGAACGTAGGATGAGCCACTGAACTCTGGGAGTTGTAGTCTGTACTCAGAGATAGCCTTCAGGACCGCTACAGATGTAGAACCAGAGGAGAGGTCATGAAGCAATTGCACAGTTCTGTTGTGTGCTCCTAGAGACTTTTCAGGAATTACTCTGTGAAGAGTTGGACTGGTGAACCACCTTGCAGACGTGGTTGTAGTCATACGAGGAAGAACAGATGGAATAACAAGAGGCAGAGCCAGGGTAAAGCAAGAACGGAAGAGATTGAGTCCCACAAGCACCAGTAAGTAAGAACAGGTATGTTGTAGCTAGAACCAAGAAGCTGCGTTCCACATGAAATAGAGAGCAAATAAGCAGAAGGAGGAGCCAGAACGCGGAAGTAAAAGATGTAAGCAGGATGAATCGGAAAGAACAGAAAAATGAAGCGGAAAGGGTCTGCAGAGAGAAAGGATTGTACCGGAGAAATGAACAACCTAAGTAGGCAGGAGTACTGGCTACCTGGGCAGATAGAAAAGGTAGCAGACGGGCGCAAGACAGGAACAGAAAAGGAAGGTGCACGAGAAAGAAGTAAGTACCGGCAAGTGGACTGATTCCGATCCAGAAAACTGAATATCAGCGGAACCCTAGAAGGGAGTGACAGTACCGGAGGAGAGGAACAGATAGAAGGTAAGCAATGAAAAATACCGACAAAGCAAGTTGGAAAAAACTAGGCAGAGAAAAATACTTTCGCTGAGGAATACTTGCGAAGAGTGGAGGAACTGTGAGAAACACAGCAACGTCGGCAGTAGAATGATGGATACAATGCACTGCCTAAGGGGTGTGGCTCACAGATATACCTGCAGGGGCCTTTTTTGGGAAGACTGCACTATCAGTTCCTATGAGGTATTCTAATGCTTCCAAGCCTGCCATAACGAAGCCTGACACTGGCTTGGGGGAAGGAGCACTCTCCAACCCCTCCTTAATTAGGGCCAAGGGGCCTCTAACTGGATGGCCATAAAGAAGTTCAAAGGGACTAAATCCAACTCCCTCCTGAGGGACTTCTCTATAAGCAAAGAGAAGGCAAGGCAGTAGAAGGCCCCACTTTCTTCTAAGGGGTTCCTCTAAAGCACCTATCATGCTCTTCATTGTACAGTTGAACCTCTCTACCATCTATTTGTCTGACGATGGTAGGCAGTTGAGAACGTGTAAGTTACTCCACAGTTTTTCCACATGGCCTGCATGTAGTGGGACATAAAATTGGACCCCCTGTCAGAGATAACTTCTTAGGAAAACCTACTCTGGTAAAAATGCCAAGTAGGGCCTTAGCAACAGACTACGCTGTAACAGTCCTCATAGGTAAAGCTTCAGGATACCTAGTAGCATGGTCTACTACCACCAGGATAAACCGGTTTCCTGAAGATGTGGGAGGGTCTAAGGGACCAACAATGTCGATTCCTACCCTCTCAAAAGGGACTCCCACCACTGGTAGAGGCACCAAGGGTGCCACATTCTTGGCTCCACTCTTGCCAGAGGTTTGGCAAGTGTGACAGCTCCTACAGAACTTATCTACATCAGAACCCAACTTAGGCAAGTAGAAATATAGAGAGATCCTTTCCTTGGTCTTCTTAAAACTTAAGTGACCAGCCAAAGTTATCTCATGGACTAACTGTAGGAACTGGAGTCTGCTTTCAAGAGGCACTACAAGTCTTCTGTAGTCCCCTGGGATAGAATCAGTTGGTTCACTGTAGAAGAGGCCATCTTACCAGTACAACCTATGCTTCCCTGGCTCTTGCCCATCCAGCTGGGAAGCTGCCTATTGGCAAAGACCTTCAAGAATAGGACACTCTCTTTGACCTCTGCTGAAGTCTGCCCTACAGGGTCCACCTTCTGCCAGTAAAGACTGCAGCACAGGATGGTCTGCAGGATCCAGATCTCCAAAAGGAGCAAGGTCCTATTCCAGCTCTGATTCCTCAGCAGCTGATTCAACCACACAAGGTTGTTCCACACACACAGCCTCAGCTGGTGGAGGGATCACAGGTGTGATCTTGGACAGTCCTCTCGGGGATGTCCTGGTTGGTAGCACAGGAGTGCTGGCTGGTTTCTTCCTGGAGGTTTTAGGTTGCCCCTTTTCCTCCTTCTTCTTAGAAATTGCAGTCAATAATTATATTCAAAAGCAGCCAACCAATCCAAAATATCAAGCTTAACCTCATACGTACTTACTGCATCTTTGAAATGCGAGGCCTCTTAGAACTGGAAGACCTAGAGGACTCTGGGAGAGAACCAGTTTCAAGAGACAACTTTTTCATTTCAAGTGCATGATTCAATTCCATTTCTCTGAGTCTAAGCTCTTGGTGCTTGCTTTCAGTTTGAGCTTGGATCCTTTTAAATTCGAACTCAAGTCTCAATTTTTCTAAAGAGACAAATTCAGGACATAGGTTTGGACCTGATGGGGTCCCAATGGTCAAAGGTTGAGGCCTATGAGCAGGTCGAGGTAAACCAGGGTCTACATTCTGAGACTCTTCTGCCTCATGTAACTCATCCGCAATATTAGAGCTGGGCTCTGACATATTATCATCCTCATCAACATTTTCCAGATTTGCTGCAGGTGTGGGGTTTCAGAACCACTTCTCAGACTTTGGTATTCTAACAACTTTTCTATCAATTCAACCTTTTTGCCTTTTACAGTGAGATTCCTAGCTTTGCACATATCTCTCAATTGATCAAAAGTTAAAGTTACTAGGGTCCCCTGTCTGTAGCTTTCCATATCAGTCATGATAAAACAATTGCTTTACTAGTGTTGCTTAGCCTTGGGAGGATTATTTGAACAAAGGTTAAAGTAGCACTCTAAGTGTAACAAGTATACTTTATCCTCACCGCTGTACACCAGTGTTAGGCAGAACCACCTGCAGTACCCTTTGGGAACACTACAGGCGATTAAGACTACAAGTGTAAGCACAATTTCACCTTTGATACAAGCCTGTACTACACAGTAAAGTGGTAGCGATGGCTGAGCATCCAGACTTATCTCAAGAGTTTAAGTGAGCAGTAGAAAAAGTTACACAAAGGACCCACAGATACATTGATTCAAATATACACTTACTCAAGGTTTCTTGGTTAAAGAATATACATTTATTTACTCAGTTAGAAAACATTACACTAGCATAAGCAGCTCAATATCACACACTAATAAACCACAAGAATACAACCGGTAAGTAAATGAACAAGTTTAGCTCCAATGAAGTGGGAGCAACATGGCACTTCAGATACTTATTAAAGGAGTAAAAAGACAAGGTTATAAGAATAGACAGCCCAAATACGTTCATAGGCAGGGCAAAAAATGTCAGTTAAATACAACCAACAATTCTTGTCAATAGGCCTGGGCAAAAGTCAATGGTTCAGAGTCTCTTGTATAGGATAGCACAGTTCTGGTAGATAACGGGTAAGTCTTTGCCACAGAGATTAGGAGAATTTGGCTAGGCAAAAAGTTTGACAAATGTTAAGGGAAGGACAAGCCTTCGTAGTTGAGGAAAGTTTCACGCACTTTCTCGATGGCCAAAAAGATTTACGGACCGCTTTTGCTTAGTACCTTGTTAATGAAGAAGAGCTGTAGCTGAGGCAGTTGTTCCTGGCAGTTTGAGCAGATCTCACTGTTCCTGAGCTTCAGTCGTGGGGACAAGAAGGAGGACGTCAGGAGGTTTCTGCACTGCCCAGGGATGAGGCCAAAAGCTTTAGCAAGACGTCGGTTTAAGGTGTGAGTGTCTTAAAGTCCACAAGCTGGTTTTCTTCCCTCTGGTTATCCGGTTTTCAACAGCACTCTGATGAAAAATTGACCAGATGGGGACGGTGTCCAGGTGGCTTGCGAGTTGGTTGTTCCCACCAAACTCAAGGGAAGAAGTTAACCTTGAAGGGCTACTCTGTCGATGGAGTTTCAGGCAATTCAGACCTGCAGCGGGGCTTCACCAGTCATCCATTAGTTGCAGCAGTCCTCTTCCTTCAGCTCGTCTTCGGTTCTTTCGTTCCAGTGGTCGACCCTGCTTTCCAAGTCCCAGAGACCTGCTTTTAAACAGTTTTCCCCCATTCATTCCAGCGTAGCTATCACTGACACAGCAGGATAGCCAGCCGGCCAATCACGCCAGAGTGCATTCAGGTCTCCTAGGAGACTAAGCACAGGGAGTTTCGGGCACCCCCCTCACCTCCTGTCCATCCCAGACACTCAGGCGCCAGAGGAAGGCTTCAGCACTGAAGCCCGCCGAAGGCCAACAAACAAAGGGACCAAACCTGGTTTGATGCGCAGAGACTAACACAAGAAAGACCTTCCAAAAAGAAATGGTGAAAAAAGATGACCAGAGTCTGTTTTTACAGATAGGTCTTGGGTGCCATATTGAAAAACAAGGCTGACCAGATTTTTAGCTACCATTGTTAGCGGTCGTGAAAAATCATGGTAGTTTGATCTAAACCACTGCCACCAGCCATTTAAAGTAGGAAAGGGTAACATTTTACTGTTACATGAGTGTTTTGACTCAGGGGAAGCTAGGAAACCCCTCCAGCACTCTATAGGAAGATAGGTTGTGCTGGGTCAGTATAAATTTAAAGAGACTAGTAAAGTCAATTTAACTTTACATGCTCTTGGAGACGGTAGTCAGTCCCAGAGAAGGTATTTAAACCTTGGGAAGTCTGAAAGACAACCCTGTGTCACTGCACTGAAGGTGCTGTGTGGCACACAGAAAAAGATGATGCCTGTGGAGGTGTTTAAAAACTCCATAACCAAAGAACACATACGTAAAACACACATCAAAATACATGTAAGATTGGGAAAAAAGGCTCACACTCTTTCTGGGTAAAAAAATCAAATCCTAGAAATCCATCAAAGTTGCTGGGGGTCGCAAAAGGTAAGGGAAATTAGGACATATTGAGAATTCTCCCTAACAAGCTCTAGTTCAATTCACCGTCAGGCGGAACAGCCGGCCTCGAAGAAGGCCATAAAAAGGCCCCGTTTGCCCCTGTTCGCCGCAAGCGAGCGAAGGCACCTCTTCTTCTTTGGGTAAGCTCTTTCATCAGCTATCTACGACCGCTCAGCATAACCAGCCTCATACATAGGAAGGCTCTACTTGCTTGCGCACTGTGTATGGCCGATATATGGCAGCTACAAGGTACCTTCACTCACGCCAGTGCACATCCAACAGTGACATGATTTGAGAGACCCTTGATAATACTGTTGCATTCGCCACTCAGAAATCACCCGCTTCTTTCACTACCATCATATTCACTCAAAACAAAATAATACGTCTGCACACGTCGTTGCATATGTGCTGGCATGATTAAGACCTGACTCAGCTCAGCCTCTGAGCCAGAACTCCCTCTCTATTATTGCTGTACACCCCTTTGCTTCCTACCTGCACTACGTTGCTGTATTCTTGAGTTTCTTTATAAACATACGCTAATGGTATACGTCTGCAGATATATGCTTTATCTACTGGCTTGGTGCCAGACCACTGTCGTCACATTCTGCATCCTTACCAACCTTGCACCTTGCACTCATCTGAACCTACCTCCTGCATTTGGGCAACCTAGCACACTGATTTCAGCGAACAAGCCTATTTCATATATGCTGTACTAGCTTACGGCTGCATTTAAGTAAACCGCACCCAAATGAACTAGCCTTCCTTACCTGAGTGAACTAGCATTCTGATCCTAAATGCACTAGCCTATTGCATACATGTTGAACTAGCCTACTGCTGCATTTGAGTGAACCTATACTGCATTTAAGTGAACTAGCCTATTGCATATATCTTGAACTAGCCTACTGTTGCTTTTGAGTGAACCTATACTGTATCTAAGTGAATAAAACATTAGTTATAGGCGCCCCTCTATAAGAACAAACAAGGCAAAAATAACCTCTTCTTTTGGATGGTACCCACTCTAGAGTCCGCTGCCACACTTTTTGCTCACTGTACCTTTCACAGATGGGAAATACCCATTTGCATATCAGTCTTTGTCCCGCCCACATGGGCAGTCCCGCACCGAAATGCTAGGGCAATTCCCCTCTGAACAAGAGTACCAACAGCAACTCCATACACATGTTTCAGCCATGTTGGGCATCATCAGTGAGGTGGAGCTGTGCCTCTCTGAGCACAGTGAGCAAGGGGTCCATAGATGCAGGAGAGGAGTGAATACGATAGAGGTGAGAAAGGGGATGTGGTGAGAGGAGAGGGTGAGGGGAGAAGAGAGAGTACAGATAGCAAAGGGAAAGAATGGGAAAGAAAGAATTAATGGCAGAGCAATGAGAGGAAGAAGACTGGATGGTGTGAGAGAAGACAGAGGAGTGAGGGGCCAAGAGTGAGTAGTGTAGGGGTGTGTTAGAAGGAGTAGTGAAATTAGGGAAAGGAGAGAGAAGAGCGTGTGAGTGAGAAGGAGTAGTGAAATTCGGGAAAGGAGTGGGAAGAGCATGTGAGTAAGAAGGAGTAGTGAAATTGGGAAAAGGAGAGAGGAGAGCGTGTGAGTGAGAAGCTTTAGTGAAATTAGGGAAAGGAGAGAGAAGGGCATGTGAGTGAGAAAGAGTAGTGAAATTAGGGAAAGGAGAGAGAAGAGCTTGTGAGTGAGAACGAGTACTGAAATTAGGAAAAGGAGAGAGAAGAGCGTGTGAGTGAGAAGGAGTAGTGAAATTAGGGAAAGGAGTGAGAAGAGCATGTTAGTGAGAAGGAGTAGTGAAATTAGGAAAAGAAGAGAGAAGAGCGTGTGAGTGAGAAAGTTTAGTGAAATTAGGGAAAGGAGAGAGAAGAGCATGTGAGTGAGAAGGAGTAGTGAAATTAGGAAAAGGAGAGAGAAGAGCGTGTGAGTGAGAAGGAGTAGTAAAATTAGGGAAAGGAGAGAGAAGAGCATGTGAGTGAGAAGGAGTAGTAAAATTAGGGAAAGGAGAGAGAAGAGCATGTGAGTGAGTTTAGTTTAGTTTACTTTTTTTATTTGTACCGCGCAACGAACCCTGGGGTAACTGGGCGCCAAAAACTTGAACAAGTGATACAGACATAGATCAAGAAATTTACAGCAAACAGGAGTAATAATAATAACACTAACCGAGCTTACAGCAAAACTGCAGTAATGAGCAATAAGTGCGAAATTGATCAAGGTTACATGACGGTCAATAGTTGACATAGTATGCTACAATATCAAGTTGCTAGTGTTACAACAGGATATACATAGAGATTAACAGGCACAATATTTAAATGATAGATTTTAGTCGAGAGTTAGCGTCTCTTGCAGAAGAGCCAATTCTTGTCTTTAGTTCTAAAGGTACAGAACGCTGATTCCATTCTAAGACTGAGGGGTAGGGCATTCCACTGTTTGGTGGCAAGGACAGGGAAGCACGCTACGCCAGCTCTTTTTAGATTGAATCTTGGGATGGTAAGGCAATGGGAGTATAGGGCTCTGGCGGGTCTGGCTGATTGGTGTTTGATGAATTTATCTGCCAGGTATTTGGGGGCAGAGTTTAAAAGGCATTTGTAAGTAATGACAAGTGTACGAAGGGAGATTCTACCACATACTGGAAGCCAGTAGGAGTCGTGTCTGAAGCTGGTAATGTGGGTAGATCTGGGGATGCTCAGTGCAGATCTTAAGGCATTGTTTTGAAGGACCTGGGGTTTGTTGAGGTTTTGTTCAGAAGTGCGTAGGAAGAGGGTGTTGCAGTAGTCACTCTTGGACAACACTAGCACCCTAGCTAAAGTAATGCAGCTGTTAGGCTAGAGGAAAGCCTTACAGGCATTAATCAGCTTGTTGGTATAAACAGTCGTAGATGCAATGGCATTCACCTGCTTCTTGAGTAAATGGGTGGAGTCAAGGTAGACCCAAAAAGGTTTTGATTTCATTGGCCACTTTGATCATGTTGATGGATGCATATTGTGGGTATAATTTGTTTAGGCGTATTTGGGATCCGACAAGCAGGAGCTCGGTTTTCTCGTCATTGAGGCATAAGCTATGGTCTGCCATTCATGCTTGGATCTTCAAGTATATGTCATTGATCAGTTTGGAATCATCTTCATAGCAACCTGACAGCGTAATGAGAACCTGGGTATCATCAGCGTAGTTCATATATGTGACACCCAAGTTGTCAAGGCGGTCGAAGAGGAGCTTGATGAAGATGTTGTAAAGTGTTGGCGAGACGCACGAGCCTTGTCGAATACTGCAATAGAAGGGAATTGGGTCCGCTGAGGCAGAGGGTGCAAAGACCCTAGTGGTGCGATTGAACAGGAAAGAGTGTATCCAGGTGGAAGCGTTGCTAGAGAAGGCAGCTGCTCTGGACAGGAGATCAGTAAGGATCTGGTGATTGACAAGATCAAAGGCTGCAGAGGTCTAGCAGCAGGAGCATAGCCAGCTTTCCATTGTCCTTAGCCTAATCCATTTGTATTTTAAGGTCCAACAGGGCCGTTTCAGTTGCATATCTTGGCCTAAAGCCTGATTGTCTGTGAGGCCCAAAAGGTTATTGTCCTCCAAGTGTTTCTGGATTTGTAGATAGGCCACTCTATCTAGAATCTTTAGAATGTAGGGAACGGTGGTGATGGGCCTGTAGTTAGTGGGAGTGTTGGGGTCTAGGTTGGGCTTTTTTAAAAGGGCATAACCCAAGCCTCCTTGAGGTTGTTTGGTACCGAGCTAGTCTCAAAGGACGAGTTTATTAAGGCAGTAATGAAAGGAGCCTGGTCCTTAGCGCCTTCCTGAATGATTGTGGCTGGGCAGAGATCTCTTTGGCATCTAGGTTTGAGGCCTTTAATGATATTTTCTACTTCTTTGGGTGAAACATGTGAGAAGGAGAAGGGTGGGTATACATAAGTCCTGGCGATAGGTGGGGTGGATATGTTGGCATTCATAGCCAGGCTGTTCTTTTTTTGCTCAATTTTGGATTGAAGCATAGTGATTTTGTCTGCGAGAGCTTTATGAATTTTTGTGCACCAATCTGCGTCTTTCACACACGCTTCCGATGGTGGGGAAGGGGACTCAAGATCTCTGAGGATACTGAAAAGCTCCTTAGTTCTGGACTTGGCATTAAGGATTCTGTTATCAAAGGTTAGCGTTGAGGATGGCAGATTTATAGGAGGAAGCGGCTGAGGTAAATAACACTTTGTTAGTAGTGTTTTTCTCCAAATGGATTCTGCCGCTCTTTTGGCATTCCGGATGATTTTTAGTTCTGGGGTAAACCACTTGTTAAGATGGGCTATTAGTTTAGCTTTGGTTAGTTAAATGGGGGCATGCTGTTTACAGCGGCCTCAAGCCTGTTATTGTAGAGGTCAACTAGTTTGTTTGAATCTAAGTGGGTCATTACGAGGTTGGAGGTAGCCATGGCGCTACCCCCTTACCGCATACCGGGTCCGGGTTCCCTGAATGGGGAAATACCGGGCCATTCCAACCTTGGAGGTCTCAGTATTTTTCCATTGAGCCCCCATAGGGCTCAATTGGAATGGAGCTAACAACGGGCCCGTAAATAACGGGCCCGTTGTTAGCTCCCTGGTCTGCTAGCGGGACCCACCAAGGGCGCCTGGTCTTACCAGGTGCTCTTTGCGGGTCCCGCGAGCAGACTCGTAATAGGGTGGTAAGGGGTTAACAGCGCCGGCACCATTACTGGCACTGTTAACCCCTTACCGCCCAACTCATACTGACCCCCTATGTCTTTGTAGCTGGCTGAGTTTAGGATATTCTGGATCAAAGGGCGTAGACTTTGGAGAGTTATGTTTTAGTTGTTTCTGGTGAGGATTTGCAGAGTGATAGGGTGACTAGGAATGCTAGGTGCATTCCCTTGGATGGTAAAGGAGATGAAGTGATGGTCGGACCAGGCTGTGTGCTCGTTTTGGAGGAGGGTGGTAGAGCAGTTGTGATCTGCCAGCCAATCCAGTTTTCTGCCTTTGCTATGCGTCTGTGTTGTGATGCAGTGGTTGAAGCCAAGCTAGGAAATGGAATTTTACAGAGATAAGGCATTAGAGTAGTTGGGGTCAAGGAGGCCTAGGTTAAAGTCACCAAGTAGGATGATTTGTGACCCTAGTTTGGTGTTATTGGTCAGTAGGTCAGTGATGTCTTCCTTGAAGGATGAGATGTGACCTGGGGGCCGCTAGATGAGATGCATGAGGAAGGTTTGGGACGCTGAAAGGGGCATCTTGACTGACAGTAACTCCGCTGATGAGATGCTGGTAGAGGGGGTGGCTTTAAGGCCTAAAGATGCTTTGGCAATGAATGCTACTCCACCTCCTTTGCCTATGTCTCTGTCTTTCTGTATTATTGAGTAGCCATCTGGAATGGCTAGAGAAAGTGCTGGACCTGCTGCAATAGGCTAATTCACTTAGATTTTTTTTAAAAAGGTAGCAGGCACCCCTCTCCAGAAAGAACATGGCATGATAACCTGTTCTGTGGCTTTTTCCCACATTGAGAGTCCGCAGCCATCGCTTTCTGCTCACTGTACATTTCACAGATGGGAAATATCCATTTGCATATCAGTCTTGAAACTACCTCTCCATTCTCCTTCATTTTGTTTGCACCACTACTGCCTCACACTCGCTCTACACCTTTGTACCACACACTATAACTCTTACTCCAATTCCCCTGCTACATTTTCTCTCTCCTCTGTATACCTTCACACCCACTCCTAACATTGCACTATATACAACTGGTACCACTCTCTATCGCAGCCAAAAACATACGTAAATTCTTTTTCAACTCCACCACTTCAGCACTTCACTCCTCCATCTGCCTTCCTTCTGGCCTCTCAGTCCACCTCCATACCGCCTGACCTCACTCCTAAATCTCACAACCGTGAGTTCCAATACCCATAATAAATATTTAATTCTATACTTACAGTGAATGATGTGACGTACGGATGTTGTATAAGTGACTATGTAGAAATCTAGGACACACCTCATTTAGATTGAGGTTCTCATTTTATTAAAAACCATAATTTGGCATTAGGGACCCGTTAAGTTAACACTTGATTAAAAGAGGGTCCCTGCCGTCAAATTTTCATCATTTGCACTGTGGGGTGCAAATGTAAAGGGCAAAAGGTGACATACAAGTGTGTATGCCACCTTTGCCCTTACCGTTTCCACTCTGCAGTGCAAGGGAGTAAATGTTTCATGGCATGCCAGGCAGCACTTACTTTTGATTGTGAACGCTGCTTGCCATGCCTGCATGGGAAGCAGCGCTCACAATAAAAAAAACGCTCTCCCAACATGCTTGCATGTCGGAGAGCATTTCATCTGCTGTTCACAAATACAACTAAACCTTTTCTGACATGGTCGCATGTCATAGACATGTAATTGTACACACTCACTCCTATTCTCGCATGGCAGGGAGCCTGAACAACGACTCCCTATGTTGTCCGCCTGCTCTATGCTGATGCATAAAGCAGGCAGGCCCCACAGTAATCTCCAGCATTTGCTGGAGCTTTTGTATGGCGGAGAGGAAGGGAGCGGCAGAAACGCAAGTTGATTCCGCTCCTTTAGGCCATACATGAAAATGAACTGTGCGTGAATGCACATTGTTAAAGCCATACTCAAGGCTTTTACGCCTTGCATTCAGGTTGTGGCTCAACATTTTAAATCTACATATATGGTGGGAGGAGTGGAGAAGGACCAAGGTTGCCACTCAGGCCATGCAGGTGTTCTCCCCATAGCCTACTTTATTAAGTGATATTTATTTAAAAACATTTTAACTTTTAGTGGAGCAGAAAAAAGTGAAACGTCATATCTTCATATCTGGACTGTATATGAACTTGATTACAAGCTTTGTATATGAGCTTCTGCAAGGTCAATCCCCTGACATCTTGTGCCTCACAGAGACCTGGCTGTCTGACTGCTCTGCTCCCCCTTTCTCCAAGGTCCTCCCGAAGGGCTATGAATTGCTCCATTTAGATCGGGTCGCGCCCCATCCTGACGGGGGAATTGTAAGCCGTATTAGTGCGCTTAGATGTCGATCCCTCTTACTCTACTGGCCCCTTTCTTGCTCCATTTGTGGAACTGGCTGCTTCACTCCAAGTTAGGTTTTCTAACCTAGTTCTGTTAGGAGATTATAATTTCAGATATAAGGCCCCTTTAGCCCATACTCTATTGCATTCTTTTGAATCTTTTGGTGACCTTGGTCTCCAGCAAACTGGCATTCTAGATCTTATCTTTGCGACACACGCTTCCATTGCTGTGGCACCAGTTAGGCCAGTACTATGGTATGATCGTTATCTTGTTCCTTTCCAGATTTTCTACCTTGGCTCTACTCCTAAACACAGTCCACCTATTGTTATAAAACACAATTGGCGGACTTCTACTTTGGCCCAGATGGTGTCATTCATTAACAACGCCTGTCATAATACACCCAGACTTGATCTAGGTGCACTTTCTGCAATTTTGTGTAGAGCTGTGGACCTGGTAGCCCCTCTAAAGGGAATCCAGTTGCGGAATTGCTTGTCCGCCCCTTGGTTGTCTGAGGAATAGAAGCTCGCCCATCTGAAGGTCAGGAAAGGCTGAGCGTAAATGACGCCTGGCCTACACTTAAGCGGAGAAGGTGGTGTTCCAGCACCTAACACGTGAATTCCACACATCGATTTGAAATGCCAAACAGATCTATTTTACACATAAGGTTGAATCAGCACTCAATCAGTCAAAAGACCTATTCTCGGTCGTTAAATCTTTTTCTTCGACGACTCGCTTTACACCCAGTGTTAAACCTACCCAAACTCTTTGTGATTCCCTGAGTTTTTTGAGACCAAGATTATTGACATTCGCAACCTCATTAGTATAAATGGCAACACCTAAAGACACACTCTTAGCAAGGCAGAACACGAGTATGAGCAGAACTTCTGTGACAAAGGCACAGGAGCAGGGCAACGGACCAAGGGACGAGAGCAGCAGTCTGAAAACGCTGAGTCACCTACTGGAGGTCGTTGCCTCCGACAGATCGTGAAAGACACGTGGAGAAGGCCAGATTCTACAAGTGAAGATTGCATTGTGTTACAAGGACACCAGCGACACTCCCGGGTGAACGGCAGAGTTCAGGAGGTGAGGCCAAACCTATGGTACTAACCTTGACTTGTTAATTGGAAATAGCAAAACAAGAAAGAAGCGCACACAGCCAGTGAGTGGCAAGCAACCTGAGAGACCGGTGTGTGTTAAAGCAAATGAAGTAGAAACATTATATCACAAGTAAAGGATGCACACGTGAGGATGAGATGTGAAAAAAGCAGACCCGTGAATGGACTTTGATGTAAAAGGCAGCTGTGAGATCAGCGATACTAAGTAACAGAGTGGTCCAGCGAAAGGAAGTAGCCCATTTGAAAGTCTCTGTGAAAGGTACATTGTGTGATGTTAAAAAAGAAAAAGTGAATTAAGTGTGTACTTTGAGTTGAAGTGGTCCTGCGGTGGTCTTTAAAGAAAGCCACTCACATTTGAAAGTCTTTCGACATCCGGCAAAGGAGTCTGTGCCTGATTGAGGGAGACCAGAAGTATAATAGGTTTGATGAAGGGAGCCCCCTGGTATGTTTGTGTTAAACTGTGATGTGAGAGGTCTGAGCCCGGCAGAGGGGGACCTACGTGATCTGTGTACTATAAGGTCTGAGCCTGACAGAGAGTAACCTTTGTGAACTTTATGTTGGAATGCGATTTTGAGAGTCAAGAAAGAGACTTTAATGTGGAAGGCCAGGTGGGCCCCAGTCCACGATTTGGAACTGCTTAGAGTGTCAGAAACAGAGCCATAGTGTGTCATCCTGCCTACAAAGATAGCCTTAGTCTGTGAGTTGTAACGTGAGGAGGAAAGCTGGTTCAAATGCCTTTATTCTTTTGAACACTGATTTTTCCTTTGTATACATTTCTTCTTTTTACACATTTTGTACAAGAGATAGAGCAGGCATTAGGTTTTTGTTAGCATAGACTATTTTGATTTGACAGACCACTAGGATTTTTTATTTTATCGTTTGATGGTCGAGACTACTCCCATCTTAGTTATAGGGCAAAATAGGAGTTTCTCCGATGCCAACATTTTCAATAAAGGTTTTACAAATTGTATCCATTGTGTCATTGTGATACTTGTGATACCATTCCTATCATACAGAGCCTTGATATTATTAGATCTGTCGGCTGCTTTTGACACTGTCGATCACTCCATCCTGCTTGCTCACCTGGCCGGGGTGGGGATAACTGGACAGGTACTATCGTGGTTCTCAGCTTTTCTTGGTGATCATTCACAAACTCTTTCTCTTCCAGCTTTCCGCTCTGCATCTGCTCCTCTTAACTTCGGGGTCCCCCAGGGTACGGCCCTGTCTCCACACTTTTTAATGTGTATATCCAGCCCCTGGTTAAACTCATCCACTCTCGCAGCCTCCGATGCTATTCCTATGCTGATGATACCCAGATTATTCTGCGGCTTGATCTTTCCCATCCCGATCCGGCATCTCAGGTGCAGAGTTGCTTGGAGGACGTGGGGTGTTGGATGAGCAACAACTGGCTTAAACTAAATGGGGACAAGACTGAGATGCTGGTGGTTGGCCCCACTTCTGCTTTCTCCCTCTTTTCTTGGCCCCTGTCCTAGTCCGGATTTCTGTTGTGAAGGATTCGGGGGTCAACATCTCCTCCTCGCACTCCTTGGAGGCTCAGGTGGCCTCTTGTTTGTCAGTCTGGCCGTTACATACCTAGAGTTTTGCTCAGGGTATTGGGTTTTCTCCCTGCACAGTTTCATGCACCAGTGATTGCCACACTAGTACTGAGTGTACTAGATCACTGTAACTCTTTGCATATAGAACAGCCACTGTATCTGATCCACTTCCTTCAAGTACTGCAAAATGCGGCAGTCAGATTGGGGTTACATACTCCCTATCGCAAGTCCATCTCCACGGCTCAACAGCAGCTTCTTTGGCTCCCGGTGGCCCAGAGAGTGCAGTTTAAATCCATGTGCATTGTGCACCGGGCCTTCTATGGCCCACCTTCAGAGGCCCTCCAAAGTGGTGCCATTCTGTCTGGGTACCACAGGGGGAGTGGGAGGGGCTTTAGGCACCCTGGACTGAGTTGCCTTGCCAACTCCGGTCGCACTCTGGTGTGATTGGCCCAAGTGGTGAGCCACCCCGCTCACCACTTAGCGCGTTTTGAGTGACAGCTAGGCTGAATGAATGGGGGTTTTCTGCATAAAAGCAGGGCTTTTGGGACTGGATCTTCAGAAGTCGCCACAGGACCTAAGAATCCGATGAGGGTAAAGCTGAGCCGACCTGCAACGACGACAGCTCCGGTGGAGCCCTGCTGAGCCGACTCACCACTTCCCGACGACAGAGGAGATCTCCCTGCCGGAGAGTCTCTTCCCCTGACTGGTGGGAACAACCAGTCCCCTTTGCCTTTTTCTTCGCTCCAGGACGCAGTGGTCGAATTGCCCGAGCAGAGCACCTCGGCAACCGGATAGCCACTACCCCTGTACCGCGACCAAAAGGTGGTGCCTTGTGACGGAGCCCTCTGTGGCTGGTCTCTTCCCTGGTGGTGCACCGGACTTCACTTTTCTTCGACGACGAGATCATCTCTACTCTTGGCAAAGACCCGACGTGCATCCACCACCAGGAACAACTGCCCCCGCCGGAGCTGTCTCTCCACAAACAAGGTACCGTGTCCGCCTGGCTTCCCTTTCTGTCGGATAGAGTGAGGTGTCTTAATCCTCGCCTTTCCATTGGGTCGCCTCCAAGCTTTCTTAACTTTCTGTTCTGAACTGGTCCAATCTTTCGATAACAATTTGCGACAAAGACTCGAAGTGCATTTCCACTGTGATACTTTTCTGGGACACATCGCCTAGCCTCTCTCCGAGTGGGCCTGGCCTCTGAACTTTGTGATCTGCAGTAGACCCTGCCTTACTTGCCTTGCATTTGTTCGTAAAAGTATTGGTACCGAGTTGATTTCATAACCTGCCTTATTTTTTCTCTCCCGTCCTAACGAATACTAGAGTGCCATCTAGGTTAAAGCATACACCTCTGTCTGCAAATAAGTGATGCCGTTGAACCTAGACTTGTCGAACTATTGTTAGGGGGATTGATCTTTTTCTTATAGTAATTGTGATTGAAGTGTTTACCGTTTTAGTGCCAGAGTGTTTTTCATAGATGTGTTTTTATAAATAAATAACTATATATCTTTACACCAAAGCCTTGTTCGGTGTTTGCTTGTTCTACTGTGTAAATTGCCCTATTTTGTATACTCCACATACTGCCTAACTCTTCTTGATGGAGGTCTGACTGCTCAGCCACAGCTACCAAGTGAATCTGTGTGGTACAGACTGCTACCAAGTGGGTTTACTGCCAACCACCTGTAGTCCTAAATCGTTTGCAGTGGTCCCAGAGGGAACTGCACAGGTTTCCGCCTAACACTGGTGTACAGTGGTGGGATTTGTATCGAGTATACAGTTTAGAGTGCTTTTCAACACTTTAGGATAACTAACCACAAAGCTTAGCACTAAAAAGCAACTTTCAAAAACATGTCTACTATGGAAGTTTACAGTCAAGAATCCTTGTCAGGTGAAAATACTGAGAGTTTACGAGCCCTCTGTAGACACGAGAATCTTTCTGTAAAAGGCAAGAAAGTGGAACTGATAGCGAGATTGCTGGAAAAACAAAGTCTGGGTACTGGTTCAGAGGAACCAACTTCTCCAGCGAATGTAGAAAACAGTAATGGTATTGATCTGAATCAAAGTCTTGATAATGAATCAGAAGAGGAAAGTGAACCTAATGAAGTTAGACACTCTGAGCCTCTGTCTGCCTTACCTACTGTACCTACGGGGCCCATACCAGGTCCCACATGTAACCCTGCTTATTTTGAACTTGAAAAAATGAAGCTTGAATTAGAATACAAACGTTTCTTGGCTCAGTCTGAAAGAAACCAAGAGCTCGAGTTCAGACGGATGAATGCCCAGGCTGAGCAGAAGCAAGCTGAGTTAAGACTCAGAGAAATAGAACTTAATCACGAGTTAGAGATGAAAAAGTTGTCTGTGGAAAATGCTTCTCTCTCCTCTGGTTCCTCTAGAAGCTCCAGTCCCAAAAGACCCCAGATGCCGAAGGAATTAGTGGGTATGTATGAACTGAGATTGGATGTTTTGGATTGCTTAAAACTGTTTGAGTACAATCATGGGCTCCAGGACCTTACCGGGAATGATCTACTTCCCTGGTTGTTCCCTAGGCTCCCCCCTGTTGCGACTGATGTGGTAATGGAGTTGGGGGAGGCGGATAAGAAGGATTACGAAAGTGTGAAACTAGCTTTGATAGCTAGATTCGGGAAGACCCCTTCCCAGTATCTTAAGAGGTTTAGAACCCTCAAAAAGCATGATGGTACCCCTTGGGCTACCTGGGTGAGTGAAGGGTTGAAAAACTTAGAGGGATGGATTAAGGGTTACAAAGTGAACACTTATGAGGGTATGAAGAATCTTTTTATGTTGGAGTCTATTTATGATGCCTGTTCTCCTGAGCTCAGACAGCACTTGGCCGATTCGAAGGAATTGGATTCCAGGAGGCTAGCTAAGGCTGCTGACTTGTGGGTTGCCAACAGGGCTACTCATAAGGATTCTGGGGCAACTCAGAAAAAGGATGAGGGAAAGCAGCCTAAGAAAGACTCAAAAGAGAATTCAAATAACTCAAATTCCAAAGAGAGCCCCAAACAAAACCAGAAGGGTAAGCCACAAGGAAAACCGCAGCAGAATAGTGTGTCTTCTGGTGCCAAACCGGAAGGGGGCCAGAACAAGCCACCATTCCAAAAAGCATTCGGTAAATGCTTTGTTTGTGGCTCGACTGACCACGTGAAAGGAGATCCCAGGTGTAAGGGTAAACCTTCAGGGGTCCAGCTTGTCTCCTTAGCCTTCGCTCCAGAGGAGGAAGTCCAAATGGCAAGTGGAAACTTTCTACTGCTAGCTGATGAACCCATTGGAGTCTCAGCCAGCGTTTCTTTAGTATCTCTGGGGTTGTGGGAACAACAGAATTTAGACGTCTATAATTCTATCCCCGATAATACTAAAGAGTATTATAAGGACAGTGTCCAGATGAATGGTCAGGAGACTCCTGCCATTAGGGACACTGGGGCCAGCATAACTGTGGTGGATAAATCGTTTTTTCAGGCTGAGGATGTTGCTAAGGCACCCAAACGCCTCACCAAGTTAGCTGGAGGGCCTGTGCAGATGCTTCCCCAATTACCAGTTCTCATCCAGTGTAACAACATGACTGTGAAGATCCCTGTCAGCATACAGAGTGAGGTACCAGGACGCGTGCTGTTGGGTAACGATTTGAAAACTCTCGGAGTTGTATCGCTTACTCCCAGACCTCCAAGTAAATGGTTAGAGGAGCTAACCAGACCTGCAAGAGAGAGGACCATGCATGGTACTCTCCAGGAGATTATGAAGAGAGAAATCACTCCTGCTCCACTGGAATTGTCGGCCGCTGTCTCGAAGAAACCAGGAGCGAAAGGGAAACCTAAGACTCCTACCCCGAAACCAGCAGCCAGCATTTCAGTGCAGCCAAAAAGGACTTCCCTGCGGTTGTCCAAAGTTACACCCGTAACTCCACCTGCAGCTGAGGCTGAGAGGGAGGTACAACCCTGTGTGGTAGAATGAGACTCTGAAGAGGAGCTAATGGAAGGCCAGGAACTCATTGGAGATCTGGATCCTGTTGACCATCCTGAGCTGCAGTCTTTACTGGCAGAAGGTGGACCCAGCAGGGCAGACTTCAGTAAGGGACAGAGAGAATGTCCAACTCTGGAAGGTCTTCGCCACCAGGCAGAAGCTCAGGCTGAAGGGCAAGAGCCTGGGAAATACCTGTTGCACTGGGAAGATGGCCTCTTCTACAGTGAACCGACCGAGTCTGCACCTGGAGACTACAAACGACTTGTAGTACCCCAAGAGAACAGACCACAGTTCTTGCAGTTAGCCCACGAGATTCCTTTGGCTGGTCACTTGAGTTTCAAGAAAACTAAGGGAAGGCTCTCTCTCTACTTTTATTGGCCAAAGATGGGGGCCGAAGTAGAAAAACACTGCAGGAGCCGCCACACCTGCCAGACCTCTGGTAAGGTTGGCTCCAAGAATGTGGCACCTTTAGTGCTTCTCCCAGTTGTGGGAGTCCCATTTGAGAGAGTAGGGATTGACATTGTTGGTCCCCTTGATCCTCCAACCTCCTCAGGCAACAGGTTTATACTTGTTGTAGTAGACCATGCTACTAGGTATCCTGAGGCAATTCCTATGAGGACTGTACAGCTCTGGCTGTGGCTAAGGCCCTCCTTGGTATTTTTACTAGGGTCGGGTTTCCTAAGGAAGTAATCTCTGACAGGGGGGTCAAACTTTATGTCCCACTACATGAAAGCCATGTGGAACACCTGTGGAGATACTTACAAGTTCTCAACAGCTTATCACCCACAAACAAATGGGTTGGTAGAACGGTTCAACCGAACCATGAAGAGCATGATAGGTGCTTTAGAAGAACCCCTTAAGCGTAAGTGGGACCTTCTACTGCCATGCCTTCTATTTGCTTATAGAGAAGTCCCTCAGGAGGGAGTATGTTATTCTCCCTTCGAGCTTCTATATGGTCATCCCGTCAGAGGTCCATTGGCCCTGATTAAGGAGGGGTTGGAGAGTGCTCCTTCCCCCAAGCCAGTCAAAGTGACTGACTACGTGATAGGTCTCCAGAGGACAATGTCACACATGATGACAGAAGCAAGCGATAACTTGAAAGCTGGACAAGCATTGGTCAAGCACTGGCACGATCAAAAGGCTAACATGGTTGAGTTCGCTCAAGACCAGCTCATTCTCGTTATGATCCCGACAAGGCAGAGGGCCTTGCAAGACAAATGGATGGGACCCTTCAGAGTTGTGGGTAAACTCGGAGAGGTCAACTATCTGGTGGACTTGGGCAATCCCAAGGAGGCTCCGACAGTCTTCCACACCAACCGACTCAAAGCGTATGTCTCAAGACCTGATGTAGGAGCGTTGCTTCTAGCATCATCCGAGGAAGAAGACGAGAGTGAAGCTCTTCCAGATCTCCTCAGAGGCTTACCTTTAGACGAAAAAATTGAAGGAGTAAATCTCTCTTCAAATCTGACACCCGAGCAACAAGAAGAGTGCAAATCTATGTTGAATCAGTTTGCCTCCCTGTTCTCGCTTTCGCCAGGCTTGACCCCTTGGGGCCAGCATGACATACTCACTGGTGACTGTCTGCCAGTCAAAAGCAGAGGATATTGAATGTCAGAAAATGTACGAACCCACATCAAAGGTGAGGTCAGCAAGATGCTCGATCTCGGGGTAATAGAGCCCTCTACTAGTCCATGGTCTAGCCCAGTTGTGTTAGTACCAAAGGCCGGATCTAAAGAACTTAGATTCTGCGTGGATTATAGAGCTCTTAATGCAGTCAGCAAGACTGATGCCCACCCTTTGTCAAGAACAGATGAGTTGGTGGACAAGCTTGGCGCAGCCAAGTTCCTCAGCACATTTGACTTGACGTCAGGCTATTGGCAAATAGCCCTGACAGACCATGCCAAGGAGAAAACTGCATTTTCGACCCCCGTTGGCTTATACCAGTTTAAGGTAATGCCTTTCGGATTGAAGAATGCACCTGCTACATTTCAACGGATGGTAAACCAGGTTCTGATGGAGGACTTCTGCATGGCATACTTGGATGACATTGCAGTGTTCAGAAATTCCTGGGAAGAACATGTAACCCACCTGAGAGATGTTTTGCAGGCTCTTGGACGAGCCAATCTGACCATAAAGGTGAGTAAATGCCAAATTGGACAGAGTAAGGTAGTCTATCTTGGACATGAGGTAGGAGGTGGAGAAATAAGGCCTTTGCTCAGTAAGATGGAAGCTGTGCAAAATTGGACAACACCTACTACTCAAACCCAGGTGGGAGCCTTCCTAGGCCTCACTGGGTATTACAGGAATTTCATCGAGAACTATGGGACCATAGCTTCTCCACTGAATGTCATCTGCTCGCCCAAATTTCCTAAAAAGGTTAGATGGAACGAGGAGTGCAATCAGGCTTTTGAAAACCTGAAAAAGGCTCTTTGCCAAGCCCCAGTACTCAGAGCTCCTGATTACCGCCAACACTTCATTGTGCAGACAGATGCTTCAAATGTAGCAATAGGTGCCATACTCAGTCAACTGGATGGGAAAGGTAGGGAGCACCCCGTTTGCTTCATCAGCCGCAAGCTGAAGGATCCTGAAACAAGGTGGGCAACAATCGAAAGAGAGTGCTTTGCTATCGTGTGGGCTCTGAAGAAGTTTAGGCCGTACTTGTATGGTTCTACTTTTGTCATTCAGACTGACCACCAAACTTTGAGATGGTTAATGCAAATGAAAGGGGAAAACCCAAAACTACTGAGATGGTCGATCTGCCTGCAAGGGTTTGATTTCACCATTGAGCACAGGTCAGGGTGTCACCACCAAAATGCTGATGGTCTCTCTAGGATGTATGTCATCAACTAGAGGTATGAGATTCATCCAGGAGTGGATTAAATCCTCCTGTCCCTTAGTCTGGGGGGGGCGAGTGTTAGGGAAAATTCTCTGTTTAGGCTGAATTTCCTAACCTAGTGAGTCCCCCAGCAGCTTTGCTGGATTTCTGGAGTTTGTTTTTTTCCATCCTGCCAAGAGTGAGACTCTTTTTCTCCCACTCTTGGACGTGAATGTGTGTAATTCCTTTGAATGTCAATGTGTTCTATGGGGTCTTTTACTCCATAGGGTCTCATATGTTTTTTCTATGTGTGTTACAACGCACCCTCCGTGCCGTAGCACTGGAGCGTCCTAGCAGACCTCCATCATATACTCCATACCCGGGGACTGACTACTGTCTCCCCGGGCATGTAAAGTCACCATTGGCTTTACTAGACCTAAATTTACTAACAGAACTAGTACGCACCATCCATTGTGGACGTACTAGTAGGGGTAATTCGATTACTCCTAGGTCTGTTATTCGAGGGGGCACTGTCCCGTCCCCCCTCGTCGAGTTTTGGCTGGTGGCAGTGGAAACTACTTGTTATATTCGACCCCGAATATAACTCTATGGGATTCTTCCCATTGTTCGAGGTTAATACTTTTCCTCGTTAATCTCTAACATACCACCGGTTTATTTATCTTAAATAAATCTATCGGTTGGTATTTTCTGTCAGAACTCGGTTTTTAAAATGGCGTCTGTGTTCGTCTCTGTGACTCCTAAACCAAAGGTTGAGCCAAAAGTGGCGGGCCTCTACACAGAGGCCCTCCAAAGTGGTGCCATTCTGTCTGGGTACCACAGGGAGTGTGGGAGGGGGTTTAGGCACCCTGGACTGAGTTGCCTTGCCAACTCCAGTCGCACTCTGGTGTGATTGGCCCAAGTGGTGAGCCACCCCGCTCACCGCTTAGCGTATTTTGATTGACAGCTAGGCTGAATGAATGGGGGTTTTCTGCGTAAAAACAGGGCTTTTGGGACTTGATCTTCAGAAGTCGCCACAGGACCTAAGAATCCGACGAGGGTAAAGCTGAGCCGACCTGCAACGACGACACCTCCGGTGGAGCCCTGCTGAACCGACTCACCACTTCCCGACGACAGAGGAGATCTCCCTGCCGGAGAGTCTCTTCCCCTGACTGGTGGGAACAACCAGTCCCCTTTGCCTTTTCCTTCGCTCCGGAACGCAGTGGTCGAATTGCCCGTGCAGAGCACCTCGGCATCCGGATAGCCACTACCCCTGTACTGCGACCAAAAGGTGGTGCCTTGTGACGGAGCCCTCCGTGGCTGGTCTCTTCCCTGGTGGTGCACCGGACTTCACTTTTCTTCGACGACGAGATCATCTCTACTCTTGGCAAAGACCCGACGTGCATCAACCACCAGGAACAACTGCCCCCGCCGGAGCTGTCTCTCCACAAACAAGGTACCGTGTCTGCCTGGCTTCCCTTTCTGCAGGATAGAGTGAGGTGTCTTAATCCTCGCCTTTCCATTGGGTCACCTCCAAGCTTTCTTAACTTTCTGTTCTGAACTGGTCCAATCTTTCGATAACAATTTGCGACAAAGACTCGAAGTGCATTTCCACTGTGATACTTTTCTGGGACACATCGCCTTGCCTCTCTCCGAGTGGGCCTGGCCTCTGAACTTTGTGATCTGCAGTAAACCCTGCCTTACTTGCCTTGCATTTGTTCGTAAAAGTATTGGTACCGAGTTGATTTCATAACCTGCCTTATTTTTTCTCTCCCGTCCTAACGAATACTAGAGTGCCATCTAGGTTAAAGCATACACCTCTGTCTGCAAATAAGTGATGCCGTTGAACCTAGACTTGTCGAACTATTGTTAGGGGGATTGATCTTTTTCTTATAGTAATTGTGATTGAAGTGTTTACCGTTTTAGTGCCAGAGTGTTTTTCATAGATGTGTTTTTATAAATAAATAACTATATATCTTTACACCAAAGCCTTGTTCGGTGTTTGCTTGTTCTACTGTGTAAATTGCCCTATCTTGTATACTCCACATACTGCCTAACTCTTCTTGAGGGAGGTCTGACTGCTCAGCCACAGCTACCAAGTGAATCTGTGTGGTACAGACTGCTACCAAGTGGGTTTACTGCCAACCACCTGTAGTCCTAAATCTTTTGCAGTGGTCCCAGAGGGAACTGCACAGGTTTCCGCCTAACACCCCTCAAGTCGTGCACTATTTTTGTCCCTCTGGTGAGGCTCTGCCGGGTCGGGGGACGTGCTTTCTCGATCGCTGCTGCAAGGTTCTGGAATTGCCTCCCATTCCATCTATGGGTGAAGGCAGATTATTTATCCTTCGGCCGGTCATGGAAGATGTTTCATTTGTTTAAATTCATCACAGGGGGTCCAAGCGTTTGAATGTACTCTGCTAGCGCCAAGATGCCCTTGGGTGGACGTGCGCTTGATACGTTCATTTAAGATCAGAAACATTCCAGTGTCTTAACAAGCAACACTTTCAGTGTTTATTCACACTGCATGCAGTGCAGTACACAAGCTACATCATGTGTTGAATATAATGTGAGGCCATGCATGTTACCAAGCAAAGACAGCCACTATTAATATTGTTAAATCATTTTAATTGCACATTCAAACATGCCAGGTCGAGGCCCAGTACTGGGACCAAAAATAAACGATGTTCATTGCTCAACCTTTCATTAAAAGCATCAGAGTCCTACGAGCAAAACAAATGTTTGTATTAGCGCCAGCACAGACACCTTGAGTAAAGCACACACATGCTGCATTTCACTTGGACAGTGTTCATGTTGCTTTTTTGCCATTTGTACTTGGAGAAGAGGAGTGGCCCTTAATGACCCAGTTCAGCGATCCTTGCTAACACTTATCATTAAATCCTGCCACCATAAAGGTCAACGATTGTTTTATTTAGAAGCCCACCTTACACAGGGCAATGCTTGTAAAGTCATCACAAAGTACAGCCTGCACCACGAACTCTAGAATAACGAAGTCGTTTTGGCCACAAGTGGTATTTGGAATTAAGCACATATTTTCACTGGCCAGCAGCACATGCACACATGCTTGCTAACGTGTATAACACATGCAACGCGAACATGTGACATGTGCATGGTGCTGTGCCCTTTCAGGACACAGAGGCGATTCCCCATATTAGTTGCCTGTGACTTGTAATCACCAGAAAACCGAGTCAGTGTATCATGCAGGATGGTACCAGTAACATGCCACATTCATCTAGCAGTGTGCTCTGCCACCTATACCGGTCCATACCCCAGGTTCATAGTGCCATTCAGGATGGTACCAGTTACATGTCACATTCATCTAGCAGTGTGCTCTGCCACCTATACCAATCCATTCAAAAGATTCATATTGTCATTCAGGATGGTACCAGTTACATGTCACATTCATCTAGCAGTGTGCTCTGCCACCTATATTAGTCCATACCCAGGTTCATAGTGTCATGCAGGATGGTACCAGTAACATGTCACATTCATCTAGCAGTGTGCTCTGCCACCTATACCGGTCCATACCCCAGGTTCATAGTGCCATTCAGGATGGTACCAGTTACATGTCACATTCATCTAGCAGTGTGCTCTGCCACCTATACCGGTCCATACCCCAGGTTCATAGTGCCATTCAGGATGGTACCAGTTACATGTCACATTCATCTATCAGTGTGCTCTGCCACCTATACCGGTCCATACCCCAGGTTCATAGTGCCATTCAGGATGGTACCAGTAACATGTCACATTCATCTAGCAGTTTGCTCTGCCATCTATATTAGTCCATAGCCAGGTTCATAGGCCCTCATTACGACCCTGGCGGAAAGTGACTGACCGGAGCGCCACAGCGTAAATAGCGTTTCCGCCATTGCACGAAGGAGCAAAGTGCGGCCCATTCCGACCCATCGGGCACGAGCACCACGCCACGGCGGAAGTGCAAAGTCCGCGATGGCGGAAATGACCCCAAAACGGCCCACACCGCCGCCGTACGGCGCCCTAGGTGCAATACCGCCACCCCTCTTAGCGGTCACCGCAGTGTGCGCCTACCGGAAAGTACGGTGACCGGAAATATACGGAAACGGAAGTTAAAACATGGGCCCCGAACGGGAAACATCCCGGCGTACACCTATAAAAACACTAAAACCACACAACCACTAAAATCACTACCCTGAAACACACCCCAACCCGTCACCCACCCTAGCGAAACCAAGAAAAATGGGAAAAGTAGCGAAGAAAGCGTGCGACCGCAAGCGGCAGGTCCACTTCTCCCGTGAGGAACTCACCGTGCTAACAGAGACCCTCCAGGAGAATGCTGCCGTCGTCTTCTCCACGCAAATGACCAGAACGGCACTTGCAAACAAGAAGACCATATGGGCTCTTGTGGCACAGCGGGTAAGTGCGGTGGGGACCGCACCCCGCACCCCACAGCAATGCCGCAAGCGATGGGACGACCTGCGGATACGCGTCCGCAGCATACTGTCTGCCAACCGCAACATTGCCACAGCCACCGGGGGAGGTCCTGAATCACCCATCAAGTTGACCCCCTGGGAAGAAATCTGTGCCTCCACCATCGGAATGGAGAGCATAGAGGGAGTCGGAGGGATGGAGAAAGGAGTGCAGACATCCGAAGATTCAGGTAGGTGGCCCAGATAAAACAATGCCAAATCCACACAGTCCATCCATGTGAAGTACCATGCGTCCACATAGTGCAACAGAAACACATGTCCAGGAGAACGTCCACACACATCGGCCTGATAGCGCACGTTAAAACCCACAATAAATACATAAATAATTAAAAACCCCTAATACACGCACTACACGTGCAGCAGGCACACCCAAACTGCAGGCTGCCAAACAACTGCACCCTCACTCCACACACAAATGAAAGCACCTCCAAGGCCCCGACCCAAATCACCCTCAGGTACCACCCCAAAGCATGTGATACAATGCCATTCCAATTCCCACAGACCCATCAATAACCCTCGCCCTCCTTTACTCCACCACAGGGTCCGATCCAAACGACGAGCTACAGGACACCCCTACCAGCACACCTGCAAAGAGGGCCAAGACCAACGGCCAGAGACCCTCCACCTCAGCTGCACGCATCAAGACACGGCAGCAGCACAAATCAGGTGGCAGCACAGAGGAGGGAACATCAACAGGCACCCCAGCAGCCAGCATGGCCACAACACCACCACCACAGGTCCCCCCAATGGATGCCACAGAAGGCACTGCCTCTGGTGGCAGCAGCACCATAGGTGACACCCCATTGATGGCAGCATGCTCGGACACAGAAAACGGGGATGTCGAGGTCAGATCCATCCATGACCTGTCCCAATCCCCCTGTCTGTCCCATCCCGTACAACATGAGGATACCACGCAGGTGCAGCCACAAGACGACGACTGGCCATCCCCCACAAGCCCTGTGGCAAGGCAACATGAGGACAACAGCCCCTCTGTGACACCCCCGCAAATGGCCATGGCCCAGCAGAGGCAACAGTCCCTCGACAAGTTAATCGTCCAACAGCAGCAAATGGCCACACTCCTCAAGGACCATGCCGATGAATGTGGGGGCACTAAGGCAGACATAGAAACATCAACTGAGACACTTAGGGCAGAAATGGAGAGAGGTACAGAGACGCTAAGGGCACAAATGGAGAGTAGCACCGAGAGCCTGAGAGTCCAAATGGAGAGTAGCACCGAGAGCCTGAGAGTCCAAATGGAGAGTAGCACCGAGAGCCTGAGAGTCCAAATGGAGAGTAGCACCGAGAGCCTGAGAGTCCAAATGGAGAGTAGCACCGAGAGCCTGAGAGTCCAAATGGAGAGAAGCACCGAGAGCCTGAGGGGGGAACTGCATGCGACGTCCAAAGACGTATGTGCCGAACTTGCCGCAGTGCGCCGTGTGCTCACTGAGCTCTCGCAAACCCTTAGGGACATGCATGGACGTGAGCAGGCAGACACATCATCCGTTGCAAGTTCCGTCCAGGGCAGCCCCCAACGTAGATCTGGAAGGAACCTGCGCTCCACAGGCAGGGGTGCCCCTGATACCCGCAGAGGGGGCTTGCAATAGCGACAGCCCACTGACAATGAGCATCTTTGGACACTGGTGTTCGGGGGGGAGGTAGGAGGGTGGAGGGGGTGTGTTGGGCTCACTTGGGTGGCGGGTCGATAGGGTGTTCAACATGATATCACATATGCCATAAAAAGTGCACGATCAACCAATGAGATGTGTGGACATTGATCTTTGTGTACTAGGCCATCATAGGCGTACAGTCCATATTGTGCATGTCCCAGACACACGCAGTGCCACGAGTCCCGTGTCCATGTATCAGCCACCAGGCGTAAGTGCTAGAAGCATACATCAATGAGATGCTGACGAATGTCACGGGCCTCCGGTGCCTCGCAGACTCCATGAGGTGCTGCCACATCCCCACCCTCATCATGACCATCATCAGGTGCTTGCAGTTCTGCGTCAGGGGGCATGGGCACATTTCTACGTACGCACATGTTGTGGAGCATGACACATGCCATCACCATCTTTGAAACCTTCTCATGGCGGTACAGGAGTGCCCCGCCAGACCTGCTGAGGCAGCGGAAACGAGTCTTCAGTAGGCCGAATGCCTGTTCTATGACTACACGGGTACGTGAGTGGGCATGGTTGTAGTCCTCCTCATGCTGGTCCCGTGGGTTCCGGACTGGTGTGAGGAGCCATCTCTTCAGTGGATATCCAGCATCACCTGTATGTGGACGAGAAACGTATGATGTGGAATGCCATTGATACGTACGCACACCCCCCCCCTTCCTGCCAGGTCATTGCCAATTCACATACCCCACATCATCATGCATGTAATGAGACTCACCGAGTAGCCAGGATCTGTTCCCTGCGTGTCGCTCCATGTAGCGTGGTATTGTAGAGTTCCTCAAGACCATAGAATCATGGGTTGATCCAGGGAATCGGGCACAACAATGTGTAATGATCCTGTTGGAGTCACACACCATTTGTACATTCAGGGAATGAAATTGTTTCCGGTTGCGGTACTGGGCCTCCATGGTATGTGGGACGACCAATTCAACATGGGTGCAGTCGATGACACCAATGCAACCCGGTATGCCGGCTAGTGCATGGAATCCCACTTTTGTGTTGGTAATTTCCTGCTCCGAGCGTGGTAGAGAGATGTAGTCGTCTGCGTGCTGCAGGAGGGCATCGAGCACTTGCAATAGTGTCCGTGAGAACAGTGGCTGAGAAATGCCGTGCAACTGTCCGACTGTGTGCTGGTAGGTGCCTGTGGCCAGGAAGTGGAGTACAGACACCACCTTCAGTAGGGGTGGGATGGCGGTTGGGCTATCAATCATGCTGACAAGGTCAGCCTGTGTCATGTCCACAATGGCGGCTATGGTGTCCCGGTCCAAACGGTAGAGGGTGTGGATCTGCTCATCAGTGAGGTTGAATGGATGTGCTCGGAGGCGTGGGATTGCGGGCTGCCTGCGTGGTGGTAGTGGCTGTGCTGGCGGCCCTTGCTGGCCCTGCCTTGGCCTCCTCCTCCTCCTGCGTCTCCTCCGTGCGGCTGGTTGTAGATGGTGTTCGTCTTCTTCTTGGAGTCGGAGCACTTGCAGTGCTATCAGGTCCCCCAGGGCCAACATCGCGAGTCCTGCCGGTAGCATTTCGGTGTGGTTGTGGGAGGAGGCTGGCTGTGCAATTTATGTGTATTCAGGCTGTATGGCCTCCACCTGTGGTGATTAATTCCACCTGTGCAAACTGCTCTCCCCTTTGGCCGAGCACGTCCCGCGCACAACGCTGCAATTCGGGGAATGGTATCTTGCTATTGCAATCATGTATTTGTACCCGATGGCCGTGTAAGATTGGTTGATATGTTCATTCTGCTGTGGTCCCATTGTTTCCCATACTATCTGTGCAGTCGCGAACAGACTTGTGAAGGGTCAGTGGAACGTAGTACTCGAGTAACGGTGGGCCCTCATGCATCACTGTACCGAGTTGCAACGACGGGCGGGGCGTCCCATTTGTGGGTGAAGGCAGTTGCCATTTTCACACACAGCCGCACTCGATTGAATAATTAGTGATTTCAAACGGCCACAGATGCCTTTTCGACGTGATGTTGCAAATGAGGAATTCGAAGGGCGGCGCTTTCGGTTTCCAGCTAGCGGCGAGGAGATGCCCACAGGTCTGACTGCAAATATAACGTTCTATTGTTCAGTGTCCTTGAGACAGGGCCCATGGCGAGGGAGCAATGATTGATATGAATAGTTTGGGATGCGCAATAGCTACGTGGGCGATGAGGCCGGCCGTTCCCAGATACATGTTACTTCACAACACTGGAATTACGGCCTGGGGCACTGTGGATTTAGCAGGCTGCATAACGCACAGACTCAATGGATGTTTCTAATGTCATGTGAGTAAATAATCAGGCGTTTTGGTCCCGGGATGGGGGAATGATGAATGGATGCATGGGCAGGTGATTTGATACAGAGTTTGCCATGTACAGGGCTTCTTGGGATCTTTCCGCCTCCCCTACGCTATGTGATGCAGGGCTGCCTTAGTGGGACCATCGTCTATCTGGCCTTGTTGAGCCCTTCCTGTCTCGAGGCGCACTCAGACACTTGTGTCCATGCACGTTGACATTCCCATCTGATGGAATCTGTTTTGACAGACGCATGCACAGGTACACTCGTTTGTGATGGTGTTTGCACCTCGATATAGATGGTTATGAGTCGCAAGTGGTTTTGGGGTGGTGATGATCCTTTTGAGTGGGCTAGCATGCATATGGCTGTGGATTTCGTGTGATCATTGAAGTGAGTTGTTTGAATGTAGTTCTGATGGCCATTCTGTTCTTTTTCTGTTCTTTTGGTT